>NC_084480.1:233701946-234016529 GCF_030035675.1 Rhineura floridana | reverse complement strand
ATTTATGCAACCAGAGTAAGAAATACTTTAGTAAGAAAGTCTTTAGCTGGTTGATAGTGAATAAGAGTCAGAATTAAATAAATCACTGGGTGAAATCAGAATGAAAACTCAAGGTATATAAAATTACAGTCCTGTGACATGTAATTTAGACAGCTGGTATAGCACAGTGGGGAGGAGAGCCTGCCTGGGAGCCCAGAGTCTGTGAGTTCAAATCCCCCGTGTCTCCTGGGTGTCAAGAGCCAGCTAAAGATCACCCCCACAGTGAGTGGCTCCGGTGTTACGTGCCCTGCCACCTGTGCAGCCGTGGGCAAGCTGCAGAGTCCCAAGGAGACCAGTTGCCCCCCAGCTGGCAGTTGCGGACAAGGAAGGGGCTGGCTTGTGTAGCTGTGGCAAGCTGAGCAGGCTGTAGCCAGCTGGGGAGGACTAGCCTCGGAGGGAGGCAATGGTAACCCCCCTCTGAATACCGGTTATCATGAAAACCCTATTCATAGGGTAGCCATAAGTCGGGATCAACTTGATGGCAGTCCATTTCCATTTCAACATGTAATTTATTGTCTGCTACAGAACCCTCCAATTGGTCTTGAATGATGGTCTTGATAGATATATAGATGCTGGCTGTGGGCCAACACATTATTTATTATTATTGTTACATTTATACTCCGCCTTTCTTTTCATGATAGAAGCCCAAGGTGGCTTACATTATTATTTATTTATACCCCGCCTTTCCGCCCAAGGCCCTCGAGGTGGCTTACAAAAAACACAAATATAAAAATACAATATAAAATACATCAATAAAACAATATAATTTACAAAATACAATTTACAAAAGTTAAATAACTGCTCTTAGGCTAACAATGTAAAATGCACAACACATGAGGGAAAAGGGACAGGGAAGAACAAGGAAAAAAGCACGTTCAAGCACCAGTTCTTAAATTGCAGTTCTTATCATGAGCAGCTGGAATGGAAGCAGGTAGCCTGATAGCATGGTGGTTACTGGAGAGGGCAAGGGCAGCTAGTCGCTCAGCAGAGGCAATGAAACAGCTCATGGATGGATCAGCTTTAGCATGGAAACAAAACACATCTTTGCTGCTGAAGCCACGAGGCATCCTGACGAACACATTGCGCAGTGCCCTCCTCCGTGCTCTGCCCCTCTCGTTCATCTCTCACTCGGGTTCCTTAGCCGCCATGATGCTACGGAGACGCTGGATATGCTCGGGTCAGCGGGGGCCGGCCGGCTCAACTCCGGATACATGACCTGGCAGAGCAGCTGCTGTGCCCAGGGGTCCCTCGCTGACAGCCCGAAGCATGGCACAGGAAACTCGTACTTGGCCAGGTTGTTGAAGCAGGGTGCGGCCAGGTAGGGCATGTGGATAAGGTGTGCGCTCTGAGTACAGCGCCAGCAGGGGGGTCAAAGAGTGAGGAACTCACATCCAAATACAAAGTGGGAGATTAGCAGGAAGGTGACTCTTGGCATGCACTTGAGAAATCATGCTCCTGAGAAATCAAAGGATCTGTTCAGGACCAGATGCGGAATCTGCTGCTACCACCTCCAACTCCGGCATCTGGGGGAGAGGGTAATGCTGTTAAATCCCCAGCTTTACCCAATTTCACTTCAGGCCAGTTTTCTATATTTAGATACCCTCCCTCAATGTGTATTAAAGGCACAACTTGCACTCTTGGAAGCAACAGAGAAAAAGCCTCACTTATGCAAAAACACATAAGACAGACTTCTTTTCACTTGCACTCCATGGTGGAACTCTTCTTTTCGTAGGTCCCAAAAGTGTGAAGGCAGATGGTAAATCTCTGGCAGCCCTCACTCACTCTTTTCTCCCCACTTCCCCCCCTCCCCACAGGCACCAGCAGTGGAGGGGGATCAAAACGAACATATGGTTCCCAGGTGGTCCCATCCAGGCACTGACCAGACCTGACTCTGCTTAGCTTCAGCAGGGAGCTGGTCTTATGTGCCTTCAGACCATAGCCTGGGACCAATCAAATCTACATTTGGTGTGAGCATCCAAAATTTTTGTTGGGCTTTGTTGGGTTTTGGAAGCACCTAATGTGATTTCTGTAAACCGCCCAGAGGGCTTCTGCTATGGGGCAGTATACAAGTGCAATCAATCAATCAATCAATCAGTCAATAAACTTCATATTATACTTATTTAAATTTACCAGTAAATAATCATTGATTTAATAGTCCAAGGACTTCATATAGTCGTTAAACAGAGAGCACCACTGCCAGGGGGATAAAAGATAATCATCCAATGCTATTATCTGAAAATGACTCTGGAGGTAGGATTGGAACCACTGTAAAACTGTGCCTCCTATACCCATCTCACCAAGTTGGTTCAGAAGGATACCATGGTCAATAGTATCAAAAGCCACTGAGTGATCAAGTAAGAATAAGAGAGTCATAGTTCTCCTGTCCTTCTCTTGATAAAGGTCAACCAAGGCAGATTCAGTCCCATAACCAGGCATGAACCCAGACTGGAATGGGTCAAGATAATCTGTTTCATCCAAGAGTACTTGCAATTGCTGTGCCACAATCCTTTCAGTCACCTTCCCTAAAAAGGGGTGTTTGTGACTGGGTGATAGTTGTCACAAACCAATGGGTCCAGAGTGAGCTTTTCCCCCACTTTTCATATAGGGAACTGAAGCTGAGAACTAAAGTTATAAAGCAATTCTGCGGAGCCCATGGCTGTTGTGGGATTTCAGTTTCTGTGATAGGAAGTCCAGTGTGCTTTTCACTGATTCATAGGAGATTTTAGCCAAGGGTTTTATTCCACTGAGCAGGAAAAAGAAAGCATGATAGCACTCCAGTTGCTTATTTCTGGGTGATTATTCACATTCACTTTGATAAACCCATATCATATAGTCAATGAATTATAATTCCTGAAAATGCTTACCTACATTTGCAGTCCGTAGCCAGGAAATGAAGAGACAAGACAAGATGAAGTGTGGGTAAATCAAGGACCATGTTTATTGAAATAAAGCCAATTAAGTGCTTGATTGCATATTAAATGATCTGCAGAGACAATTGCGGGACCTAACTCATACCCATACTCCAGGGACGTGCCATGAGCCGCCATGAGCCGCACCGTGGATACCGGTAGTAAACGATATGGGAAGACATCTCCACCAGGTTCAGTCTAGTAGACATTTGACGTTGCACACGCCTGCGTGCGGGAGGACCTGAGATCTCGGAGAAAAAAAAAGAGAACCAGCCGCCAGGACGCACGGGGTAGCTATGAGTATGAGGAGACGGGTAATGAATCCGGTAACCAGAGGCCTCTTAAAAAGTGAGGAATGGTGATTGAGGATATCTATGTCCCTGACCTAACAACCAGAGGCCTCTTAAAAAGTGAGGAGGGTTGCAACATATGGGTATGGACGTGACACTGGGGATAATGTGCTTAACATTCAAGGATTGGTTATTTCTCTGGGTGTGTTAGATTATGACACGAAACATTATCTTTCATAGGTATTCAGATGTTTAAGGATAGAGATGCTTCGAATTTATGGGCTCAGACTAGAGGCGGGATGGGGTCCTGGCTAAGCAGATCGTGGTGATTTCCAGCGAAATGGTCGTAGTGGATTGTTTAATACTTAAGAATAGTCATGTTGTGAAGCAATTATGTACAATATACAGAAACGATCTAAAGTAAAGGTGTGTTGATAATACTGTTCATTAGTCGTATGGTAGATTCTGTTTAGTAAGTTTACTGTTATGTTTTATTACATACATTGTATGTCTTGTAAGAATATCCATGGTAAGAATAATTAATGGTTATTATACATATATGTCTTAGAGAATTATGGTATATATTACAATCATATTCATGGTGACAAACATATAATGGTTATTATACATATATAGTTATTAATAATTAATATTTAGTGGTAAAGAATAGACCGATTGGGTGAGGACTCCCTGCCATGGGAAATGGTGTGGTTCAAGCCCAAGCCCCTTCTCCGGGCCCCATCCCCACAGGGTGGTTAGTGAGGCCTTCCTGCTCCACTCCCCCTAAGGTCCGCACAACTCTGAGTGGGTGTTACAGGTTGGCCACCCCTTTAATCTGCCAATAGTATGAGTTGCCAAACTTGAAATAATTTCTGCACATAGCTATTTCTGCCAATGCACAGAGAAAATGTGTAGGAGGATGTCTAACAGTACGCTTGTCCAAAATACGCCGAATAATATCTAGGGCTTGTTCTTGGGGAATGTTGGTGCTGACATTCAGTAATAAGTGAAATACTTAAGTGATCCCATCGCTATCTTATTTCTGGTTGCTTGTATATATACACATGCCTAATGTTCTGTTCTTTGAGGTGTTTATACTGTTGTAAGCGGTCTGCTAATTTGAACTCGTTAGCCTGCATTGTAAGTCATAGACTGATTTATAGATTTTAGATGTATGATTTTACATGTTTATGTAAATAAATTTGTTCTTGCTGTTTTATTAGTAGCCCCTGATGAAGGTCTGAAAATCAACAGGCTGAAACGTGTTGGGTTTATACATATAATAAATTCCTACTTTTCTAGCATCTTGGTTTTTGCCCCCCTTTTTTTCTTTGTTTGGATGCTAGCCACTTCTCGTTGTTATTAGCTCCAAAGGTGAGCCTTATCCTGCCACACAACCTGGAAGGCAGACCTCAGAACCAGTTAAATTTGTACTACCCTAAGGGAGGGCAGGAAGGAGTGTGTCACATAAGACCAGAAAGAGGCCGAGGAGAGATGGAGCAGGGCTTAAATAGCTACCCTGCTTCCCCCCCCATGTGACATGGCATGCATGGCCATGCTGTCACCAAAAGGAGAGGGGCTTTGAATCCATGCCAGGTCTTCCCTGACATGGCTGCAAAGGCCCGCCAGAGCCCTTGGGTCTGACTATGGCAAGAATTGCAGCCCATGGCCAGGAAATGAAGAGGCAAGACAAGATGAAGTGTGGGTAAATCAAGGGCCATGTTTATTGGAATAAGGCCAATTAAGTGATTGATTGCATAATAAATGATCTGCAGAGACAATTGCGGGACCTAACTCATACCCAATCGGGCGAGGACACCCTGCCATGGGAAATGGGGTGGTCCAATCCCAATCCCCTTGTCTGGGCCCCTCCTGCTTCCCCTCCCCCTCAGGGCAACACAACTCTGAGTGGGTGATACAGGTTAGCCCCAAAGGTGAGCCTTATCCTGCCCACAGGGCACACAACCCAGAAGGCAGGCCTCAGAACCCACCACTCACCTTAAAGGGTGCCTAAGGGTGCTCACCAAACCTTACCCTGTGAAATGTCCACACATATCCACCACAGAAGAGGACAAGCCTCAGCTGAGTCCCTCTTCCCCACCTGCGACCAATAATTACATGCAGGGCACTCTGCAGATCAGTCAGAAACAGATCATTACCCAGGTCAGAAAGAGGCCGAGGGGAGACGGAGCAGGGCTTAAATAGCCACGCTGCTTCCCCCTCTGTGTGACATGGTGTGTGTGGCCACACCATCACCAAAAGGGGAGGGGCTTTGAAGCCATGCCAGGGCTTCCCTGACATGGCTGCAAAGGCCCACCATAGCCAGAGCCCTTGGGTCTGACTAGGGCAGGAATTCCCTCCAATTTATCCATGTGCATCCAGGAAGTAGAGCTTTGATACATGTTGGCATATTCTAAACCAGTGGTTCCCAACCTTTGTGAGTATGGGACCCCCTTTATAAGTTCAAAATTTTTTATTACACCCCCCCCCAATTGTAATTTTAGTGTCTGTTAATTGAAAAAAATGCTGCATGGCAAAATCACATCTCCAAATATCCCTTTCCATAAAAGCTCCTTGCAGATAAGGAGTTGTTCCCTTCCTTTCTTAATGAAAAGGTTCATCAAATTGGTATCTCCTTCCCGCACACACACATAGTCTGAAGATGTACAGTCCTGTCTCTCAACATCAGTGGATTACAGTATTAGAGTAATATCCAGGTTCAAATCCCCACCCAGCCATGAAGCCCACTGGGTGACCTTGGGCCAGACACAGTCTCTCAGCCTGACCTATCTCACAGGGTTGGTGTAAGGATAAAATGGAAAGGGGGGAACCATGTGTCCCACCTTGAACAACTTGGATATAAATGCAATAATTAAATAAATAAATACAGTTCAGCTGAAGTATGTGCAGCTGCAGCCAACCTGCTGAGCTTTGATGATGATGATGATGAAGCAGCAATGTGGTAGTGGTGGGGATGCTAGATTGTGAAGACAAAAGGGTGGATAGATTGAAAGTAGAGGGGTTAGTGCTTTTAGGCCTTGGGATGATCATCAGAACTGATGACTTGGTCAGTGTGCATTGGGAGAATGAGAGTGGAGCAGAAGACAGATCAGCGCACACACAAACACACCTGTCTCTCTTGCAAGCATCTGCAGGCATACTTGCATTCAGGCAGGTGGGAGGGGGGACGCCCTGAACTTCTGCAGCATCTTGGAAAGAGAGATTGGGGGGGGATGCTGGCACAGAAATGGGGGGTGAGCAAGTTCTGAGCTAAAGGCGAGATTGGGCGGCTTTGCACATAATAATAATTTTAAAAGGAGATGGCAGTGAATGAGAAACCAAGAAAGACAGGCAAGGAAGGAAGAGGGAAAGCAGCCTTGCTTCTTTTTGCTTCACGAAAAGCCCTCTCCTCTCATTCTGAGTAAGTGTGTTGTTAGCAGCGGGAGTGTGAGGAGATGGGAGTCGGTGATAATAATCCCCTCTTCCTGGTAGCTGCACCCTGAGCCTCCTTTGGCGTCTGCCATGTGTTTTATAGGCAGATGCATGCCCTCGGCGCACCTGAAAGATGCTCTGGTGCTTCAGCAAAAGTCCTCCCATCTCGTTTGCAGCAAGGGGAAGGTGTTATCTGCAGCGGCAATGGGGAGCAGACAGTGTCCAGGGAATGAAGACTTTTAAATAAATAAATAAATAAATAAATAAATAAATCATTTCTTTACTGTTTGTGGCCCCTTCTGGATTAATTCATGACCCACCTGGGGGTAATGGTCCCAGGATGGGAACCACTATTCTAAACCATAAAATAGTTTAGTGTCAGTATCCCATCCCCCCATCCCAGACTTTTCCCCCCTGAACCTTTCTATTCAAGATAAAAGTTGTTTCTATTAAGATTTTATATTATAAATACTTTAGTTTGCACTGATAAAAACATAAAATGAAAGCACTAAGACTCTGACCCTAATTATTTATGGATTTTTGTCTTGGAATCACATTTTTTTTCAAATGCAAAATCAGTACAAAGCAGCCACCTGTCTTGCATTCTAATTATAATACTAAAGACCCAGGGTGCAGTTTTACAGAAAATCAGATGCTATTGCTAGAAACATTCATTTAAATGTATTCATCTTTGTAATTTTTGCTCAAATAGAAAACATCTGTTTTGCCTGGAAAGCTTCATTATTTTTCCAGGTTAAAAACAGAAGACGTTACTATTTGCTTAATGTCACAGTTGCTTAATCTTTATTTTGTACAATCTTTAGGGTTTGGGGAGAAGGATTACTCAGTATAACTGAAGAAAAGACAGTTGATTTAATTCTGAGAGCAATGCTGATGAAATTTGTTGTAAAAAGAGCATGGCTTCAGTTCAACAGAATATATTCAGGGCAGTCATGGGCAGGGGTGTAGTCATCCAGGGTCTCAGGGGGTCTTAGGCCCCTTACTTTTTTGGGAGCAGGGTCCCAGCAGGGTTCTTTTGTCTCTAGCATCCTGCGAGCCAATCAGCATGAAAGGGGAGTGTGTTAGCCACTTACAAGAGTCTCCTCAAGTGTTTCCTTGTCCTTTCCTGCTGACTGGAGTCAATCAGAGTGAAAGGAAGTGAGTCAGCCAGTGAGAAGACTCTTCTCAGTAGCCAACACTCACTCATTAATGCATCCTAGGGATGTTTGTTGTGGTGGGAGAAGGCTTTAACAAAGATCTCATTCTCAACCCCAGAGCAAAAATAAATAAATAAATTTACTAATAGTCAAGAAACCTTGCGGTTTAAGAATGTACCTATAGCCCACCGATATTTCAATCAAATTTTAAAAAGCAGGGAAATTGGGCAGCTATATTGAATGCACCAAGGGAGCAGGAGACCTGACCTCCTCTCTGAGATACTGTACAGCCCTACAAATTGGTCAAAATGCCAACCTTTCACAGTCCAATCCACATACTCTGTACCTTGGAAGAATTTGGTAACATGTGCCTCTGAGCATATGGTGAGTGGTGGCAATACCTGCCATCTCCAAAGATGGAGAATTACATTTTCGTATGTTTGTTGGAGTTCTTCTTACTTTGCTTCATTCCTGTTTTACTATTGTTTCTACAGATAATCTAATCTAGAAAATTATATTTCTCTCATTATTCATCCTAGAAACCTGTGTCACATTTATTTTTATTAATTTCAAAGTTTTTGTATTGGTCAGTGTCATATGATGGTGAAGGCAGCCTTTTGTGTTTCAAATTGGAGGTTATGTTCTATTTCTATTTTGGGTGCATTAACAGTTGAATCTGAACCACAGTGTGATGTAAAATCAGACAGATTACAATATGTTGCTACTTCAGGAATGACTCCAGCTGCTGGAAAAAACAAACTTAGCCTGCCCAAGATGCATTTTTTCAGCCTGCTATGTTTAAACCACTTCATTCAAGGCAAGGTGGCCATGGCCTATTAAAAACATAGAGCACACCTAGAATTTTGCTAGAATATATTTCACCTCCCACTGTTTTATCTTGTGCAAATTGAGACACTCCTGAGGTCCACTGGAGACTATTCTGCAGAATAAAAAAAATCTAAATGTACTGCCTTCAAGTCAATTCTGACTTATGGCGACCCTACGAATAGGGTTTTCCTGAGACTGAGAGGCAATGACTGGCCCAAGGTCACCCAGTGAGCTTCATGGCTAGGTGGGGATTCAAACCCTGGTCTCCCAGGTCGTAGTCCAACACCTTAACCACTATTCCACAATGATTTTTGGAGCTTTTTTTAGTGTAAATTTTGCAAAGTGTTGCTGTACTTCACATATTCACAGAAACAGAAGCAAAAGAAAATGATTTCCTATATGAAACGTCACTAAAATTGCAAAGTAAATCAGACATATTTAAAGTGACTACCTGAACTATATTAACTGTTTTAATATTGTTGCTTCCTCCCTGCTAAAACAAGATCTGCACAGAACATCTCTTGTTGCTCTTATTTGGGCTGATTGCAGGTTTTGCCACCACTCACCATATGCTCAGAGGCACATGTTACCAAATTCTTCCAAGTTACACAGGAAGTGGATTGGACTGTGAAAGACCAACCCAAATTGTTTTGGTATTTTGACAAATTTGTAGGGCAGTACAATATCTCAGAGAGGATGTCAGGTCTCCTGCTCCCCTGGTGCATTCACTATAGCTGCCCAATTTCCCTGCTTTTTAAAGTTTGATATAAATATCTGTTGGCTATAGGTACATTCTTAAACCACAAGGGTTTTTTTTGCCTATTAGTGAATTTCTGTGCTTTTTAATCTGGGAGGTAAGAAATGGGATCTTGTGCAAACTTGCTGAGAATGGATTGATTACTATAAGCTTTTAAGAGCTTGAGTAGACAAGCTCCCTTTAAGAGTCTCCCCATTCAGGTTCTCCCCCCCCTTCCCCTGCTACTGACACCTCAGTATTCTACATATATTCTGGTAGTTGATGGATCCTTATTAGACTGGGTTTGGGGAATCTATTTTTTTCTTTTAAAAATACATATACTACTCCATGTCTTTTATTGCATTATTTTTGGGTGGTTCTGTTTTGTTTTCAAAGTTATTAGCACTCAACTGCCTGAGTTTACTATTAGAAGGAATAATAGAAATGAGTATGGCTTCATTGCAGTATCACAGTCTATGGAAGTCTCAAGAGTTTACACGTGGAGAACTTGTGATTAAGGTGCAATTCTG
This sequence comes from Rhineura floridana, assembly GCF_030035675.1. Taxonomy (NCBI): domain Eukaryota; kingdom Metazoa; phylum Chordata; class Lepidosauria; order Squamata; family Rhineuridae; genus Rhineura; species Rhineura floridana. Next base: position 234,006,608 of record NC_084480.1, on the reverse strand, counting down.
AAACAGCTGAATGGACCATTTTGCCATAGAGTAACAAATTCTATGTGAGGAAAAAGAATGCGCGCGCACATGCACGCACGCACGCACACACACACACACACACACAAGGCACTGATGTTTATAGTCTACAACATATGATATTTGGGTAGACTGTCAGTGTTTATTATATTGCATGTGGTATTTTCATATATGCCTGCATATTTGGTAGTTTGATGAATATATAGTATTCTTTAATGGAATAACATGATTTCTGATATCACACTCTGTTTTTATGTATTCTGAGTTTTATAACGTAACTTTTTTATTCTGAATGAATCAGTGCACCTTTTTTGATACACATTGTGATGTAGTCCTTGCAATATAGATAGAGGGTTGATTCCACCTAATCATTACCAAAGTAAACCAATTGAAATGAATGGATATGACAAACTTAATTCCATTGATTTCAGTGCACCTACTATGATATGATTTAGTTGGATTCAACCAAGAATTTATTTCTTCAGTTGAGAAGTAATGGGTTTAAACTTCGCCTCTTCAGTAAATGATTTGATTGGCTTTGTACAAGCAACATCTTTTCAGATACAGGACTTGGTCTGAAATCCAAAATCTGGTATGTTTCCACTGTGGAAAGTTTGAATGCACAATCAGAGCTTTGTTTCTGTTTGTTCCCACTGCCAAAGATCTAAGCTGCTGTCCATTTTTAAAAGAAGTGTCAGTTAGGCAATGGAAACTGCTATACCATTTAAAAAAAAATTCTTTGTACACACAGTTGTTTCCAGAATACACACATCACTTCTTAGAGTGATATCATAGAAATCTGAATTAATGCGATTGTAGTACTTACCTTAAATTAACTGTGAGAAAATGAGTGCTAATGACTGTAAGTATTTTGTGCATTTAAAATACTATATGCCTAAGTGAAAGAATGCTTAGAATACACTAAGGGTGTTCAGACAACAGTTTAATCTGTTTCGTTGATGATTCCTTACCTATTTTTTTTTTTTTTTTTGTCTTTCACATGATGTAGAAGCCATTTCTGGAAATTTAATGGAATATACTGGAAGTTTAGTGCTTGTTTCTATGTTAAATAATTCTAGAAATATTCAGTTTGCAAGTTTAAAATCTGGTAAATCATGAGAGTTTTGCCCATGATCACACTATCACCACTCACATGACCAGCTGGGGTGTGGTATCCCAGCATGTAATTCATTTCCACTTATTTTTACCTCATGTAAATTGTGCCGATATTCCAGCATAGGCACGGATAGCAGTTCCCCCACCCCACAAAAATGTGAGAAGCGAAAGGAATAGGAATCACACGGAGAAGTGATGAGATACACTTGCACAGTGAATTAGGGGGGAACTACAGTGCACATGTGTATAATGGGTGAGTGATAAAAACAAGTTGTTGTGCATTACAGCAGTGTGAAAGAGGCTACTGTCAGGACAGAATACAGAGAAACCAATTGGTTCCCCATCGGAAAGGGTGTGAGACAGGGGTGTATTTTATCACCCTGTTTGTTTAATCTGTACACAGTACATATCATACAGAAAGCGGGATTGAACCAAGACAAAGGAGGTGTGAAAATTGGAGGGAGAAACATCAATAATTTAAGATATGCAGACAATACCATACTACTAGCAGAAACCAGTAATGATTTGAAATGAATGCTGATGAAAGTTAAAGAGGAAAGCACAAAAGCAGGACTACAGCTGAACGTCAAAAAGACTAAAGTAATGACAACAGAAGATTTCTGTAACTTTAAAGTTGACAATGAGGACATTGAACTCGTCAAGGATCAACACCTCGGCACAGTCATTAACCAAAATGGAGACAATAGTCAAGAAATCAGAAGAAGGCTAGGACTGGGGAGGGCAGCTGTGAGAGAATTAGAAAAGGTCCTCAAATGCCAAGATGTATCACTGAACACGAAAGTCAGGATCATTCAGACCATGGTATTCCTGATCTCTATGTATGGATGTGAAAGTTGGACAGTGAAAAAGGCAGATAAGAAAAAAATTAACTCATTTGAAATGTGGTGCTGGAGGAGAGCTTTGCGCATACCATGGACTGCGAAAAAGACAAATACTTGGGTGTTAGAACAAATTAAACCAGAACTGTCACTAGAAGCTAAAATGATGAAACTGAGGTTATCATCCTTTGGACACATCATGAGAAGACATGATTCACTGGAAAAGACCATAATGCTGGGAAAAACAGCAGGGAGTAGAAAAAGAGTAAGGCCAAACAAGAGATGGACTGATTCCATAAAGGAAGCCACAGACCTGAACTTACAAGATCTGAACAGGGTGTTTCATGACAGATGCTGTTGGAGGTCACTGATTCATAGGGTCGCCATAAGTCGTAATCGACTTGAAGGCACATAACAACAACAAAGCGGTATATTGGTTGACAAACGATGATTCCTGGTACTCTAGTGTGAAAGGAATTTTAGAAATCAGTACAAACGCGCTATCATTATAATCCATAAAACTAACACAATAAGCCCCATGTGTGAATGCAGCCATAGTAATAATATTACTAATACAATGTGGGGCAATAAGTTATTATGGCATTTATGTTCTCATCCTATACAAATCCTTGAGAGGTTCATGGATTCCAGTGGGGTTTATTTTATGTATTCAGGATAGGTATGTTAGATTAGTAGGTTTACTGCTACTATTTGGGACCATGATAGGTCTCTGGTGGATGGGCACAGTACTACACTAGATCTTTAAATAAAATAAAATTCATGAATATAAGATATATTATAATAAGCTATATTGTGTCCTTAATAGGAATGTAAGTTGAATGGTTAATTTGAATAATAACTAGCCATTGTGCACATTCACCAGGCCTCATGGAGAATATGCACATAATCCTTCATGAAGGAATTGTGCACATTTCTAAGAATATACATAAGCTCCAATAGGCTTTGGGAAATGTGCACATAGTGGCTGACGTTTGTACATTCTCTGGCCATTATGCATAATCCCCAACAGGCCCTGGGGAATGTGCGTATCTCACCTGTACAAAATGCACTTGAGATATGTACATTCTCCAAGGAAGGTTAGAGATTATGCCTAATGATAGGAGGATGTACAAAATTCAGTTGATATGTACATATTCCCCAAGGCCTGTTGGGGAATATGCACAATGGCCAGAGAATGTGCAAAACTCAGGCCATATATGCACATTTCCTAAAGCCTATTGGAGATTTTGTATGTTGACTGGGAAATGTGCACAGTTCCCTCTTCATGGAAGAATTATGTGTATATTCTCCATGAGGCCTGGTGAATATATATCACAAGGAAACAACCACCGCCCTTATAATATGCTTATCCTAATTGGGTAAAATTACATCACAACTGGACCTGACTAGTGATTGAGGTACAGTGTAAAAAATGAGAAAGAGATCTTAACCAAATTGCATGCTGTTGTCATTCAGTAACTGCTCATGGGTCCAATTCAGATTATTTCAGTAGAAGGTTAGCATGTCTAACAAGTTAGCTTGGCCTTTGACTAAGGCTTTTATGTGCATTTCCTGAAAACAGTTGAACCAAATGGGATATCAAAATACACGAAATGTAATGGCAAGAAGTGTTAATGGGCTTTAAAATGAGATTCATGTCTCTGGAAAATTATAGAATGATTAACAGGAGGAGGTTGGGGTAAGTATCACAGCTGGATCATTAAGATGGGAAGTATAAAGTTTGTAATTAAAAAAATGGATGAAGGGCAGCATTCGAATGTTTGCATTCAGTGTTCTATATCACCTGCAAGTTGTTCTTTAATATGACAATATATATTCGCAGTGGAGTTATGGAGACCCATCAAGCAGAACAACAAGTTAAAACAACATTATGGCTTCTCCTTGCATGGCCACTTGAAAACATGAATCTTGGGACTTAAGTGGTTCTCTAAAGTTGGAGAATTTTGACATCCCCCATTGTTAAATACAGCAAAAGAAGCACCGAATGTGTAGGATAAACGGGCATTTTAATGGGTCTGGGGGACAATGTGCCTTCAGGACATTTCCCTTACTCTTCAGGGCTTAATTTGGGCCAGTGATTTAGCATGACAGGTTCAACCTATGGAATGTGATCAATGGCTAGTTCCCATCACCCAGAAACAGAACCCATAGTGAAATTATTCAGATGGTGGGGTGGTTCCCATTGAGTTCTATACAACAAACTAAGCAGGCTGCAATATGGGACACAGAGCAGAAGGTCCTGATGGGGTCACTGAGTGCAGTAGTTTGGTTACTCTTTTATTAGGAAATGGCTGTTATTTACTCCTATTGGGAAAGAAAAGAGATTTATATTGGGTCAACATTCTGATGGGAACAAAATTGTTCTATCTTGAATGACACTGAGCGACTTGGCTTCCATTTATATGGACTGTATATGTGCTGATGGAGTACATTTCCAAAGGGAGAGCAGTATTTAGCCTGTTGTAGGTAGCAAAAATAAATAACCAAGAGTAGTGTATAGAAATACCATTATTCTGTATAAGCAGACGAACCATATTATACAGCCATGAGAGTGGCTGTATACTATAGCCAGCGTGGGTTTTTCACATTGTAAAAAAAATTGTACTGCTTTCAAGTCGATTCCGACTTATGGCGACCCTATGAATAGGGTTTTCATGAGGCTGAGAGGCAGTGACTAGCCCATGGCCACCCAGTGAGCTTCATGGCTATGTGGGGATTTGAACCTTAGTCTTCCAGGTCATAGTCCAACACCTTAACCACTACACCATACTGGCTCTGTGTTTTTCACATTCCTCAATGTTAAATTAAAATTGCATACTGATGCTTCCCATAAGCTCATTTCAAAACAAAACCTTATAAAACTTATAGTTCTGAACTCAGAAACAACAACCCACTAAATTTTCATGGCAAAAATTATAGTTCTGAACTCAGAAACAAGAACCCGCTCAATTTTCATGGCAATACACAAAACAGTCAGAGAGAATAGAGAGTTCAAAGTCTAAAAAGAGAGGAAAAAAAACAGAGCCCTTTTGGACTTTTTTCTCTGAGAATTCTCATAACCTGTTGAAATTCATTAAAAATCAGCCATGTTCACAGAGTACCTGTAATCCTAATACTGACCTTGCCCCATACTCTGACCTTCATCTTCTGCAGTTTAAAAGTTAAAAAAAATGCCTGGCTGATTTTTAATTAGTTTAAAAAATTTTGCTTGGCAGCCTATGATAACGTGGGGCATGCTCAGTAAGAACCAACTGTCAGAATTCTAAAAGCCAGACTCACAGCTGCTGGGCTTGCCTAATCAGGGGGCCACACCCACACCAGACTTTGATTTCACTTGAGACAGTCATGGCTTCCCTCAGAGAATCCTGGGAAGTGTAGTTTGTGAAGGGTGCTGAGAGGAGACTACTGTTCCACTGAGAGAGCTCCAGCGGCCAGACTGGTTTAACAGTCAGCCACACTGATTGAAGGTCTGTGAGGGGAACAGGGCGTCTCCTAGCAACTCTCAGCACCCTTCACTAACTACACTTCCCAGGATTCTTTGAGAGAAGCCATGACTGTCCAAAGTGAAATAAAGGTCTGGTGTGGATATGGCCAGGGAAAGCTTTGGTTTAAATTTGGGTGGGAGGCTACATGTGCCTGCTGTGGAATAAAAAGGTGGGGGAAAGTCTGAAAAAGAATGATACTGTTCACAATGTTTGCCTTTTGGAAAGGAAAGGGGCTTCCCCTCTGCCCAGTGGCCACCCACCCAATCTCCTCCCACTCCCCTCCCTGCCCCTTCCCTGGGTCAGTGTTGGACTATGACCTGGGAGACCAGGGTTTGAATCCCCACACAGCCATGAAGCTCACTGGGTGATCTTGGGCCAGTCACTGCCTCTCAGCCTCAGAGGAAGGCAATAGTGAAACCACCTCTGAATACTGTTTACCATGAAAACCCTATTCAAAGGGTGGGGATTGACTTGAAGGCAGTCCATTTCCATTTTCAAACATGATTGCATAGAAATAAATCCCATTGAACTCAAAAGTATGCAAATGATCAAACCCTCCCTCCTTTCTCCCTCCTATCCCCTCTCTCTTGCCCTTTCTCTCCCCCTTCCTTTGCCCCTCCCCCCATCCCCATCCCCTTCCAATCCCCTCCTTCCCCTTCCCCCTCCTCGTCCTCCTCCCCATGGTCACTTTTACCTATCTTAAGCATGATTGCACAGAAGTAAATACCATTGAACTCTATAAGCATGCAAATGATCAAACCTGCCCTCCCCTCCCCCTTCCTTTGCCCTGCTTTAATACGCTCCTTCCCCTTCCCACTCCTCCTCCTCCTTCCCATTGTGATTTTTTTCCTATCCTAACCAAGATTGCATAGAAGTAAATACCATTGAACTCAATAAGCATGCAAATGATCAGACCTGTGCCTCTGAGCATATGGTGAGTGGTGGCAACACCTGCATCAGCCCAAATAATAGAAACAAGTCATGTCCTGTGCTGATCTTGTTTTAGCAGGGAGGAAGCAACATTATTAAGACAGTTGATATAGTTCAGTTGGTCACTTTGAATATGTCTGATTTCCTTTGCAATTTTAGTGACGTTTCCTATAGGAAATCATTTTCTTTTTTTTCTTTTTTTGTGAATATGTGAAGTACAGCAACACTTTGCAAAATTTACACTAAACAAACTCCAAAAATAATTGTGGAATGATGGCACTAACTATTCTGCAGAATAGGCTCCAGTGGACCTCAGGAGTGTCTCAATTTGCACAAGATACAACAGTGGGAGGTGAAATATATTCTAGCAAAATCCTAGGTGTGCTCTGTGTTTTTAATTGACCGCACCCACCTTGCCTTAAATGAAGTGATTTAAACATAGCAGGCTGAAAACATGCATCCTCTATTTTCCAACAGCTAGAGTCATTGCTGAAGTAGCAACATATTGGAATCAGTCTGATTTTACATCAAACTGTAGTTTCAGATTCCACTGTTAATGCACCCAAAACAGAAATAGAACATAAACTCCTATTTGAAACACAAAAAAATGCTGTCTTCACCATCATATGACACTGACCAATAAAAAGGCTTTGAAATTAATAAAAATAAATTTGACACAGATTTCTAGGATGAATAATGAGGGAAATAAAATTTTCTAGTTTAGATTCTCTGTAGAAACATTAGTAACAGGAAAGAAGCAAAGTAGAAAGAACACCAACAAACATGCAAAAATATAATTATCATTGGAGATGGCAGGTGTTGCCACCACTGACCATATGCTCAGAGGTACACGTTACCAAATTCTTCCAAGCTACACAGGAAGTTGATTGGACTGTGAAAGACCAACCGAAATGGTGTTTGCATTTTGACAAATTTGTAGGGCAGTCCAATATCTCAGAGAGGAGGTCAGGTCTCCTGCTCCCCTGGTGCATTCACTATAGCTGCCCATTTCCCCTGCTTTTTAAAGTTTGATAGAAATATCTATGAGCGATAGGTACATTCTTAAACCGCAAGGTTTTTTGCCTATTAGTGAATCTATATTACTTCAGTTAACAAAACTACATGTTCAAATATGGAATAGCCTGAGTAACATTTAACATTTCCATTAAGTGTAGTGGCATTTAAATTTCCATTTCTCTGGAATGCAAAAGTACAAATAAGAGAATTCAGATATTTATTCTTTTTGAGCTGGTCAGAATTTGCAAAGTTTCATTGTTCATATTATGTTTTATTCACTCAACAACACTGTAAAATATGTTAAGGCAAAGCATAAAAATGTAACTCTCAACCCACATAGCAGGGAGTTGAACCTGGGTCTCTTTGCATTCAAAGCCAAACAATATATGAACTAATGAACAATGAACATCTCTTTCTTTTATTTTTTTTAATGACACAAAAGAGAGACTTTGAATGTAGGATCTTTATAGAGTTAAACAGTTGTTGTTCTAGAGTTAAATATAAACTGTTTTCAGTGTGTTGTTTCCCATTTATGTACTTTTTAAATGGCACATTAATACCAACACCATGGACAATAACAATTGCTTACACAACAAACTTATTTTCTGTGACAATCATGTGCAACTACTAGTGTTTAAGAATTATATTCATTTACATTAGTTCTCCTGGGTCAATAGTATTTAAGGTTCTAAAGCCAGGTCAGCGCCAGTGGGAGGCAAGGCTGGGCATGGGCCCAAGGGTCCCTGTGGCTCAGAAGGACCCCTCCTAAATCTAAAGGTTGGGGCTGGGAGGGTGGAGCTTGACGATCTGTACCTGTGTTGCATTATGGAGCATGATTTGCAGCCTGAGAGAAAGGATTGATGTCCCCGCCACCATCTTGGGTGATGGCAGGTATGCATGTGCACACAGTGTGCTAGTACACAGATGTGAGGTGGGAGGTGGGCCGGTTGGGCCTATTTGAGCCTGCGCTAGTTGAATGGGGGCGTGTTGGGGGCATTGTGACCCTGTGCCAAGGGAACCCTGAAGTCTGGTGCCCAAGGACTCACTTGTGCTTGGTGCTGGCCCTGTTTAAAGCCTTAAATCTGGTTGGATATATCTTCTTTTTTCACTTGTGCTGTAAAAGTACTAGGGCCACATTCTCTGTAGTTTATGACCCACTGATTTCAATGAGTATTGCAGAAGTAGTATGAAGTGCTCAGCTACATACAGCTGTGATCTACAGATATCAAAGGCACTTGGATTACGAGACTACAACCGGAGATCTTAACTTTGAGTTGTATTTGGACAGTATCGGAAAGTAAATCAAATTCATGAAAAAGGATTCAAGGATTCCAAGTCTTGAGTGAATTCAGATTATTTGCCCACTTAGCCCAGATTGAGTCTACTGTGACTGGCAGCATCTTTCCAGGGTCTCAGGATCTTTCCCATCATTTGGAAGCTGATCTTTTTAATTGGAGGTGGCAGGGATTGAATTTGGGATCTTCTGTGTGCAAGCCTGTGCTCTATTGCTGAGCTATTGCTCCTCCCCTTACAAGCATTCTTGGTTTCTTGAATGGTCCTTATTCTTCCTTGTTCTCCAAAGTTGCTAAAAGGAAAAGTTGAAGAAATAATGTTCTTGCACTGCCGCCCCCTATTTCTCGTTCCTCATCATTCAGGCAGTGGCTGTAATAATTCTGTTTACTGATTTTTTTTATTCCTGTTTATAATACATGATGATTGAAAACAAATAACTGTTTTTCAAGAATGGCTGGATTTGGGGGAGGCTACTACAAAAAACCATACAGTAAAAACCTGATTGCCTTTGATGCAAATACAAATTAAGAGAAGGGGGATTAGGGGAAGTCTTCTGCTCCTCTGATTTGTGGATGAAAATCACGTGCCTCAGACTGGGCTTCTGCACAGCATCACTCTTCCCTTCTGCTCTTTGGGTGGGTAGGAGGCGACTAGGGAGGAGGTGGAGATTGAGACGGGGGTAGAGTGGAGAAAACAATTGTTTAAATAAATGGATGGTGGAGAAGAATGGGGTGGAGGGAGAAAGGAGCTGGAAGGCAAGAACATGGATAAAGGAGGAGAAGGAGGCAGCAGCAGAATGGAGATAAAGAACTGTGGAGGTGAAAGATGACAAAGCGTGTGTGTGTGTGTGTGTGAATACTGTTTGCACTTGGCACACAAAGCTGCCTTTGCCGCCCTCCCTGGCTATTTTGCTGCATTTGCAATGTTTTTAACATTTTGCATCTCAGGGGAAAATGTTTGCTTGAGTGAGTGTTCCTTGGTGGCAGGGCAGGGTCCGGGAGGTGGTTGAGTGAGAGATTATGCTTCTTGGGTGAGTGTGTGTGTGTATGGGGGGGTTTGCACTTGTTTTAACGTGCAAAGATCTGACTAGTGGCGTCTGCCTCCCTCCCTGAATTATTCTGCTACCTCTGTGTGAGTTTATTTTTAATGTTGTTTCAGGCAACTTAGTGTGCAGCAGCCAAGGCCAGCACCTTGTAGGCATTCAAGTTTTTTTTAAGTAACTTAAATGTAATTGTAGTGATTACTTTTGAATAAAGTAATCAATTTCTTTCAGAACAATTGTAATTGCAATAGTAATTTATTCCTTTTTGGAGCCATATAATTATAATTTATTCCTTTTAAAAGTAATCTTCCAAGCTCTGATAAAAGTGATACACTTTTAGAGTAAGCTACAATTAGTAAAAGAAGGCCAATCAATGAGACAGTATGTGCTTTACAAACAGAGAGAGATGAGATGTCATGGAGCTCGAAAGCATTGACATGGTTACATGAAAGGGGTGATAGAGGGCCTGCACACTCACCGTATGCTTTGTACTCATAGTGATTATTTTGTGATCACACAGCACACAGGGATAGAAGCAATAGACACTTCTGCCAGGATGAGACATGCAAATTGGATCAATTAGGATTGAAGAGTGCTCAGACAATCTGGTGGAACTATTTACATGCTGTGTCAAGTGAAAGTTCATGATGATCAGTCTTCAGCACTAGGGGCAAGTGATACTGGCTGTGGGTCTAATCTGTACAAATGACTCGTGCTTTGAGGGAAATTCAGGTTGAAAATAGATATTTTTTTAAAAAAAAAACTTTAGAAGCTATAATGGCAGCTCCCTTTAGGAGAAGCTGATGATGTACACTGTCCAAAAGTATGGCAGGCCCATTAGTGAGAGTGAGCTTAATGAAGATAAATTTGGTGTAGGTAGGAGAGAATGGGAAGAGTCTGATTTAGTTTGCAGTTAATGGAATAACTAATGTAAATAGCTAGTTCGCTTACTGTCATCATGATCACAATTCTTCAATTAGATGAAAGAGTAGGCCTCTGGGTGTAGGTGGAGCTCACTGTGCTTAACCAGAGTTCATTTCATTTAAAGGGGAAGACAGCAGGGGGGGAAATGAGTAGAGAACAGAGCTCTAATTTTATTCAGTGGTGTTTGCAAGCCTTCACGTGCTAAAATAATGTACCCTCCACCAGATACGTTGAGCATATGTTATGGTGGCTAATCAAGTAAGTCTGTGTCCAAATCTTAGATTCTCGATGGCATATAAACTATATAAGGCTACAAATGTTCTAGCATACTCGACGCTGTTTCAGGATTTGCCCAGACTGCACAATTTGAATGTTAATGAAGATTCAGCAAACCCACAGGACTAAAATATAACAGCACAAGTCATTTCTGTAATTTCTCACTATTGGGTTGTTAATGGGACATAAATCCACTATAACACCAGCAATTAACAGTCATGGCTAACTTACAAGAAATACCGAGAGAAGGGCATAGGAAGACACAAATTCATGCCATTTTTACTGATCTGAGAGAGGGGAGAGGAGCTGATGTACCACCGTCTCAATTCTAATCCATTAATGTCTTCATTTGCACTTTAAATGCTGCAAGATGCTTTGTTAAGCAAATAAATTTCACTTACGTGTGTGGGAGCGTGAGGAGAGTATATTTATTTAGTGCTATGCATATTCAGTGGGATAATGGGATGAAAGAAACATACACTAGAAATGTTTCAAAATGTGTATTGGTGTGTGGTTTACACTGAAGGCAGTGCATTTACTGATTATTATTTTGAGCATCATGGGTTTTCAACTTAAAATTATACAGTGTTTCTTTCCTCCACCCCATTCCCTGTGAACAGTAAGTGGTCAGTCACAACCTTCCTATTTCCATTTGAAAGGTAAAGCTTTCAGTCTTGCTGACACTCATAGTGCCTGTAGACCTAGTAGCAAAGATGATAAATACATAATATTATGAAATTGTACGAGACCTTTTTATTTGGAAGGTCTTATTTTTAATGACCAGGGCTAAACCAGAGTGGCATACATTTGAATGAGTGTAAACTACAGGTTGGGATCCAGTGTTGAACAGCAGCCATTGGTACAATATTACTGTTGCCATCTGTAAAGGTGACATCTGTACCAATAGAAGTACTGTTGGTAGGTGGACAGTATCAGTCAGGATTGGGTTTACTGCCAGTTCTGGATAGAATTGCACTCCCCCTGAAAGAGCCATGTATAGATTAAAAAAAAAAGTTACAAAGGTCCATTCTTGGTTATAGTAAAAATTAAACTGGACTATTGGAATATGGTCACATTAATCAGGTGAGTGCAGGTGATATATTTATATGAGATGCTATTTCAGGATTAAGAAAATATTATAATATTTAATGTAGCAGCATGAGTGGTGAAAAGTTCATTCTATGTTCATTTCTTTTTATCTTACTATTTCGTCTGATATGAAGCTAAACATGATGTAATATTTTGCAATTTAAATGCAAAAAGGAAAGTATTTTAACAGCATTTCTTGTGGCTACTTTTTATATCTCATTCTAACCTGTAGGTGCTCCTGAGAAATAATCACCTGTGGTCTGAAATTGGGAGGATGGAGGGGAGCAACAAACCTTGGCATTCCCTTTATGATATCTGTCAGTGAGACCCAATATTCATCTCAATCCTCATTTCTCTTCTCCCATTTTGACTCCTATTTTTTTTAAAAAAAAAAAATCAAAATGTATATACCGCTGGATTGTAGTAAAGTTTCTAGGTGGTTTACAAAATTATTAACATTACCCATGAAAATAGTTAAAAACAAGTAATTAAAACATTTAAAAGATAATTAAAATTAACATTAAACTAAAGATTAAAAGTAAGCTAAGATTAAAATATGTCAGCATCCGCATGTCTGGATAGACTTGCACCAAAAAAAGTACAGGGAAGACACCTGCCTGATGTCAATAGGTGGGGAGTTCCAAAGTGTGTGCTGTCACTAATGAGGATTATGTGGCACCTGAAACACTGCCAGTTCTGCAGATTGAAGCCATTGAGTGGGTACATAAAGGGAAAGGCTATCCCATGAGGATTGGTGTTTTTTGTTTTTTTAGGATCACTGTTTCTGTGAACCTAAAACAGGGATCGGAAACCTCAGGCCTAGGGGCCAAATGCAGCCCCCAAGCCTTTCCATCTGGCTGCCAGGACTTTTCCTCAGCCACCCCCCCTCCTCAGTCACTCCTTTCTTCCCAGACAACATTCCTCATTGGCCCTGTTTCCACCTTCCTTGAATGTTTTTGTCTGGCTGGAATGTGCTCTTGAACTCTGCTAATGTGTCTTACTTGTTTTGATGGGAGATAGAGAAGTATGTGTAGAAATTAACTACCCTGCTGGACAAATGTAAAATTTACATTTGTTGCTCTGCCCACTTTTGCCTCTGGCCTTATTTACCACTGGCAGGTGGTCCCTAGAAGGTTGCCCAAAAGAGAATGTGGTGTTTGGTCTGAAAATGGTTCCTTATCTCCACCCTAAAACCTCAGTGATCACTACTACTTCCATCCTACGCAATCAGTTATGTTGCCATTAACAATCCACATTCCTCCCCTACCTTTTTCTTGGAGGGGGGCTGAAAGCAGTGCCTGGAGGGGGTGAAGGCCTGGGAGTGGGCCTATGATTTAAGATCAGCTGCCTCTGACTGACAGGCATGCGGAAGAGCCTTTTCAGCCGTGGCCCCCAAGCTTTGGAATACCCTACCCCAAGAAGCCCTCTCTGCTCCCTCCCTGATGGTTTTCTGGAGACTTCAGAATATCATCTTGTTCCGGAAAGCCTTTGGAAGGGACTGAAGGTAGAGCATTAAACTTATTTTCCCTGTTTTTTAGTTTTACTTCTTTAATCCTTTTTAATACCACTCCCCTATATTTCTCAACTGTATTTTATGTATATTTTGTATTTTTATCTATTTTATTTTTTATTTTTATTGTGTACGATTTGGAATGAACATGGAATGTGAGAAGCATGAACCAGGGAAAGTTAGAAATTGTCAAGCAAGAAATGGAACATATCAACATTACAATACTTGGCGTGAGTGAATTAAAATGGATGGGAATGGGACATTTTTATTCAGGCAACTACAACAGGAAATGAGAAATTAAGAAGGAACAGGGTTGCTCTAATAGTGGGAGGTGATGTAGCAAGCAATGAGGAGCTATAACGCAAGGACTGAATGAGTTATATCAATGAGATTTAATGGGAAACCTATTAACATAACCAACATACAAGTCTATGCTCCAGCAGCAAAGAGAGAAGAAGAGGAATTGGGGAGATTTTATGCAGAAGTACAGGAAAAAATTGATCACACACCAGAACAAGATGTGCTGATAATCATGGGGGAGTGGAATGCAAAAGAAGGGAACAGAGAAGAACTAGGAATTGTGGGGAAATGGGGCTTAGGAGATAGAAATGAAGCAGGAGAAAGACTTACTGAATTCTGTGAAGTCAATAATCTGTTTCTAGCAAACACATTTTTTGAGCAACCGAAAGACATGTGGACATCACCAAATGGTCAATATAGGAATGAAATTGATTATATAATTGGGAGCAGAAGATGGAGAAGTTCCATACTTTCAGCGAAAACAAGACCAGGAGCAGACAGTGGTTCAGACCATGAACTGGTAATATCGAAAATCAAAGTAAAGGTAAAGAAGAGCAACAAAGCAATCATAATGTCAAAATACAATTTAAATAACATCCCAGAAAAATGTAAAGATCAAATAAGGAACAGATTTGAGGCTTTAAATTTAGTTGACAGAGAACCAGAACAACTATGGAGAGAAGTCAGAGACATTATCAGAGAAGGAGAGAAAGACCTTAACAGATGACAGACAAAACTCTTAAACTGGTTAAAGATAGAAGGAAAGCAAAAGCAGACAGAAACACTGTCAAAAACCGTAAGTGCAATAATGCAGTGAGTAGTACGTAGGGACAAAAAGAACTATTACAACAACTATTGCACAGAAGTAGAAGAGGACAATTAAAAAGGTAGAACAAGAGCTTTATTCCAAAAGATTGGAGAAATTAAAGGAAAATTTAAACCGAGAGTAGCGATGTTGAATAATTAACAGGGGAATACACTGATTGACTGAGATGAAAAGGAAGATGGAAGCAATACACTGAAGAACTATGTAAAAGAGATGCCAGGATGACAGATTAATTCATAGAATACGAGGTGGAAGCTACAGTAAGGTCCCGCTTATACGGCGGGTTAGGGGCCAGGCCCTCACTGTAAAGCGGAAATCTCTGTAAAGCGGGACCCATAGACTATAATGGGCCCGTCGTGGAAAATGATGTGAAAATGTCATAAAATGTCGTAAAATGTTGTAAAATAGTTAAATCAGCTTTAAAAAGGGGAATTTCCCGCCGCCGCATTAGCGGAATGCCGGAATGCGAAGCGCCGGTAAGTGGGGCCCTACTGTACTCTTAAAATACTTGGAAGAAACAAATCACCAGGAATAGATGGCATACCAATAGAGTTGCTACAGGTTACTGAGACTGAATCTGTCCGTATTTTGACAAAAAATTGTCAAGAAATATGGAAAACAAAACAATGATCCATAGACTGGAAGCATTCAATATATATTCCAATTCCAAAGAAAGGGGATCCCGGGGAATTCAGTAATTATCAAACTATTGCCTTAATATCCCCTGCAAGTAAAGTAATGCTCAAGATTCTACAACAAAGGCTCTTACCATATATGGAATGAGAAATGTCAGATGTCCAAGCTAGATTTAGAAAGGGAAGAGGCACCAGAGATAATATTGCAAACATATGTTGGATAATGGAACGGACTAAGGATTTCAGAAGAAAATCACCCTGTGCTTTATAGATTGCAGCAAAGCCTTTGTTCATGTAGATCATGAAAAACTATGGAATGCTTTAAAAGAAATGGGGGTGCCACAGCATCTGATTGGCCTATACTCTGAACAAGAGGCTACTGTAAGGACAAAACATGGAGAAACCGATTGGTTCCCCTTCGGAAAGGGTGTGAGACAGGGGTGTATTTTATCATCCTATTTATTTAATATATACGCAGAACATATATGGAAAGCGGGACTAGACAAAGATGAAGGAGGTGTGAAATTTGGAGGGAGAAATATCAATCATTTAAGATATGCAGACGATACCATACTACTAGTAGAAACTAGTACTGATTTGAAACGAATGCTGATGAAAATTAAAGAAGAAAGCACAAAAGCAGAGTTTTAGAGTTGGAAGTCAAAAAGACTAAAGAAATGACAACAGAAGATTTCTGTAACTTTAAAGTCGACAATGAGGATATCAAACTTGTCAAGGATTATCAATACCTTGGCACAGTCATTAACCAAAATGGAGACAATTGTCAAGAAATTAGAAAAAGGCTAGGACTGGGGAGGGTATCTATGAGAGAACTAGAAAAGGTCCTCAAATGCAAAGAGGTATCACTGAACACTAAAGTCAGGATCAATCAGACCATGGTATTTCCGATCTCTATGTATGGATGTGAAATTTGGACAGTGAAAAAAGCGGGTAACAGAAAAATCAACTCATTTAAAATGTGGTGTTGGAGGATAGCTTTTCAGGCACTATCGACTGCGAAAAAGACAAATAATTTGCTGTTAGATCACTAGAATGATGAAACTGAGGCTATCATACTTTGGACACATCACGAGAAGACAGGATTCACTAGAAAAGACCATAATGCTGGGGAAAACAGAAGGGAGTAGAAAAAGAGGAGGGCCAAACAAGAGATGGATTGATTCCATAATGGAAGCCGCAGACCTGAACTTACAAGATCTGAACAGGGTGGTTCATGACAGATACTCTTGGAGGTTGCTGATTCATGGGGCGCCATAAGTCATAATTCATTTGAGGGCACATAAAATACATATAATTTTATTGTGTATGATTTTATTGTGAGCCACCCTGGGTGCCTTATTGCAGGGTAGGATAGAAATATTTTAAATAAAATAAATAATATTGATGGATTCAGCATCATATGCCCAAAAAGGGAGAGTATGTAGTCCTTATAACAAAGCACATATGGGAGTCTTAGCAAATCTTAGAGGTGTGGCAAAGGTCTTCTGGGTGGCGAAGTGGAAGTGTGTGAATAGGTGACATGTGCTGCTTCATGTTATTCATTATGGCTTGCAGATGAAGCAATACATTTTGCAAAATAAGTAAATGTGTGCAAATGCACCAAATGTATAGAGTCCTTGGTTCTTTGCATGTGCACTGTTTTTGATTTTATTATTTACCACACCACATATGAAGCCTTGGAAGTTCCCCATAAAAAACTTTGGAAATGCTTTCCTTCCACAGGTACATAGATCTGAGGGGTTTTCTCACATTCACCCTCCCTCCCCAGATGTGTGCTCAAGTGCCAACAAAAGTATTAGTGCTACAGTTTGGGGGCAAGGGCTGTAACAGAACCCTTTCTCTCATTTACTATTATATATATGTATATATATATATATAAGACAGTTTTGAAAGCAACAAACAGAACTTCACTCAAGCTTGCTCTGGATCCCTATAAGGATTCCGTTAATCACCTAAAAATATATATGAACGTAATTGTGATTAACCAAACAGAGGTTTTTATTGTACTAACAAAACGTTTCAGCTTCCACCTTCATCAGCTGCTAACATACAAATGCTGTTACCAAAGTGGCAGTTATAGAGCTTTGAGGATGGAATGCTCAGAGGGGCTTCATTTGCAGAAGCTAAGTAGTGGTGGTACTGTCCACCACTACTTAGCTTCTGCAAATGAAGCCCCTCTGAGCATTCCATCCTCAAAGCTCTATAACTGCCACCTTGGTAACAGCATTTGTATGTTGGCAGCTGATGAAAGCGGAAGCTGAAACGTCTTGTTAATATTTATTTATTTATTTATTTTATTAAATTTAGATACCGCCCGATAGCCGAAGCTCTCTGGGCGGTTCACAATAGTCATACATCAAATACAATAAACCACATATTTAGACAATTTAAAACATCTTTAAAATTTTTAAATTCTTAAAAAGTTAAAAAACAATTTTAATACATACTAAAATGCCTGGGAGAAGAGGAGAGTTTTAACCTGGCGCCGAAAAGATAATGTTGGCGCCAGGCGTACCTCATCAGGAAGATTGTTCCATAATTCGGAGGCCACCACTAAGAAGGCCCTTTTTCTTGTTGATACCCTCCGAGCTTCCCTATGAGTAGGGACCCGGAGGAGGGTCTTCGATGTTGAGCGTAGTGTACGGGTAGGTTCATATCGGCAGAGGCGTTCCATCAGGTATTGTGGTCCCGAGTCGTATAAGGCTTTATAGGTTAACACCAGCACTTTGAACCGGGCCTGGAAACATATAGGCAGCCAATGCAAGTGGGCCAGAATCGGTGTTATATGTCCGGACCGCCGGGTCCCTGTTATCAATCTGGCCGCTGCATTTTGCACGAGCTGCAGTTTCCAAACCGTCTTCAAAGGCAGCCCCACGTAGAGCGCATTGCAGTAATCTAATTTAGAGGTTACCAGAGCATGAACAACTAAAGCGAGGTTCTCTCTGTCCAGATAGGGACGTAGCTGGGCCACCATCCGAAGTTGGTAAAAAGCACTCCGTGCCACCGAGGCTACCTGTGCCTCGAGTGACAGGGATGGTTCTAAAAGAACTCCCAAGCTACGAACCTGCTCCTTCAGGGGGAGTGCAACCCCATCCAGAACAGGTCGAACATCCACCATCCGGTCAGGAGAACCACCCACTAACAGCATCTCAGTCTTGTCTGGATTGAGCCTCAGTTTGTTAGCTCTCATCCAGTCCATTGTCGCAGCCAGGCATTGGTTCAGCACATTGACAGTCTCACCTAAAAAAGATGAAAAGGAGAAGTAGAGCTGCGTGTCATCAGCATACTGATGGCAACACACTCCAAAACTTCTGATGACCGCACCCAGTGGCTTCATGTAGATATTAAAAAGCATGGGGGACAGCACTGACCCCTGTGGAACTCCATACTGGAGGACCCAGGATGTCGAGCAATGCTCCCCCAGCACTACCCTCTGGAGACGACCCGCCAAGTAGGAGCGGAACCACTGCCAAGCAGTGCCGCCAACTCCCAAATCAGCGAGTCTCCCCAGAAGGATACCATGGTCAATGGTATCAAAAGCCGCTGAGAGATCAAGGAGAATCAGCAGAGTCACACTCCCCCTGTCTTTCTCCTGACAAAGGTCATCAAAGGTTAATATGTATATATATATTGCAATTAAACTGCAAATCCCCCCCCACTTTTCTCCACACTCTTGTTCATTAAAATACTCAAAGCTTTACAAGTACTTTAACCCTCCCATCCATTTGAGCATCTTCTTGAGGATCCATTCACCTTGCTGAACTGGGAGTAAAGTGTGTGTTTAAGGACCATTTCTGAGAAGAGATGCCCTTCTGGAAGGGCTTTTATTAAATTTGTATCTGTGAGGTAGACATGAATGATCTCACTCCTATTATAGCAAGCTGAGAATTTGCTGCCGAGGCAAAAGGGGTTGGAGAGAAACTAGAGTATAGTACATTATTTTTTAAAAAAAGACTATAGAGTGCTTAAAACACATGTACACACACACACACAGAGAGAGAGAGAGAGAGAGAGAGCTCTATCACAGAAGTGGAAAGGATCTGTAAGGGATGAAAGTATAGCCCTGAATTGCTTCTCGACAGCACTGAAGCATTCACCACTCTGAGTTTTTGTTTATTATTGTTGATTAGAGGGTACAATATATGTGAGGAGACCAATTGCAAGGGAAATGAGCCTGACATATACATACCCATTGACTACTTAGAAAGGAACACAGGAAATTGCCTTATCTTGTCAGACTGTTGGACCATCTAATCCGTTGTCTACACTAATTGGTAACACCTCTTCAAGGGTTTCAGGTGATGGCCCAATCCTACCTGGAGCTGGTAGGGATTGAACCTGGACCTGCATACAATGCATGTTCTCTGCCACTAAGCTATAGTCCTTCCCAAGTCCCACTTGTTTGTGAATAAAGGCACAAAGTAGAGAAAGACACAAGTAAAACCCATTGAATCAGTTGGATTTACACCCCAGCCCTATGCTGTTTCCTCAGATGTAGTGGTGTGTATAGTAGGGTGGAGCCACAGAGCCATCCTCTTGATGCATTGCAGCTTACCTGGATGGAACTGGCAAGGCAGCGGCAAGGTCAGGACTCACAGAAGCACCTGCAGAGCCAATCTGATGCTCCTGCCAGTGCAACCATAGAGCCATGATCTATAGGTCCCTGGGCTCCTGCTGGGAGAAAGGGTGGGATATAAATAAAATAATAAATAAAAAATGAGCTTGCCACAGCCCTACCCCGTCACTATCCAGGTAGTGACACTGGTGTTGGGAGGGTGGCTGTACCCCACCATAGGGGCCACTGCTGATATTACTAGTGCCTGTGAGTTCAGTGGGGCTTTCTCCCATGTAATTACAGCCTTACATGCCTGGTTAAGTGCTGGTCTCTTACACACACAGATTTGGGAGTAAGTTGATTAAATTTAGTGGGATTCTAAGTAAGCATGCATTAGACTGAATTAAAGCAAGTCTCATTTATCTGAATCCTATAGTCACTTACCTGGGATAAAGCCTCATTAAATTCAGTGTGACTTACTTTTGAGTAGAAATATATATATATATTAAAAATGTGCAGTTTATTGATATACATTTATTCAGAAGCAACATTCACTAAGTTTAGTGAGACTTACTTTCTAGTAGGTATGCTTATGAGTACCCTTAACATTCTCTGAATTATGTCTAATTAATTTGGATCGAATGCATTTTGCCTAGGTTAATGTCACTATACTTATACTTTCCTGCCATTTTATGTCCTAATTCTTTTCTTCCAGTTGATGGCAATTGAAACAAAATAGCATGGAGAATAAAATAAAATAAAATAAAATATGCAAGGCTTGGAAGCATAATATTTTATGGAAACTGTAATTTATGAAAGTATTCATACAGTTGCCCTTAATTTGCATAATTCATAATAGAATCACATAATTTGAGGGCCTAATTACAGAGTCTGGACATTTTTTAGGGGATTTGAGAACTGCACTTTAAAACAAGAACAGTGAGTTCTGAGATGAAAAAATTTTCTTGACAGTAACTATAAGACTTAAAAGTAGATGATGTGATGAGATCTGCTATGGTAGAATTATGCATCTATATCAGGCAAAAGGGAAAGGTAGTTAATTATCAGCTATATTGAGAGAAAAATAATTTAATAATGAGTTCCTCTTTATTAATAAGTTATCTTGCTCAGCTGTATAGCTGAAAAAGGTCCCTGTGAAGTCACAGGGACCATAGGATAGATCGGATCTACTCTCAAGACATCAGAGACAGATCTCAGACATTAGAGAGGGTGCTCCAATGTTGGGCCTACCTCTCTGATGTCACTGGCTCCTCCAAAGGTGTGGCCCAACAAATGTTAAGCTCTGATGCCAGAAAGGGGTGGATTCCAGGAAGTTGTTGGGCCATGAAGAATCCTAAGCCCTCCTGTTTCCCTATCACCCCCAAATTAGGGGAACATTTGGACATGTCCTGACGTATCAAAACCTCTTTCTCATTGTTTCCATTTAAAAAACAACAACAGAAAATGTAGAGAGGCACACGAAATTGTTCCTCTGCCCTCACTTCCACCAGATATTTATTTATTTATTAGATTTCTATCCCACCCTTCCAGTAGGAGACCACGACAGGAAAGAAAAGCACTAAAGACAGCACTGAAACATCATTAAAAACATCCTTAAAAACAATTAAAACAAAACATCTTTAAAAACATATTTTTTAAAAAAAAGCTTTAAAAAGCAATTCAAACACGGATGCAGGGATAAGGTCTCTTCTTAAAAGGCTTGTTAAAAGGGGAAGGTCTTCAGTAGGCACCAAAAAGATAACAGAGATGGTGCCTATTGCGGTCGGGGGTTGAAATAAACACACATGAAGGCTGGGTTGAACTAAGGGCCACTTTATTAAACTTTAAATTAAACCCCTAAAATAGCCTGCAGAGGTGAAACATAGGTGCGGCAGCTAGGTTATAATTGAATTGCCTAATTTCAGCCATTGGGCAACCACCCTTGCCAAGGCAAGAGCAAGCCATTCTGCCTATCCCCTAACCCTGCCCCACCCAGAGGGTGAGTAGGGGGGCCTTTCCACATCACCATGGGCCCTGCAACTCCAAGTGGATGAGGTAAGTTGGCCTCAAAGGCAGCCCATATCAGCTCCCCGAGCTGTACAGCTCTGAATGGCAGGCCTCCAGATCTACCAGTCACCCTCAAAGGTGCCAAAGGGGACAACCTAGCTGTCCTTACCAGCTTCCCTTCCTGCACCTTTCTGCCAAAGTGACCAACTATGACCAGAATACAAACAATCCCATTAGACTTTAGGTATGCCAAATTAGCCGAAACAACCTATTAAACAAGGACACCCTGTAACTCCAGTCCATCCTGCTACCACAGTGTGGTAGGAAAAAAACCTGCCCGCTAGCTTCGGTGAACAGGGCAAAAATTCCTACTCGGCCCCAAAGTGACCACCTGATGACACCATAGCAAGGGGGGGGGACAGGTGTCACAAGCCAAAGAGGGAGGATTGTGGGTGGAGTGAGCTTAAATCAGCTCCATAGCCCCACCTCCCGTGTGACCGCACATTGCACATAAGTGCCATGGCTGCGTCAGCTGCCCTCCTTAAATGGCGGCCGGGACTTCAATCCCGGTACACAAACATGTCCTGCTGTCTTAGGTCTTGCCGGGAGTGTGGAGTGGGGAATATTTAAGGGAAGGGAATTTCAAAGGGTAGGTGTCACAACACTAAAGGTCCGCTTCCTATATAGTGCAGAATGGACCTCCTGATAAGATGGTATCTGCAGGAGGCCCTCACCTGCAGAGCGCAGTGATTGATTTGGTATATAAGGGATAAGACAGTCTTTCAGGTATCCTAGTCCCAAGCTGTATAGGGCTTTGTACACCAAAACCAGAACCTTGAAATTAGCCCGGTAGCTAATAGGTAGCCAGTGCAATTCATTCAGCAGTGGTGTGACATGTTGGCGATACCCTGTCCCAGTAAGCAGTTATATATATATATATATATAAATACATAGCATTGTGCTGTCAGACAGCATCCCAGACAGAAATCTGTCTAATCTTTCTTTTTAGATCTCTGAGGAAAGAAGGTGTCCTAGTCTGCAACTAAGTTTATCTAAGGAGTTAGTTCAAAAAAGACAGAAGAAGGCAAGGTGAGGTGTCCTGATAACAATGTCATCCAAAACAGCTTGCCGGCAAGGCCTACCATCAGTACTTTTCCACACACACTGGTTTTGCCACTGGATTAGTAGTGGGGAGGGGAGCAGATGATAAAGAGGAAAGGGCTCCTGCAGCTTTGCATTGAAATTAGTGTAGTTTGCATGACATGTTACACCTGCTGAAATTCCCACTTCTACACAACTAGCTTTGCCATGGCCTGATGATTATCAGCTTGTGGTAACATGCAAGTGTGCTTTTTCACTGGTGGCACCAGTGTTGTGGAATGCCTTCCCTGCTGAAATATGAGAGGCTTCATCAGTACTGACATTCCACCAGCTCCTGAAGACATACATCTGTTTAGGCAAGCATTTGCCTGAATTTTAACTTCTGGTTTTATTAACTGGTTTGTTTGCATGTTTTTAACTGTTTTGTCATGTGTTTTAACTGATCTGTTTTATTGTATACTTTAATTAAGAATGTTTTAATGTTGTATTGAATTCAATTGGGTATTTTATAATTGATTTTATGTTGTAAACTACTTAGAAGCTATTTTGGCATATAAGCAGTATATAAACCAAAATGTCCTCTTTTACATCCAGCCATTCTATTATTGGGGATCAAGTTATTCCACTTCATACTCCTCTTGACCATCGACCACAACTGGCTTGGAGGCTTGGATCCAAGTAGGCTTGGATCGTGCGTGTAAACGAAGACTCCGTCTCAGCTCAGTCTGTTGAACTTCCCACCTCAAGTGCCTCTGAGCACGGGTTAAAAGTGGTTTACTCTCAGCATCCCCCTCTGACAGAGAGGGACTGCTAGCTGTCAGTTCTGGCCTGGGAAGCTGGGCAATACTCTTCTGGGAAAGGTCTGACGTGCAAGGTTGAATCTCTGGTGGCTGTGGTGGCGTGTCCAGTTGGAGAATGCACTTCCACAGAGGGGTCAGGAATTGAGGGAGCTGAACTGTCAAAGACAGAGGCTGGGGTACCCTGTGAGTCCACCCCACTATCTGCCCCCTCCCTGGGAATCCAGTCCAAATCCTCTGTTTTGCACTTGTCTATCTGCCCCCTCCCTGCATGACTCATAACACCTTTTCTCCCTCTGATACTTTGCTTAACTCTACCTACTTCTAGTAGGCTTCATGGCCAGTAGTTTTCTTCTCTGTCTCCTAGCCCCAGCAAATCATCAAATCATCCACCTTTGTGTTTTGCTTAAAAAGAAATTATTGGATACCCCACCCCTGCTGAAGGTGGTGCAGTTGACATATTGCCTTACCTCAGGGATGAGGGACCTGCGGCCATTCAGATGTTATTGGAATACAAATCCCACAATTCCTGACTGTTGACCATGCTAGTTGGGGCTGACAGGAGTTGAAGTCCAACAACATCTGGATAGTTGTTTCCCATTATTGCCATCTCTTTGTGTCTCCTTTTGTCAGCAACTTGTTTATATCAGCATTTTTAATTATTATTGAGTAGCTT
This sequence comes from Rhineura floridana, assembly GCF_030035675.1. Lineage (NCBI taxonomy): Eukaryota > Metazoa > Chordata > Lepidosauria > Squamata > Rhineuridae > Rhineura > Rhineura floridana. The sequence goes on along the minus strand of NC_084480.1, from coordinate 233,982,130 downwards.
AAAAGGTGGAAAGGGGTAGAAGCTGGAGAATATGTAGAGTAATGAACCTTAATCATGTTTTGATTCAGACGTTTTGTGTATTTTATTTAAATATGGCTTGACTGTTTTTATAGAATGAAAGATTAGAATGTGATTACAATTTATTGTAGCGTTACTGTATTGTAAATCTTTCATCATGAAAATGTGCCGATTATGCATGGTGTTGTAGTCCGGTGCTTTATGGGCTTCCTCAGAGTCAATTAGTTACAGTAATTACTTCAGATGCTTCACATGCATGGACTTTACCATTTTCATCCATCCTATAAAGTTGCAAGGTTTCCAAGAAATGTGCAACATAACATTACTAAAAGGTTATATATGTTTTGTTTGTTTGACCACTGAGCAATTTTCAGCAAATTGATGCAATGTTTTTTCTTTTCTTTTTAAAAAATAGCCTCTGGAAACCTATTTCTCTGTATTAATGTATTTTGGAAGCAGATTTTTATAAGAACGTTACTATGAACCAAATAGGGCTGCAAGCTATTTTGGATGGTTTTATGTTGAAATGGAATAATCCTGCTAAGCTGTACACCAGTAATTTGACAAAAGAAATGCATAGGTTATATAATGCTGATAGATTCAATATCTACAGATGTTGGCACACATTATATTTTAGTCACCTTTAAATAGTTTGGGGAACAATGAATCTCATGCTGAGGTAGGTAATATTATGCAGAATATTCTATGATGAACCTTATTATAATGTCTCACTAGTTGTTGTTCAGGTCAGTAGAGATGTTTTGGCTCCCCCCCCCTTGTCCCCTGGAGGCCCTGGAAATAAATTTTCTCTTTATAGTTTGCTTGCTCATTTAAATCCTGGTTTTATTATGGGCTACTTTACCAAGAAAGAGTAGTCAGTCCACCCTGTCAACAGTTCTGCACGTGTTCTGAAGTGTACATGGAGCTCTTCAGTTTCTTATACTTCCTCATTCATTTTAATGGATAGCAACTCTGCATGTTCAAAGATACACAAAAGCTGCCATTTTCACTAAAGTCAATGGGAAAGAACTGAGAGGGGATTCCAGATCACAACAAATATTAAATATGAGCTTTAATTATAATTGTTCCTGCACCACATCACAACTTTTAAACATTGCACTAGTGTTGTGTGTTGAATGCATAACATCAATAGATTTGACTTTATATCCCAGCATAACTGTGGACAGTGCATGTGTTCCAGCTACTATTATTATTATTGCTTGATTTATATCCCGCCCTTCCTCCTTGCAGGAGCTCAGGGCGGCAAACAAAAGCACTAAAAACTTTAAAACATCATAAAAAACAAACTTTAAAACACATTAAAATGAAACATCTTTAAAAAAAGCTTTCAAAACATCTTCTAAGATTAAAAACATTTAAAAAAAGGTTTAAGAACATATTCAAAAGCAATTCCAACACAGAGGCAGACTGGGATAGGTCTCAACTTAAAAGGCTTGTAAAGCTACTACAGAGAGGTCACTTTTAAATTCATGTGCAATTGCGAGTCAGGTAATCATGGCACTGGAAATGATTAAAAAAAAAACTCCCCCAAGCCTATGGTGGCATGAAGAAAAATCATGCAATCTGTGTCATAAGCTTCTTCATATAAGTAATATAGTTTCCTGTTCCAGACTGTTAAATCTCTCACACTGATAATGTCTTTATTAGCCATTAGACTTAAGAAGGAGAAAAAATACATGTCTAAAACAACAGTAGCAACATTTCACAACACAATGTTAAGGTATGGATGTGAATTATTCCAATTATTAACCTTAGTATTCTGGATCAACCTGCAGACAGGCTGTACACCCAACTGTGTGTGTTCAAGCTGACAGTTGGTTCAATGAGATGGACAGTGAAATCCATCTTGTACATCAGGGGTGGGTATTGAAAACAGTTCCCACATAATCTAGGAAATAGATCAGTATCTGTGAATATAATATGTGTAAGAGGAAAGAAGCAGTTGTAGGAGGAGAGTAGCCAAGAATAGGAAAGAAGACAAGAAAATCACTTTGATGTCAGTAGCTCAGACATGACCCAGGAAGATTTCTATAGGACTTCCACCCAATCTGAATGATATGCTAAGAACCAATCAAGGTCTCCAAGACTACTGGAATAAAAGAGAAATGTGGAAACATGTTTCTAGATCTAAAGACCTGAACTTTCTTCTGGTGTAGGCAACCTGAGGAAACTATGGTTGGTCTACACCTGGATCCTTGTGATTTGAGCTTCTTGCTGTTGATCTGCATCTCTCTTTGAACAAGATGCATCTGCATCTCTCTTTGAACAAGAAGATGATGTCAAAGGATGACATTAAATTTACTACGTAACCTGTGATTACTCTTGAGGGAAGTGAGCAAGAAGATGACGTCAAAGGATGACATTAAATTTACTACGTAACCTGTGATTACTCTTGAGGGAAGTGAGCAAGAAGATGACGTCAAAGGATGACATTAAATTTACTACGTAACCTGTGATTACTCTTGAGGGAAGTGAGCAAGATGAGCTTTTAGTGCCTCAGGACATATAACATTATCTGGGCAAAAATGAGGGGATAGTAGTTACTTTTGTTCCTAGAACAGTGTTAAGGGATGAGTATGCTAGCTCCACCACCCCATCATTGTTACCATCACAATCCATGATTTGGAGGGCAATGGCCTGAAGCAGAGAGCTTCTAGTTCTTGGGGAGGCTCCCAATGCATTTTAAAAGCCTGGAAAATCAGGGTTCTAAAACAGCAGGGACCCTCTATGAGTATAGCAAGCTCCCTGCTTCAGAGTTATTCTCCAGTACATGGAATGCAATAGGAATGATGACCAGGGTGGCGCTATCATGGTTTGGTTTGGTTAACACTCAATGTGAATGCCGAAAAAGGACTTTAAGGCAGTCAGTAAGCTGGGTCTGCCCAACTACAAAACTACTTTTTTGTGGTGTCGAGAAAAGCATATACAGTAGCACAATACACACAACAGTCTCAGACTATTCTCCATGAATATTTTGGTATTCTGTGTTCTTTCATTAAAATTTATTCAGTTCTGAAATGGTGAGAAATCTGAAAAGTAACCATTTTGATGGAATGGAATAAGCTGGCTGAACTTTGTAGAGCAATTTTATTAACAAATGAATTGGGCAATAAATGCAGAGCGTGGAGGCCAATTTGAACAAAAGGGATAAATTAGCTAGTTCATTATTATTTCAAAATCATTTACCCAGTTCAGTTTGAACAACAACAATAACAACATGTTTGTTGGGTGGGTAAAACAAAACCTGTGACGGTTTTTAAGAGTTGTATATAATTTTATAACAAAGTGAAATTCAGTTCTGTTTGAATCAACATAAATTGTCCCCCAAATTACCTGTCAGAATATATCCTTTTAATACCTGCTGCAATCCACTGTAACTAAAATCAACAGAACTTTTGCTGTTCATTTTAACCTTTTTGATGGTTGATGGTGGTGCAGTGTAGAATTGTTTCTTCTTCAAATTAAATTTTAGCTGAATATTTAAGATTATGACAACACATATTAGCCCCCCCCTTAATGCTTTTTGAATCCTCCTGATATATTCAGTGCTTAGGGTGGTAAAAAGGATAGATTGGTTCATTTATTCAGTGCAGGCTTAAAAGTGTCAAACACTCATCTATGTTAATGAGTTTGGATATGAGAATGTTTAAGTTAAACAGACTGGAACCTTATCTATAGAATATCACATGATGAACAATTGATGTATACCATCCAGTTGATTTTTACTCTCCAAACTAATTGGATGCCATTTTTAATTTGGTATTGACAAATGGCCATTTTGTGAGAGGCGTGCAGTGATCATGGCCTATTAAAACTTCTCACATCTCCATGGCACGCTACTTTTTCCCTGATTCTCCTTCATGTATAAACAGCTGCTGCCCTGTGCTTTTTCTGTGGCTGAACTCCTCTTAATGGACTGGCTTCAAATTTCTGCATAGCCAGAAGGCTTTCAGTGCTGTTACTAAAATTGAGAAGAGGAGAAAGGAAAAGTTTACTGCAACAGCTGAACAGAAGGAAAATTTAGAAGGCCTGGCAAAGAAAGGCATGTTTATGTTTATGCGTGGCAGCAACAGTGCTTGAGATTGAATTTATATGACCCAGCTGGTTGCCTGTCCCTGCCCCCCTCGCATACTTTTCAGTATCTTTCCATCAGATAGTCAAACTGCTAGCCATTTCATTACAGTACTTAATATTCCCATTGAAAGCTGTCAACTGTGTTTGATCTTTCATGTAGAAGTCTTGACATATAAACTGTAGTTTATATGTTTGAATTTTTACCTCACCCTCTGGACTGGCCAGTAATTTAATAAGAGCTGCAGCTATGATTGTTTCACAACATAGTTCTACATATTAGCACACAAGTGTTCAAAGATATTTAGAAATATGACACAGCTAGCAGCACAGATAGAGCCGTTTGATATGAGCTGAGAGACATTATTTCCCTAACCTGTCTAGAGGTAGAAACAATACAAATGTAATTACTGACTGAGATATAGTGAACAGACTTCAGACTTGCGAGACCTACCTTTTATTTTTATTTTTATTTTAAAAAACTAGGAGGTCCGCCAATCATAGCAAGATGCAAAACAGTGGCTTAGGTGTAGATGCTTATTGTTAAGGAACAGGATGCTTCTGATCACATGCTCAACCCAGGAATGTGTTTGTTTTCTGTAATAGATCTTAAGAGTCCTTTCATTAAAAAATCTACTTCACGTTCTGCCGCCTCCCAAATGGATCTTAGTTTCCGCAGCTTTTAGAGAGCAAGAAACCTTTTGTTGTTGTTGTAACTTTTGGGAGCTAGAAACAGTTGGTGATTAACTTCAGATCGCCCAGCAATCTACTGGTACATCCTAACCAACTGTCTGCCCGTTCCTGGCTTACTTTTCTATTCCAGAAGGCATTTTAAGGAAGTTCTTTATGATTAGTTTTAATTGATTTTAGCCATTGTATGTCTTTGGGATCAATTTTAATTTATTATTATTATTTGTTTATTTATTGATTATTAAATTAATATCCCACCCTTCCTCCCTAAGGGAGCTCACTGTACACTGCTTTGAAATGTCAGTGATTAAGCGGTATATAAACAACTCAAATAGTAAATAAATAATACATATTTACAGCAATGATGTGGGGAGAACTTTAAGTATCTCCATGTGGTTGTCATTGTCATATATTTTTATTCACATTATTTATTAGGCCAGTGCACTGGATTCAGTTAAAGCCTGAATCCCAAACTGAATTAGGTCGATTTGGGCAAAATAGGGCTTTGGACAAGTTAGTTCAAGATGGCCCCAGATGACTTTGGGTTGGGATGCCTGAAGCACTCTGGGGCTGTCAGGCAGTAGGGTGGCAGAGGGAAGAAGGAGAAGCAGGCAGTCTCTGTTAAGAGCAGCACAGGGCTGTTTGCAAGAGGGCTTCAAACTGCCTTGCATTGCGCTTTGGCTGCATGTGTCTGTTCCCAGCAGGGAACATACATGTGGTCAAACTCATCAGGACTGAATCCTCTGCTCACCAGCTGGTGACTAGAGGGTTCAATCCTGCTGGCTACTGGGGTCTGCTTTGGAAGCACATTCTCGCAGGGAGCATACTGAGGAAGCAGCCCCCAGCAGGATTGCACTCTCTGCTCACTAGCTGGTGAACATAGGGTACAATCCTGCTGCCTCCAAGGGGTCTGCTTCACCAGCATGATCAGGTAAATAGTTGCACATGCCCATCCTCACTCTCCCTCATTGTGTGAGGGGTTTAGAATGCCTGCATAGGACTACAGTTATGCTTCCTAGATGTCAAAACCTTTGTACTTTATTTATTTCAATCAGGATTTATTTGTCAACTGAGCATAATACATATCAAATAAAGGACAGGTCAAAGGAAAAATATAGTCTACAGTATCAAAAACAATTCTATTTACCAAGTATTGTAAGCATTATATTAATGATGCTTAAGAATTTAGCTACTGACAAGGTAACATTGACTTTAATTCCATCAAAAAGCAATTCATCAGATCTACAAGGAAGTGTTCTTAGAAAAGGAAACAGCATGTGTTCCCATGTACATTTATAAAAAAATGCAATTAAAAGCACATAAACAAGAGATTCAATTTCACCTGAAGTACAAAAGGAAATTCTTTGCATGAGTGGACTTCTTAGTCATTTTCCATAACCATGAATGGCATGGCATTATACCTACCCCTCAGCTCTTCTTTAATTGGGCATGGATAATTATCTCAAATAAGGCACACAGACATTCAGGTTTGGAATACTTAAGCCATGAGCAGAAGGAAAGCAGGCACAAGAAACAAGCACTAACCTTTATTTATGTCCAGCCCCACCCATCAGCAGGTTCTCAGTTACAAAAACATAACATTACAATAAAAGAAATTACAACAAAAGCATTAAAACAAGAACACTGAATTGTCTCAGTATGGAAGCAGCCAGCTGTCCAACTTCAGTTGCAGCTGGTGCATTAGCCTCAACTGGTATGAGACTCTGCATGCCAGTGAAGGCCACCTCTGACTCCAGTGACAAAGATGGACCAATGAGCACCCCCAAATTGTGAATTTGTTCCCTTGGGAGGAGTGTAACCCTGTTCAGCACTGGGTGAATGCCAAGAATCTAGGCACGTGAACCATTCCAAATCAGGACCTCTGTTTTGTCTGTACTGAGCTTCTGTTTATTGGTCCTCTTCTAATTTATTATTGCATTAAGGCACTGGTCTCCACCATGAGCACCTCAGCAAACTTGGATGAGAAGGAGAAAAAGAGTTGGGTGATCTGCATAATATTGACGACAACTTTGAAAAGGAAGGCCATAGTTCCATAGTAGAGCATCTGCCTTGAATGCAGAATGTCTCAGGTTCAATCCTCAGCTGGAAGAGACTCCCTGTCTGAAATCCTGGGGAACCACTGCCAGTCAGTGTAAACAATAATGAGCTAGATGGATCTATGGACTGACGCAGTATAAGACAGCTTCCTATGTTTCTCTAGATGACCTCACTAAGTGGTTTCATGTAGATGTATGAGGGAACAAAATAGTTTCTTGCAGGACTCAATAGCATAAATGCCAGGGAGTCAACCAGTAGTTCCCCAGAACCACTAAATGAAATGGCCTGTCCCTCAAAAGTCCCCAATATCCCCTCACTTTCACAAGAAGAATATCCCCACAAAAGTAGCGGGATATTCTGCCCAGCATTAGTTAAAACTGCCTAGAACTGCACAGATGTTAAAAATCTGCCAAGCTGGATTGTAGAGTGCCATGTGTGCTTAACAGTTTACATTTAGGCTTGAACCCATCACAATATGCTTTGAGCACCTCTGCTTCTTTGCTTGTCCAATAACAGGGTCCCTACTCAAATGATCATAATGTTATTGGGGGTGTCTTCCTTAAAAGAAATAGTAAATGCCTATTAGCCATGTTTAGCACTGAAATCCTCTTCATCTACCATTTGCAGCATACGGAGTTATGCTTCACTGGGCTCTTGCACTAAAATGACCCCACAGTCTTGAGGAATGGAATGAAGTGCAGTGAGTAGTCTTAATGTCCATCCTAAATTTTTCCTCAAGGGACAACAAGTTTTAGCAATTACAACCACTCTTTCTTTGTTTTCATATCTGTGAACCAAACTCTAAGGGATGCAGAACACACCAGCTCAATGTAGAACAGTCTGTAGGCTGCTTCAAATTACCCAGGAGGCTACAGGGGCAGTTAAGTAATTGGACAAAAATACAAAGGCTGTTAAAAGCCATATTTCCTTTCACTCTACTAAACTCTGATACTGAGAAGCTGGACTTCAGTTTCCAGAATGACACATCTGTTTGGCTATTCCATAAACGTGGCCACTTGGTAGAAAATCCATTTTTAATTACCCTCCTTCTAGACAATATTTTTGATGTAAATTTTATTATACAGTTGTAGCTAAGAATATCCTGAAGCTCAAGTCAGTGTTTAGAAGCAATTACACATAGAATAAACTCCCTTTATATTAAGGACAAATGGTTGTATGTTGTCACATAAATGATAAACCCTTCTCATGGATGGCAGCATGTGAGACTACGACATATACCATCCACACCTTTCACTGTAAAATAATGTGTCTGTTGTAAGAAGGATGCATTAAAGAGTTTGTGTAACATGGGATTTGCCCAGCAACAGGATTCTTTGGAAATGTTTGTATGCTATTTAAAGCTGATTCAAAAATTAAAAGTGTAACCAAAACCCATGTTCCTTCTCACATTTATCCTTCTATCATATTTTAAAGAATGAGAACTGACCCAAATAAAAACATAAGAACATAAGAAGAGCCTGCTGGATCAGGCCAGTGGCCCATCTAGTCCAGCATCCTGTTCTCACAGTGGCCAACCAGGTGCCTGGGGGAAGCCCGCAAGCAGGACCCGAGTGCAAGAACACTCTCCCCTCCTGAGGCTTCCGGCAACTGGTTTTCAGAAGCATGCTGCCTCTGACTAGGGTGGCAGAGCACAGCCATCATGGCTAGTAGCCATTGATAGCCCTGTCCTCCATGAATTTGTCTAATCTTCTTTTAAAGCCATCCAAGCTGGTGGCCATTACTGCATCTTGTGGGAGCAAATTCCATAGTTTAACTATGCGCTGAGTAAAGAAGTACTTCCTTTTGTCTGTCCTGAATCTTCCAACATTCAGCTTCTTTGAATGTCCACGAGTTCTAGTATTATGAGAGAGGGAGAAGAACTTTTCTCTATCCACTTTCTCAATGCCATGCATAATTTTATACACTTCTATCATGTCTCCTCTGACCCGCCTTTTCTCTAAACTAAAAAGCCCCAAATGCTGCAACCTTTCCTCGTAAGGGAGTCGCTCCATCCCCTTGATCATTCTGGTTGCCCTCTTCTGAACCTTTTCCAACTCTATAATATCCTTTTTGAGATGAGGCGACCAGAACTGTACACAGTATTCCAAATGCGGCCGCACCATAGATTTATACAACGGCATTATGATATCGGCTGTTTTATTTTCAATACCTTTCCTAATTATTGCTAGCATGGAATTTGCCTTTTTCACAGCTGCCGCACACTGGGTCGACATTTTCATCGTGCTGTCCACTACAACCCCGAGGTCTCTCTCCTGGTCGGTCACCGCCAGTTCAGATCCCATGAGCGTATATGTGAAATTAAGATTGTTTGCTCCAATATGCATAATTTTACACCTGTTTATATTGAATTGCATTTGCCATTTTTCTGCCCATTCACTCAGTTTGGAGAGGTCTTTTTGGAGCTCTTTGCAATCCCTTTTTGTTTTAACAACCCTGAACAATTTAGTGTCGTCAGCAAACTTGGCCACTTCACTGCTCACTCCTAATTCTAGGTCATTAATGAACAAGTTGAAAAGTACAGATCCCAATACCGATCCTTGAGGGACTCCACTTTCTACAGCCCTCCATTGGGAGAACTGTCCGTTTATTCCTACTCTCTGCTTTCTGCTTCTTAACCAATTCCTTATCCACAAGAGGACCTCTCCTCTTATTCCATGACTGCTAAGCTTCCTCAGAAGCCTTTGGTGAGGTACCTTGTCAAACGCTTTTTGAAAGTCTAAGTACACTATGTCCACTGGATCACCTCTATCTATATGCTTGTTGAATGGCTGTCTATTTGTCAGTGGAAAGTCAGACCATTATTGATGGGAGGTGAATGGTATAGCGTATCTTGGAAAAGAATGTGAATAGCAATTGAAACATTTGTCAGCACGTAAGGCAGGAGTGGCTAATCTGCAGACCATCTCCGGTCCCCCAAAAGGTTTTCTGTGGTTTCCCAAAACCTCTCTCTGCAAATTTCTCAGGTTTTTTTTAGAATTACATTTTTATTTTTTAAAGAAATGTTGACTCATGTATTTTTGTGGCCCTGCGTCCCATCCAAAATGTTTTGATTTTGATATATTAATTATTTATATATATATCTCTGTGTATTTTAAACACACACACACACACATACACCTACCTTCAAGTTTGTCACTTACAAAAAGAATTTGTCTTCTCCACATTCACTATTACATCGTCCACTTAGGCAACATCCACTTAGGCATGTAGCCCCTGGAGGGGTTGACTCTGGATCTGTGGGGAAAAAAAAAATAGTTCATACTTTCTGAAAATCTGATTGCATGGAGTAAATGTGTGTGCATATACTGTGTAGAGGGGTTCTGGGTGAGATCCAGTGTATCTTGAGCAGATGTCCATTTGTGCAATGGTGCTGCTTCTTCCTCTCCTCCCCTTGCAGTTTTCTTGGAAACTGTGCATATTGGCTAGAGACAGTGCATACTGACTGGGCAGTGTGCATGATCCTGCCAGTGTATGCACATTCTACAACATGTCTTGATGATTATGCATATTATTTAGAGAATGTACAAAATGCTATTGAGATATGCATATTCCTCAAGAGGTGTTTAGGACTATGTATACCGCTTGCGAAATGTGCATGATTCCTTCTTCAGGGACAGATTATATACACTTTTTCTCATGCAGAATATGTGCAATGGTCAGTTGCACATTACCCATTTAATTCACATTGGGCGATATCCAGTGATGCCCACCCATTTGAACAAGATGTTTGCTATGCTACATAATTTTTAAAAAATAAAACAAAGAAGGACTCTTAATCTTTGATCTTAGTTGTGCCTTTTAAATTACTGTTCTTCAACTGATGGATAAGGGCCCACTCCTGGGATATGGCCTGACCTAAGGTGAATCACAACAGTGGCACTACCACTACCATGGTAAAAAAATAAGAAATGAGACCCCAAATTCATGTTAATGTTAAAGATGGGTCCCGGGTCTGAAAAAGTTGAAGACTACTATTCTAAAGCTATGCTAAAAAAAATAAATTATTACTCAATATTATTGACAAATAACCTCTATGAATTGTTTAATTCTATATTTGTGAGAAAATAAATTTCTTTCCCTCTTCATTTTCACTGTTTATATTCAGTCTTAATCTGGAGGCAACAGAACAAATTTGTTCTGGGAATGGTTTCCCCGATGAGGTGCGCCTGGCGCCAACGCTGCTATCTTTTCGGCGCCAGGTGAAAACCTTTTTATATTCCCAGGCATTTTAATGCGTTTTATTATATGTATTGTTGTATTTTGCTGTTGTTTGATTATTTTTGTTTACCTTTGTTGGCTTGATTTTATTGTATTATTGTATTTATATATTCCTGATTGTTTTATTTTATGTACACCGCCCAGAGAGCCCTTGGGCTTAGGGCGGTATATAAATTAAATTAAATAAATAAATAAATAAATAAATATATGTCATTTCTTCATCCATGGGAACTATGACTAACACAAATGAAAAAGTCTTCCTTTCTCCACACAGTCCTCAACATGAGGTCCTTTGGGAGAAAGGGCAGGACATAAATTCAAACTCAACCTCATCATCCATTGGCTTATTCTATAAAGGTTGGGATGGATGCAAGTTTGGGCTTCAAATGTATGTTATTTAACATTATTCCATTGTATTATAGATACCCCACAAAGACATTCTGGTGTGCACCAGATGCTTTGGATTATTTATTTATTTAAAATATTTCTATCCCCCCCTTCTACCCTGTAATAAGGCACTCAGGGCAGCTTACAAAAATAAAATCAAACACGTACATAATAAAATTGTAAACAATAAAATCACAAAATATTATAATACAATTAAAATACATACAGTACAATATCTATATATGTATCTATATCTACACACACACACACACACACACACACATACACAAACATATATACATATATATAGGGAGTGGTACTAAAGGGGACTACAAGGGTAAAATTTAATGTAGAAGGCATAAAATCATAAAATCAGTGTCAGGCTCTACCTTCAGTCCATCCCAAAGGCTCTCCGGAACAAGATCATTTTCAGAAGTCTCCAGAAAACCATCAGGGAGGGAGCAGAGCAGACTTCTTGGGGTACAGTGTTCCAAAGCTTTGGGCCACAGCTGAAAAAGCTCTTCCCCGCGTGCCTGTCAGTCTAATGTCTTTCACTCCAGGCAGGCAGAGGAGACCAGAGGCAGATGATCTTAAATCTCGGGCAGGTACATATGAGCATAAGTGGTCCCTCAGGTACATTGGTCCAAGGCTGTTTAGGGCTTTAAAGGTCAGAACCAGCACTTTGAATTGGGCCCAGAAGCAGATTGGGAGCCAGTGGAGTCGATAAACCACAGGGGTGATATACTCCCTGCGCCGTACTCCAGTTAACATTGCAATACCCATTAGCCACAGAAGGCATACCAATGACCAGGGATGATGGGAGCAGTAGCCAAAACCATCTGGAGGACTCAGGTTTAGGGAAGGCTGCTATACAATCATACTGTAAAGCACAGATGTAGGGCCATTCCTTTTCCTTTAAAGCCCGGTTTTACCTCATTTTAGGGAAGGTGATTGAGAGGGCTGTGGTGCAGCAATTGCCAGTACTCTTGGATGAAACAGATTATCTTGACCCATTCCAATCTGGGTTCAGGCCTAGTTATGGGACTGAATCAGCCTTGGTCACCCTGATGGTTGATCTTTATCAGGAGAAGAACAGAATCCTGCCATTCTTACTTGATCTCTCAGTTGCTTTTGATCATGGTGTCCTTCTGAGCCGACTTGGTGAGATGGGTATCAGAGGCACTTTTTTTTAGTGGTTCCAATCCTACCTCTTGGTTCATTTTCAGAGAATAACATTGGGTGATTGTATTTCGGCCTTCTGGCAGTTGTGCTGTGGAGTGCTGTAGGGTACCATCTTATCCCCAATGCTGTTAAACATTTACATGAAGCCCTTGGGAGTGGTCATCGGGAGATTTGGGGTGAGGTGTCAACAGTATGATGATGATACCTAGCTCTATTTCTCTGTAACAACTGAATCAGGAGAGGCCATGCAAGCCCTAGACTGGTGCCTGGACTCAGTGGTGGGTTGGATGAAGGCCAATAAACTGAGTCTGAATCCTAGCAAGATGAAGGTGCTGTGGGTTGGTTCGGATAATTGGTCAATTGCCTGCTTTGGATGGGGTCATACTCCTCTGGTAGAGCAAATGCATAGTCTGGGGATGCTTCTGGATCCATCTTTGTCACTAAGATCCCAGCTGACCTCAGTGGCTAGGAGTGCCTTTTACCAGCTTTGTCCGGTAAGACAGTGTGGCCATTTCTGGACTGGGATAGTCTGACCACTGTTGTCCATGCACTGGTAAACTCCAGGTTGGATTACTGTAATGCCCTTTATGTGGGGCTGCTCGAGGTTGGTCCAGAAGCTGCAGCTGGTGCAAAATGTAGCAGTGTGACTGCTCACTGAGGCAGGATATTGCCAACATGTTACCCTGCTGCTGAAAGAACTGCACTGGCTGCCCATTAGCTACAGGGCCAAGTTCAAGGTTCTGGCTTTGGTGTATAAAGCTCTATACAGTTTGGGACCAAGATACCTGAAATATTGTCTTACCCCTTATATACCCAGTTGATCACTGTGTTCTGCAGGTGAGGGCCTCCTGCAGATCTGTCCATTCTGTACAATATAGGAAGCGGACCTTTAGTGTTGTGGCACCTACCCTTTGGAGTTCCCTCCCCTCTCTGTTCCCTCCCCTCTCTGTTCCCTCATCTCTGTTATCTTTTTGGGGCCTACTGAAGACCTTCCTCTTTCAACTTTTAAGTACAGACCTTATCCCAGTCTGCATCTGTGTTCAAATTACTTTCTTAGATGTTTTTCAAGGTTTTTCTTTTTTTAAAAGATGTTTTAAAAAATGTTTTGTTTTAATGTTTTTAAAGATGCTTCATTTCAATCCATTTTTAAAGATACTTTGTTTTAATGTTTTAAAGTCTTTTGTTTTTAAGATGTGCTAGAGTGTTTTTAGTGTTTTTGTTTGCCACCTGGGCTCCTGCTAGGGGGAAGGACAGGATAGAAATTTAATTAATAAATAAATAAATCTATGAAGTTTTTGGTCTTAACCGCTTAGAATGTATTCCCAGCTGAAACAAGGCTTAAATACCTATAACTGCCTGATTGTATTCATTTATTTTTACCTTCTGATGCTTTCCCCTTAATTTTGTGGGCTCTTCCTTCTCTATATGTATAAAGAACATAAGAAGAACCCTGCCAGATCAGGCCAAATTCCAACATCCTTCCACTATAGCCGAGGCAAGCAGGTTGGAGTGGAGAGGGTGGATGCCTTAGGAGGGTAGCAGTGGCAACTGGACAGGTTGTGGTGGTTCATGAGTGTCGTGTGTGTGTGCGTGCATGCATGCGTGTATGAGTCCCTGTGTGTGTGTGTGTGTCTGTGGGACTGCCTGGGGGTGTTTCGGGGTGCCTGGGCTGTGTGTCTCCATGTGTGTCTGTGTGTGTGTGTGCACACGTGCACACAAGAGAAAGCCCCTATGTGTGTGTGCCTTGGGGTGTTTGGAGATCCCTGGTGTATGTGGGGGGGGGCATTGGCAAGCAAAGTGAGCAAGAGGGCTCTGCCCACCTAGTCATAGTATAAAAGAATTAAACACAGAGATGTAATAACATATACTACTCAAACTAAGGAGTCCATGTTCTGCTAGTTTGTGGAGTAGTTTGCAATAAAAACTGGCCAAATGGCAATAGCAGCCATGCAAAAGTCAAAAGACAGCTTGGCTGGAGAAACGATGTGCTTCCTAAGCACTGACACTGTTGCTCACTGGCAAGACAATGGCATAGTTACACCAGCAGCTTACAACATAGTGGTGCCAATTTGAGGGACCAGTAACACAGCTCTGACATGTGTTGCCTACGCAGAAAACCTCTGGGATCTGATGTAGAATCAGTGTATGTGTTTGTTTACACCATCAAGCATTCAGAGGATGTTATCTCAGAGTTCCTTTGCCTGAGATGTCAATTCCTGTCTAAGCAGAAATGAAATTGCATTGTTTCAGCCAACCATCCTTGATGACAAACTAAGGTCATACAGAGGTCATGATTACATCTCTAGGGATAGATGTCTGTATACTAAATATAACAGGTTTGCCATTATTTACACAGTCAGTGATAATGGGAAAGGCAAGTAAACCAAAAGCAAGTAAGTGAGTTGAGGTCTCTTGATTTAACCCATGAATGTAGAAACAGGTCTGAGGGCTTGGTACACTATATATTACATTTTATTTATTTATTATTTGATTTATATCCTGCCCTTCCTCCAGCAGGAGCCATGGCAATTTAGTATGTGCACTGGCTTTAAGCCAATGACAACTGGAGATCTGTGGCTGTCTACTAGGCATCTTTTTATTCAGAGAGTTTTATTTTATAGAATTACAGCTGTATTATTGACCATGACAAATCAACCAGATAAGATGGGGTAGCAATAGCTGGTGGTTGCTAAAAATCACAGGGAACAGGAGTAGAATAAAAATTGGGAATCTGCATCCCATAGAGCAAAAGAACCTTGTTGGAGTTCAAGACTAAGTGAGCTGAAATCTGCTCATCTAGCCTCAAATCTGTGTGGCAAAATGGAGAGAGGGGGACATATTTTTCATTCTTCTTCTGCACAATTTATGGGAGAGATTTTTATGAGGGGAGGAAGCAGGACATTTGGGCCACAAGAATCAAATCTCTTTTGGAGTGCCCTCCAGCTAGAAGCATGCTTGGGACTGATACTTGTTAAATTTTGGTGCTAAGGAAAAGTATACTTGCTTCCCCAGGCCTTTGCAGGTTGTTAGATTTGATGGAGCCTGGCCTGCAGTTTTTAATAGTTTGACAATCTTTCTGTTGTTTTTAGTTGCCGTTATTGCTCATTGCTTGTGCTGTTTGATTATTTGTTTGTTTCAACTGATTTTTATGCAAATATTGCATTATATTTATATATCGTTACCTACCTTGTGATTGTGTAGGTTTAGAGAAACCCTAAATAAATAAATGCATATCAGGACATCTTTCTCCCTATAAAGCATACAGAAGGAAATTATTTAACTTCATGACTGACATTGTCCTCCGGTATAACATAAGTTGATACGGCAGGGCCGCAATCAGACCATTCTGTCCCCACTTTCCTTGCTTTTGTTGTTTGTGCATGCTGTGTTCTCGTTGACCATTTTTTGGGTGTTTCCACCTTTCTTTTTAATTTACAAATTCATTTGTGTCTGCATACCTGCGGAATACCCTTGAATATTCAGAACCCAGCACTGGCCCTATCACACAACTTAAGAGATAGACAGTGGAACTCAAGTTCAGCATCATAAGGAATAATGTGGGTTTTTCCTAAGGCCCTGATTTCAGAGTACACCTATTGAAATCAATTGGCATAAGTTAGCCATGATTATTGATTTCAGTTGGTCTTCTCTGAGCATGATTTACAGAGCAATCCTAAGTATAGGAAGCCGGCGGAACATACACCAGCTTAAATTAAACTGGTGTAACCTCTATTCCAAACTCCGTTCAGGAGCTGAGCTACTGTTGGCTGAGCTGGTTTGAGCCTGGCAGAGGGAAAACAAGCCTTTAAAATAGACTTACACTACCTTTTTTGCTAGTGTAAGTTCCACTGGGATTCTAGGTCATGGGACTGAGCTGAATGAAGTTTGGAATAGGTGTCTTTCCTTGTCCCGTTCTGCCTCTATCCAAGAATGCCAACGTATATTTCGCTGGCTTAGTTCCACTGGCTGAGCCAGCATAGCCCTGGGTCAATCTGAGCTGAGGGAGTGATGTTGCCATATCCCTGGCTGAGCCAGGATGAAGTACTGATACTGGCATAGCCAGCCAGGACCACTCACGAACTATCTATTCCAAACTCCTTCATCCCAGCAGATTTTGTGCAGGATTGCACTGTTGGTTGGATTCAAATGAAGTTGCAGTGTACTGGCACCTATAACAAGCGTTCCAATTCAGTGCTTAAGCCACCTTCAGAGAGGAGCCTGGTAGTGCAGTTTGGCCTTGAGAGGACCACCTCCTTCAACCCTTGACCCATTGTACTACACAGTGCTAAAAGGGTCAGGAGTTGCTAGTTCTGAATCTCAGTGCTCTATTGCTATGTGATGGGAAATAGCATGGGGAGCTGTTTTTTTACACACATGGTGCTCACTCCTATCATCCTAATGATACTATAGATTCATAATATGCTATGGGTCCAGGACGCTATGGGTTTAATCTGGATTTTGTTTCCACAGACAGAGAGGGAGACAACTTTTGTTGATTCCTCCTTTTCTTCCCCTGCAACTCCCAGCAATACCTCCCACATTCTTCCAAAGGTTTCAAGGACACCCTCCAGAACAGAGTGGGTAGTGGGTGCAGGAGAAGAGAAGAAATCAGCAAAAGTATCATTCTCCTCCTCTGCCAGCAGGATTGCTTCACTAGATGGAAGACCATCTGTATATGAAAGGATCCTCTCTGACCATGGAAGGAGAATTCTGGATCCAGTCCTAACTGCTGTTAAGGATCAAGGAGGTTAACTCCTTCCATCACTTCCATTGTCCTTTTTTATACTGAGAACTTCCAATGTTCCTTAATTTTACTGCCTTCAATAGACCATTGTAACGAAATTGGAATTATATATATGTTCAAAACTGTTTTGAAATTGTATCCAGGTAAGAAAGTGTTGTTAGTATGTGCAGATGAGGTACTACTGACAGGTGGGAGGAGGTGTGTGAGTGAGAATTCCAAGGGGGGTTTGAAGAGAAAAGCCATTGAGGCTTGACAGTTAGAGGTAGATAGGATTAGGGATCAAGAAGACAACAGCTAGTTAGAAGGGCTGTGGTTTTGGGGGAGGATTTCATTAGGATTAGTGGGGTAGGATAAGTAAGTAGGATAGGGACAATAACAACTTACTCATTTGCTATCACATTTAACATTTTGATTCAAAATCCCACGTGTCAGCTTGGTCAAGAGAGCTACCATACTAAGGTCCTATTCTGTACCTAAACATATACCAATTTAACAGACAAATTACACCAATGGCACCTTTTGGGAAAAAGGTGGTGGGGCTGAAGCTTCTGGTTCAGAGGGCATATCTGGCTGAGGTGGAGTTGATTTCCTGATCCAGACATTTGGATATCAGGAGGTGGTAATCCCAGAGATGCAGGAATATTACAACCATCTTTCTTGAGCTTGCTGGATAGTTTTGTAGTATAAATTTGTACTTAGTTTTCTTCTTCTAGTAGTCCATTTATTTCATTCTACAGAGAGCTAAATTATGACTAATGTGAACATTGCTAAGGAAATGCATATCTGACTCTTTTCAAAATATTTTAGTTCTGCATTGTTCCTTTGCCGCATTCTTTCATTTTCTCATGTTGGCACTAAAATACTCACAACAATGTTCACACACATGCAAAAAGTCCTCTTCAGAGTGTGCTCTGCAGCACTGGGAATATCACAAATGCTATAACAAGCCAACCTGTGATAATTGAGGGGTTTCTTTTTCAGTGGGATCAAGGTTTTCTGTTCATAGAATTCAGTTCTTTTTTTAAAAGCATCCTTTATTGGGGAGGAAAGAAACCCAACCATGTACAATACTAACATGTGAGATGAGCTAGCCCTTGGAGCATCAAAATAAATTGTAACTATATTTTTAGTTCTCTGGGTAGCAGTTAGTCACTAAAGTACTATATACTAATCACTATTTTAAGTATACAGAAAGCGAATTTAGTGATTTAAATTATACAGTGGCTATACATTAGCTAACAACTATATAAATATGAGTCTCCTTAATTAACATGGACCTTTTACAATCCAGTTTCTGAGGGGGGGGGTCCCACTCTTCAAATAATACAACCCTTCATACATAGTAATTCTTTCCTCAGGGAGTGATTTTATATATGTGTGATTGTAATGCTTCCAACTGGGAAGAAAGCAAGCGATAGACTTGATGGCAACAATAATGGTATGGTGCAAGAGGCAGAGTGTGCATAGAACCCTCCATGGGGTTGGGAACATTAAGTGTAGCACATGAAGAAGCTCCCTCAAGACTTTCATGCTCAACTTGTGAGGGTCTGAGAGAAGTCAGTGGATTGAGTAACATGGCTTGTCTACATCTCCCTGCCCCTCTACACACTTAAAATGTTCACAAGTTCAGCCAAACACCTGAAGAGTGTTTATAGAGAAGTGCTAATCAGTACACGGACTGAGAGGCTAGAAGTATTTCCAGATATCCTGGATATTCTGAAAGGGATGAAAAAGCACATTTGATTTCCTTTGCATGTGCTTGGATGTGCCCTGTCATGACCACAATCAGCACTCCATGGGTTATGACAGGTACCTGAGGGTGTCTTTGGCTAGTATCTGAAAATAGGTAGGCTGGAATTTCAGGACCTTGGACAACTCCAAACATACAACTTGGTCTTCTGAGGCATTTTATCCTTCTTGGGCAGACTACTTCTCCAAGACTCCACACCATTACTGAACAGTGGAGAATCTCAAAGGGGTAGTCATTTGACCTGGAGCCTGGGACTCCCCTAGTGTAAAGGAGTTTGGTTCCAGTCCAGTTCACTCCTCTTCCTCTGGGCCTAAGTCCTGACTGTTGCTGAAGGCCAGAGTCATGACATGATGTAGAAAAATAAGAGAAGGAATAAATCAAGGTTGAGACCAGATATTATGACATGTAAGCAGCATATAAATGTATTATTATTATTATTATTATTATTATTATTATTATTATTATTATTATTATTATTATTATTATTTTATTCACCACCACCACCACCACAATAATAATAATAATAATAATAACAAGAAGAAGAAGAAGAAGAAGCAGCCAGGGAGATAGCTGGATGCTGGACATGTGAGGTCAGGAGTAGAATAGTGTTGTTGGGTTTGGACCTAACAGTAGTATATCCGGGTGTCATCAGCATAAGCATAGCAGACTCAGATGAGGCCAGGAGGTTATATAAAGTTAGGACAGAAGACTCAAACACACACTTTGTTCTATGATATTTATCTCAGAACAGTTGCCATCAGTCTCCACATGACACCCATTAGCAGTGTGTGTGGTTAACTCTTCTCAGTTCTTGTTTATATATCTTGAGTCAACAACAACAACAATGGTTTATTGTATTTGTTTGTCACTTTATAAAAAAATGTCTCAATGGAACTTAAAATAAAATTAAAGACACAGGAAAAGAAAAGAACATACAATAAAAAGGACAAATTCTACCCTGCACCACTAAAAGAAGAGTGCCACAGTAGAGGCTAAAATCATATATGAGTGTGTTCTCAAGAATAAACCTCAAAAGCTTGGGTAAATAAAAATGTCTTCGCTTAGAACACAAAAATTGACAATTATGGTACCAGCCATGCTTCTCTGGAGAGAGCATTCCACAACTGGGGGGCACCACTGAAAAAGTACATTCTTGTGTTACCACCCTCTGCATCTCCCTAGGATGAGGTACACTTAGAAGGGCCCATGATGAAGACTGCAGGGGTAGGTTTTCAGTCACATGGAGGCAAACACAGAAGGTACCTCATGGTTCAACAGCCCAAGTGATATTGTGAGTGCACAAATACCTTTGTATTCCTGCCTCAAGTGTTCCTTGTCTTTTCCATGGTAGGTAGTTACCATTCATTTAATCTTGTGTTTTAGCATCATCTGTCAATGAAGCAGATTTGGCATTGTTTATAACATGTGAGTGTACTGTACAATTACCATCTTGCATATGTAAATGTAGATAATAGATTAACAAGCACATGGATCCTGTTCCTATAGAATGCAATAGTGTAGTTTATTTTATATTTGTACCAATCCAGAATTATCTAATTGTATAAGAAAGCTGCCTTAGGATGGAATAGTTGATCTTCATGATGTTTTAAAGGTTTCACAGAATTTGCTTTGTTTTAATTGTGTTAAAACTGAAACAAATGAAAGAGCTTCCTTAAGACCATACAGATAATTTAGGGCAGAATCATCTTCATACTTAACTGGTATAAAGTCCAGTTGAACTCAGTGAGGCTTAGTAGGCATGTATTCTGTTAAACTGACAAAGTGTGAGAACAATCTTGAATGATTAAATCCACTATCATTTTTCAAATTATGTAGTCAGTGGTCAGCAAAATACAGCACATTTGCTATCAATAACTGTGTTAAAATATATTTATATGGGCATTCATGCAAGTCCATTGCATTATTTCTCTTTATAATTTTGGGGGTCTAAATATTTAAAACTCTTAAAAGTACAAGCCCAATAATCAATATCACAAAGATCAAGCCACTAACTTCAGAGTAGTTCTACTGACCCCAGCAGGATTATTCTGGGATAAATACTTTTGCAGATTGTCAACCTTTTAAGATCAGTGGATGTTCTCCGAGAAAACTATAGCAAGAGGATGTTCTTGATTTGGGCTGACATAAAATGCATTTGACAATAAGATTGTTTATGGAATGAGATGGGACTGTCTGATTCACAGGAGCTGGTTGACAGCTTCCCATCTTTTGCTACATGCTATGCATAATCAAGATTTGGCTTATCTTTCCAAGAACAATAAAATTTCATACACTGCTGCGTGATGTGAATTTTTTTTTTAACATATATTCATACCACCAACTTTCTTGTAAGTTAATCTCATCTCTCATCAATTTTTCACTAGCTTCACTCTGATGTTGATAAAGGAGATGGCTCCATCAAATACATCTTGTCAGGAGAAGGGGCAAGTTCCATTTTCATTATTGATGAGAACACGGGGGATATTCATGCTACAAAGAGGCTCGATCGGGAAGAACAGGCCTACTACACCCTCCGAGCACAAGCACTAGATAGACTGACAAGTAAACCTGTGGAACCTGAGTCGGAATTCGTCATTAAGATTCAGGACATCAATGACAATGAACCTAAATTTCTGGATGGTCCTTACACTGCTGGAGTGCCTGAAATGTCTCCTGTGGGTAAGTACTTATGTTTTAAAATGAATTCTTTTTTGTTTTTGTTTTTTTGCTTTTTAAAAATAAGTGATGGTCTAGATCTAGGAAGCTATTTTCTGAAGCAGATTAGAAACATTATCCATTCATGTTTCAAACAAAATGATTAGGGGACCAGAACAACTCAAAAAAGGATTTTGTAGAGGTGGAAAAGGTGCAAAAAAAGGCAAGAAAAGGTTAGGGAAAAGTTACTGTGGGTAGGGCTAATTAATTTAGTGCGGAAAGTGAGTAAGGCCAGGGCCAGGGATAGCTTCAGCACCTGGCATCCTTGAACAGGTCCTGGGGCCCCAGCACCCTGGCAGAGCCCAATACTGATGCCCACTCTGACTCCCCTTTTGAAGTCTAGCTGTCATTTTAATTTCCCACAATGTCCTGATGTAGCATTAGTCTGGTACACTGTGAAAAATTAAAAAGGGAACTTGACCCAGTCACCAACACAATTCAGAGCACTGTTACCCTCCACCACCAGGTAGACCTACAGATGGAAGAGTGCATCAGAGGATACTTTGCCCAGGGCTTGTTCAAACCTGGAGCTGGTCTTACCCACACCCCTTCAAATATGGGGCTGATCTAAATAGCTTCTTCTGCTGCTGGCTCTTTCCCACCAGTCCTCATCCTCTTCACCAGCAATCCCTTATCTTTTCGAAGGCAGAGGCGTAACCATGGGTGGGTGGTTTCACAGACAGTTGTCTGTCTGGCTGTAAATAAAAACAACACTGAGCATGCTTAAGAGTATCACTTTCAGTTTAAAGTCAGCCCTTCTCACTTCACATTACACCCTCCATCTTTGCAGAGGATGGTGAAATGGGGAGGCTTCCTAAAAACATTTGGATTTTTGAGTTTTCCTTTGAAATGCTTAAAAAACTCATACATTGCTCTTCCCTAGTGCTCCTTCAGTGTCATCAGTAGAAGGCTGTCTTTCCTCCCTAAAGCCCCCAGGTATCAATCCGTGGTTTATCCCCAGGTAGGTGAGGTGGCAGTAGTAAGTGACTTGTGACTGGTGACCTTCACAAAGCCATTTATATGCTGGGACCCTCCCAGTTCTTTCTTTCTGTTCCTTATATTTTTCAGCACAGATCTTCATATTTCCTTAGGGCCCCTCCAGATTGGCATTTTCTTGTGGGTATATTTTGCAACTTGTTCTTGACATGATAATAGTGCATTAGTGGTGGATTTATTCTACTTTAGTTTGTTTTTCAATGCGTCCCCAATGCTACCACATTAATGCTGTCTGGAGGAGGTATAGTGCAACAAAAGCGCAACCAAAATGAACCAGAACATTTGTTGTGTAGAAAGTTACGGGATTCCAGTAAGATGTTATGGGGCATGCACTGACTGGAAATTAAGCAATGTGACCATCCCAAAACATTTGCAGGCACAAACAGATCCCACAATATTGCAGGATCTCATATGACCACCCTGATAGCATCATGAACACAAATCATCATAAATGCTCCAGGACTTCTGTAGGGATCCATGTGTGTCATTGTTCATTGTTTTTCTTAAGTCAGTCAGTTAGTTTGTTTATTAATTAATTAATTAATTATTAGATTACATTTATATCCTGCCCTTTCTCCCAATAGGAGCCCAGGGCAGCAGTTCTGAGGGGACTTTAAGGAATTCCACACCATTTGAGTGGAAAGGCGTGGTAAAAATGGGAGCGGGAAATAATAAATATTCAAGTGTCCATAGTTTATTAGTTTAAAAAAAGTAGTTCACAACTTAAGCTGTAGCCCAGAGAAAAATCCTATTAAATTCACCCTGGTTTTCCTGGTAAAATTGGGTCGTACCTTGCAGACATAGAGGCTACCGTGGAAGTCTTCTAAGTCTTCTAATCAATAGCCAGTCAGCAAGCTGCACAAGAACTTTATTATGTCTCTTGATAGCAACAAGAAATTTCTGACTCCACTCAGAGACAACTAAGTCCAGTGCCATCTAGTGACTTAACAAAACCATGATACTGTCCAAACACTTCTCCACCCTATTTTGTTTAAAGAAGCAACAATTAAATGAATCAGCTGTTTAAATGTTTGGTAGTTTGATATTGTCAAGTACAGTCCCTCATTGCAAAATTTCCAAGTAGCTCAAGCAGAACAAGTCATGGCTAGTAACATTGTTGTCAGTCTTATAAGATGGCTCAGGCAGAAGCTCAGAAGATGGACTTAGGCTTTCAAGTACTATTTGTGCATTTGGTCTTGTTGCTTCTCAGGGACAGAAAGAAGATGTCATCGACTTCTATGAAGAATTCCATGTTCAGTCTCACCCGAACCCGGTTGTCCATATATAGCGGCTGGAGTCTGCCATAGCTTTTCGCATCCATGTTTCATTTAAATTGTCTTTCTCTCTTAGTTCTAAATGTGATAGTTCTCTCACTGAATTGTGCTGGTTATAGAAACACTCTTAACTTTTTTCTTTTCATAATCTTTGTAATCTGCGGAGGCAAGTTTTTCCCATATCCCATCACTTTAGAATGAGATTCATCTCTAGAGTTGGAATAGGTAGCCTTTCCATTAGTAATTAAACTGGTCTGTATCCAGTAGCAATCAGTGTGTTTACCTACAGCTTAAAATAACAATATTTGGGTCATTCTGCCTCACGATGCGTATTGCAGTCTGTCTAGCTCTCACTGCCTCCCTTTTTGCTTGAGGATAGTGAGGGCTTTTGGTAATATGATGGAGGTTGTAAGATATCTAGAAGGACTGGGATTCTGCTGTTGTAGATTGGGCTGCATTGTTAGTCATGAGTTCATTTGGAATGCGTAAGTGAGCAAATATATTTTTTCAACTGTGGAACAATGTTGCTGCTAATATCAGGCAAGGGAAGTATCTTGATATACCTAAAATAGTGGTCAGTATCAACCAAATCATGTCAACCTCCCAATTCACACAGGTCATCTGCTAGCCTTTTCCAAGGTCTACTAAGTAAGGGTGCAAAGAGTAAAGGTTCATTCCTTTGAGTTGATCAGTTTCTTCATCAGTCTCAGGATAATTTTTTTGCTCTTTATGGCATGTCAAATTCTAGTCCACATATTGCATATTTGGTTCATTTTCAGTGTTTGGTTAGGTCCTGATGTCATTGTTGGGTAAGGTCTAGGATTTCTTTCTTCATAGATTATGGGGCAACAATATAGTTTACTTTTGCTATTAGGCCTTTCAGTTCACTTAGGTGCATACAGCCAGCAAAGTACTTCTTAGTCATCTCTGAAATACTGCTAAGGTATTCAGGCCATCCTGATCTGATATAATGTAGGATGTCTCCATGAGAAACTGTTAATATCTGATAAAGCCTGTTTTAGGATGCTGGTAGAGAAATACTAGCTTGTAAGTGTCTACTTTCATTGCGGGCTTCATGATAAGGTGGCTGCTATGGCTGCCATTTTTCCTCTAACATACTTGTCTACTGAGTGGAATCTCATCATTGTTATTAGAAGATGGTGACCTAGTAATGTACTTGGTCCAAATATTTTTCTTATATCAGGGTCACCAAGAGTGTATGGTCTGTGAAGAGCCTGAAAGAAGGCAGATCACATAGGTATCTATAAAAAGTTTCACATGCCCAGACACTAGTGAGTCGTTTTCTTTTTCAGTTTGTGCATAACATTCTCCTGCTTCAGTAAGAGCTCTGGAGCAGAATGCAGTGGGCATGCATTCTGAACTATGCTGCTGAAGTGGTATTCAACCTTGTTCAAAACAGCTTGCATCAATGAGAATATTGTGAACTTGTTGACATAAAAAACCCCTATAAGGTTGGGGTATTGGAGGTTATATATCCTTTATATTTGTAAAGACAGTCTCTGATCTGTCATCCAAACCAGGACATGGTATATTTCAGTAATATGTTTAGTGGTTGTGCAAATATTTATTTATTGCTTATTTATTTAATTTATATTATATTTAATTTATTTATTATTTGATTTATATCCCACCCTTCCTCCCAGAAGGAGCCCAGGGCAGCAAACAGAAACACTAAAAACAATCTTAAAAACAGACTTTAAAATATATTAAAACAAAACATCTTTAAAAACATGTCAAAAAAGCAATTCCAGCACAGACGCAGACTGAGATAAGGTCCCTTCTTAAAAGGCTTGTTGAAAGAGGAAAGTCTTCAGTAGGCACCAAAAAAATAATAGTGTTACGGGTTTGGGGTTGAGATAGATAATTTCTATGAGTCCCTTTCCAGCCTCTGATTTGGAGACTTGCGCCTGGGAGTGAGAAACTCTGCTGGTCAGATGAGTTTCTTTTGTTAATCTAATAGAGTGGCTAGGTGGGTAAATGGGTCTATCAGGTGCCCATCAACTGGAGAATGGGCCAGGGGGATCCTTTTGTCATTGAAAATCTTCAGGAGAGCCTCCCCCATCCTCCTGGGGTCTAGGAGAGGCTTGTGCTTGTAGTGTATCTGAGAAAGGTCTGGGAACTGGAGGCAGGCAGAGAGACTGGCTCTCTGCACCATGGCTTTGGGGTGCCTCCTGTAGCCCTGATGGAAAAGCTGGGTTTTGGACTGCTGATGCCTTGAACCCCTCCATCCTAAGCTCAGGTTGGAATGTGTGTAAATAAATAAACCATATTTCATAAAGACATCACAGTTTCCACTGATCTTCTTCCCAAGGAAACCAACCCCTGGGCAAGCACAGGAACCCCTGGAAATCTCACCGCTCGGAGGTTGGGGTGGCTCACAACACTAGAGATGGTGCCTATCTAATATTTAAGGGGAGGGAATTCCAAAGGGTAGGGCCACAACACTAAAGATCCATTTTCTATGTTGTGCAGAATGGACCTCCTGATAAGATGGTATCTGCAGGAGGCCCTCACCTGCAGAGTGCAATAATCGACTGGGTATATAAGGGATAAGACGATCTTTCCAGTATACTGGTCTCAAGCTGTATAGGGCTTTATACACCAAAACCAGAACCTTGAACTCAGTCATGTAGCTATGCAGATTGGGATAGGTCTCAACTTAAAAGGCTTGTTGAAAGAGGAAAGTCTTCAAAAGGCACCAAAAAGAAAGCAGAGTTGGTGCCTGCCTATTGTTCAAAGGGAGGGAATTCCACAGGGTAGGTGCTGCCACACTAAAGGTCCGTTTCCTATATTGTGCAGAACGGACCTCCTGATAAGATGGTACCTGCAGGAGGCCCTCACATGCAGAGTGCAGTGATCGACTGGGTATGTAAGGGGTAAGACGGGCTTTCAGATATCCTGGTCCTGAGCTGTATAGGGCTTTATACACCAAAACCAGAACCTTGAACTCAGTCATGTAGCTAATGGGCAGCCACTGCAATTCTTTCAGCAGCGGGGTGACATGTTGGTGATACTCTGCCTCAGTGAACAATTGTGCTGCTGCATTTTGTACCAGCTGCAGGTTCAGAGCAACCTCAACAGAAGCCTCACATAGAGTGCATTACAATAATCCAATCTGGAAGTTACCAGTGCATGGACAACAGTGGTCAGCTATCCCAGTGCAGAAACAGTATCCCAGACAGTAACAGCAGTCTTACCAGCTGAAGCTGGTAAAAGGCACTCTTAGCCACTGAAGTCACCTGGATCGCTAGCAACGAAGATGGATCCAGGAACACCCCCAGACTATGCACTTGCTCTTTCAGAGGAAGCATGATCCCATCCAAAGCAGGCAACTGACCAATTACCCAATGTGGGAACCACCAACCCACAGTGCCTCCATCTTGATAGGATTCAGAGTCAGTTTATTGGCCCTCATCCAGCCCACCACCAGTCTAGGGCTTGCATGGATTCTCTTGATTCAGATGTTAGAGAGAAATAGATCTGGGTATCATCAACGTACTGCTGACACTTCACCCCAAATTTTCTGGTGACTGCTCCCAAGGGCTTCATGTAAATTGTACAGCATTGGGGACAAGATGACACCTTGCAGCACCCCACAGCACAACTGCCAGGGGCCTGAAAGACAATCGCCCAATAGTATTCTCTGAAAATGACTCTGGATATAGGATCGGAAGCAATGTGAAGCAGTGCCTCTGATACCATGTCACCAAGTCGGCTCAGAAGGATATAATGGTCAATGGTATCAAAAGCCACTGAGATACCATGGTCAGTGGTATCAAAAGCCACTCAGAAGGATACCATGGTCAATGGTATCAAAATCCACTGAGAGATCAAGTAAAATTAACAGGGTCGCAGTCCCCCTGTCCTTCTCCCGATAAAGGTCATCCATCAGGGCGACCAAGGCCGATTCAGTCCCATAACCAGGCCTGAACCTAATCTGTTTCATCCAAGAGTACTTACAATTGCTGCACCACAACCCAGAAGTCCGAAATACAATTACCCAATGTTATTCTCTGAAAATGAACCAAGAGGTAGGATTGGAACCACTGAAAAAAAGTGCCTCTGATACCCATCTCACCAAGTCAGCTCAGAAGGACACCTTGATCAATAGTATCAAAAGCCACTGAGAGATCAAGTAAGAATAGCAGGATTGCACTCCCCCTGTCCTCCTGATAAAGATCAACCATCAGGGTGACCAAGGCTGATTCAGTTCCATAACTAGGCCTGAACCCAGATTGGAATGGGTCAAAATAATCTGTTTCATCCAAGAGTACTTGCAATTGCTGCACTACAACCCTCTCAATCACCTTCCCTAAAATGAGGTAAAGCTGGGCTTTAAAGGAAAAGGAATGGCTCTTCATCTGTGCTTTACAGTATGATTGTACAGCAGCCTTCCCCAAACTCAAGTCCTCCAGATGTTTTTGACTACAGCTCTCTACCCAGACCATTAGATCTTCCTCTGAGGCCCTTCTCCAGGGCCCCCCTCTGAGGGAGGCTTAGAGGGTGGTGACAAGGGAGAGGGCCTTTTTCAGTTGTGGCTCTCCATCTATGGAATCTGCCCCCCAGTGAGGTATGCCTGGTGCCTTCATTGTCATCTTTTTGGTTCCAGGTAAAGCCATACCTTTTCTCCCAGATTTTTGATCGATTGAGATGATGTTTTGTTTAATTATGCTGCCAAACCTTCCTGTGGCTGTGTGGGGGTGCTATTGCCATTGTTTTCTTGTTGTTTATTGTTATGTTTTATTGTGTGTTATATTTGTTTTTGCTTTAATATTGTGTAAGTCACTTGAGGAACTTTGGGTATCAAGCAGTAAGATCACTGCATCAGCCTGGAGCTGGTTTAGCAATCAGTCAGGGATAAGGACCGATACCATCACATGACAATTCAGGATCCATTCGATCCTTGGCCAGCTCAGCCACACTTACTTCTAGACTGCTCTGTTTCAGATCCTTCTGCTGGCTGTCCCAGCGTACATACCGCTAGTGGCACTTCCATCCACATGTTTGCCAGGCAGAGTGGCACTTGCATCACATTGTTTGTGGTGGGCGGCCTGCTTGGCTGGAAGAGCTGGGTGGAGGATCACCTACACTCAGTCTAGTCTCCACCCAGCTCTGTGCGAGGGGAAGATTGAATTGTTCTGCTAACCATATAAAGATACTATCTACACCTAGTTTATTATGGCATGAGCTTTTATTTGAGCTTCATTTGATTCAGTTGTAGGGATATATTCTAGCCGAAGCTGACCTTAAATAAATGTGTGTGAACAAGCTTTTCTCAAGCCAGCTGTCTCTTGGTGTTTTTCATAATTCAGTAAACTCCAGATTGTATCGAGAATTATTTCCTTCAAAAATGACCATACATAAATAGATTGGCTGTATCTTTGGATAAATTCTATTTTCTTTCTTGGAGTCCATGGGTTGTATCAACATTAGTCATGCACAGAGTAGACCAAATTTATGGAGCTAAGTTAATTATGTCCATTAATTTCAGGGAGTCTACTCTGAGTGTGGCTAACACTGGATACAACCCTTTGTGTTCATGTGAATGCATTAGCAAATAACTCTTCCAGATTGCAGAGTGAAAGTATAAAAATAACAAATCAGAACAAGCAGTCTCCAATTGCTGTGCACTACTCTTGAAATCACTTGTCCCTTTAGCAACATAAAGGAGAGTGGTTTGAAACATGAGTCAGGGGCAGAGGGAAAACAAGTAAATCACTTTTACTGCAATATGATTTTACTAAAATGTAAGCATAAATATTATTGCTGAGGATAGCTGGCTCTTTTCCATAGTCCTTTAATACAATGTCAATGCAGTGGAAAAAAGGAGAGTAACCTCTGAAGAAAAGATGGAGATCAATGTTCCTGGGCATAGATATAGATATGGTTATGAATATATAATATTTATTTCCCACCCTTCACCCAAAAGTCCCAGGGCAGGTTGCAACAGTTTTAAAATATAGCATATACGATGAGGGCAAGATGGTAGAGAGAGAATTCTTAAACCTTGTTCTGGCTGCACTCAGATATTCCATTACTTTTAGGAACAAATAATTCCCCAACTTGAAGAAACCTATATATTTGAACAAAGAAAACCCCAACACTGGGATCTCTGCCTCATTCTCTCTAGAGGCCTCTCCTAGGGTTAGGAAAATTTGATAGAAGCACCACATTTTGGATTGTCTTTGTATTATATACTGTTCTTAAAGCTTAAACATTTTTGTGTGAATTTGTATCCCTTGCGTTCAGGAGGGGGCAGCACTGGAAAGTGTCTCCCTCCCTCATCTTACTCCATGAAAATGACTGATCTCCATCTTTCATACCTTTCTATATTTTCTTCCTTTTCCTAGGCTATTTTTTTAAACTCAGTGCTATAACACCTAAGCCAGAATCTCAACAGCAGTCAGACCCCAGGGACATCCTTCTCTGGAATAAGTGTCATGAGGATTCAAAGCTTTTATTGGATCTCAAACACATTTTTTTTAATACAAGCCCTATTTTATGTCTCCTTTCCCCCTCTCTACTTTCTCCTGCCACCAATATGATTGAAAGCACCACCACACCTTCTGAGGTACTCTGTTCTCCTAGCCATGATCAGTTTAGGTCTCCACTATCCTATGCCTACTTTGCCATTCTCCATCATAAACATGCAGCCAGGTTAACTATGCTGTAGGAGGGCAGCCAGTTCCCTGTCTTGACATGTGTTCCCACAACTTTCAGATTCATTGCTTGTGGATCTGGTCCATTTACATATTGTCACTTCAGGGATGAGGCCACAATCCTGTTTCAGGATATTGTGGCAATATATCCTTGATGACAACCTTGGGTCATTACACATTACTGTATGTGTCAACTATTAATTTTTCCTGCATCTGTGAATCACAGATAGTAAATCAACTTTAATGGGTTTTTTTCCTGATGCTGATCCATGGTGTTATGGAGGAACTAGAAGGTGGGATGGAGACATGTGATTTGGCAAGTGTGTGTGTGTCCTGATGCAGGGCATCATACACAGCCTATCACAGGGGGTGTTTATTAGGCAGCCCTGACCTCTGCCCCTCCCCCTTCTCTTGGCAGCACAGCACCTGCCCACCAACCCTCTGGCTAACTGGTAACTTTATGGTCTGAGTAGGAATTTTGGAGAGACACCTGGATTCGTTGTGTGGTGTTCCTCCCCCCCCCCATACTGGGGACTCGAATATGATTTCAGAGAATTTTGCTGGTTTGAATCATTGGTTTGACTGATTCTTTGCCAACTTAAATTTGGTTGTTTGACTAATTTGACTGATTTGGATAATTTTGCTAATTGAATATTTTGGTAACATGGGATGTGAGTTGCAGGCATGATGGCTGATTCTGGCAACCTGGTAAAAACTCTGAGGCACCTGGAAGGTGGAAGATTGGTCACTCAAACTACCCTCATTGAAAGCCAGCTCAAGGAGAGGTGGGGTCCTTGGTCAGTGGAGGCTTGTCACCATCAAACATGGATTAGTGCAGGCTGCTGTGAGCAACTTCATGTCTCTTCTGCAGATCTTTAAGATGAGCAGGTAATGAAGGGCTAGGATTTGGTCTCTTAGGAACACAGGAAGCTGTATCACATCATACCAGTGGTCCATCTAGCTCTATAAAACTTGAACTAATTAGGAAGATGTGGGAGCAATGGGAAGTGCTAAAATTGACTTTGTGGTGGTGGTCTTACAAAATACTTAAAGAAGACATTGGAAAATGGATACCAGCAGTTATATATATTAAAAGAGAATTAGATATAGCAGATATAGAAACAAACTGCTGCCATAATCATTGTAATGAAATCAGGAGGAAGGAAATAATTTGAATACCCATGAATTTGCTGAATGTTGAGATCTGTATTTATGAATTTATGTATTTATTTATTTGTATATGTATGCGTCTGTGTGCTATAAGTCTAGTCGTAGGATGGATATTTTTGTGCATATTCTATATGTATTGTGCATTTTGAATTTATATGATTTCTTTTTAAAAAGCCCAGGGATAATGTATTTAACAGATGTAGCCCTTTTTACCCAACAGCTATCTCATATCCCCAATCCCATTAGAGGGGGTGCAGGTGCAGTAAGATATGATCTTCTTGCTGGTGGTTGTTGACATTATTTCAAATCGACCAAGGAAGAGGAAGAACTCAAGCTAGTGTAGTAAAGACCATGCATCTTATTCTAATACAACAAAAAAATTAACTCAGGAATATTCCAAGTATGCCAACTTGAGTCTCAGCTCATTCGTGTGTGTGTGTGTTTCTTTGTTTCTTGGTATACTCTCCTGTATTTTGTCCTGCTCTTTCAAGTAAACCAATATCTGAGACTGTAATCTATGTAATTTTTTCTTCTGCTATATCTGATCCCATGCCAGTATATGTTTAAAAACTTGCACCCTGTGGCTGTGATGTTGTGGCCATCAGCCACACAGGCAATGTATTTCCCAAACAGCCATGTATTATTTGCATGTTGCTAGCCATGACAATAGAGCCAGTGACAAGAATTGGAGATTTTATACATGCAGGACCTAGTGTGGGAATTCCTATGGAGACAGAATCAACTGTGCCACAAAATATGTGTGAAGTAAATGAAGCTTGAGTCTTCCATAAACAAAGTTTGAAAGTGGACAACTAAATCCTTTGGACAACAGCCCCCATGCAGCTTTCTATATATTCCCAGCAGATGCCTTTGTTTTGAAGAATGATTAGAATTTGAAATCGCTGGGCTTTTCAGGTAAAACTCATTTAATCTTTGTGGTGCAGCTAGATGGAACTTACTTTTATAGAAGATTGGAGACACATTCTGTCCCTGATTTATGATTTCAACAGTTCACTATGATTATATATGTGGCAAACTACTTTATTGGTTCTGTCGCACATACAAGTTATTCTTGCACAGTGTATATTCTTGTTCAGATGGTAAAACAAAGTGAAATTAATTCCTGTACAAACACACAGCAAAAGGTGTATAAATCACCAGAAAATAAGGTTTAAGTGGGATTATATGTGGTACATGAGCCTTGTATACTACAGCAAATTAAATCTACTTCAAACTTCTTGGAATGGTATATTTAAATGCCTTTGGGGTTACCAGTGAAGTAATATTTAATACTGCATTAATATTGGATTAAGGATTTAATAGCACGAACTGCTTGCGTGGCATTTATCTTACACAGTCACATTGATTCATAGTTTATTTATATGACACAGTTTCTAATTAAACATCTACAGCATTCATGAAATATTAAGGGGAAACAAAGTATCTACCTCCTATTTAGTTTAAAATTACATCCAGGGCAAGGATTTTATTAATTAGTTATTGAGTACAGCAAAAGATTTTTCACACAAAACTAATTATGAAAGCTTGGAAACTACCAATCTGTGCAACTGTCTGTTCATTATAGAGATGGATACAAGTTTCTCCCTAATTTCGGTGGCCCAAATTATGTGATCTTGGTTGCCGGATGGCACCACTGCATTAGGAATCCTCTATTATTTCATTTTAAAAAACCTGTTCTATATAAACTACTGGGTTTCCCTGCTTTTTTTATCCCCCCCCCCAAAAAAAATACATAAGCTATCAGTGTACATTTAAAAAGTGCACGATGATGAAACACCAGACAAAGCTTTCAGAATGACCTAGGGGCAGTTGCACCCTGTCAGCTTAACCTAACTCACAGGTTTGATCTGAGTATAAAAGTAGGGGACACTATACATACACCATGCTGTTTGGAGGAAGGGTGCAATAATGTATTAAAATGTAGTAATGTATTTAAAAAGAACACACACACACAAAGGACAGAAATGAACAGACAGTGACAACAGAAAACAGTGACAAACTACACTTGCATTTATTCTGGAATTAATTTTAGATATTTTTCCATGTAAAAATTAAAAAATAAGATATAATGAAATGAGTAGAATGGTTATGGGATTAAACTGGTCTTGGCCACTCTGATGGATGACCTTTATCAGAAGAAGGAAAAGGAGAGTGCAACCCTGTTGTTCTTACTTGATCTCTCCGACACATAGCCCTCCTTCAGAATTTGCACTTCTCTGAATTTGTAATGAAGTTTTCTAGCCAAGTAATGTGAACACAAATGCATATACTAGGGTGAAGTGTACACATAAATCCATACAAATAACTTACAAAAATGCATTATAATAGGGAGGAAATGCTTTGCAACAATGAATATATTAAGCAACATTACATATAAAAAATAAGTATATTAGGAGAAATTCAACTAAAAGAAAAAACCGTAAACTGATGTGAAAATGTGGAGAACTGAATTTACGTTTGGAACAATGAGAAACTGGGAAAAACTGACAGATTTGTCCATCCTTAGGCATCATTGGTATGCTGATGATTCCTAGCTCTATTTCTTGGTAACATCTGAATGAGGAGAGGCCATGGAAGCCGTCGACCAGTGCCTGGACTCAGTGGTCGGCTGGATGAGGGCCAACAGGGTTTGAATCCTGGCAAGATGGAGGGACCCATTAATTCCACTGAGATCCTGTTTATGCTCACTCAGGCGCAAAGTCACTTAATTCATTAGGACCATCCCATCAAACACCTGTTTGGTAGGGTGGGGAAGTGCATAATTTACATGGTGTGGAAGATGTGTGGGGGTGACCTTTCCTGAGCACTGTCATCACAGTTGTTTGGTAGGCAGGGGAAATGCAGGGGGGAGGGAAGCATACAGATCTCAAGGAGTGCAGATTTGGTGGGAGACAACCAGGGCCTCTGAGAGGAATTTTATCAGGGGGTACAAAGTTTCTTTCGGGCCCCTTCCCTTCTCCATTAGTCATTCTGTTTTTATCCACTACGGTTTTATGCCATGAGCTGTAGCCTCTAAGGTCAAAAAGGGTATGGAAGACGAGAGAGGAGTGGAGTGGAGCGCTCTGTTAATTTTCTGCGTTTAAGGCCTTATGTTGTTATACTCCCTCCACGATAAATATAAATAAAATAAAAGAGGATCAGAGATAAGAAAGCACATTTGATTTGAACATCTTTGTTTATGCTACAATACAGATAAGGAGAAAGAATTCACATTGAAACAAGGTAGATAAACTTACTATTTACTTTAAAAAAAGATCTTTCCTGGCCTTTTTTGTGAAAAATTTCGAATCACAGCATGAAAATTAATTGTTCTGGCAATGTTT
This sequence comes from Rhineura floridana, assembly GCF_030035675.1. Taxonomy (NCBI): domain Eukaryota; kingdom Metazoa; phylum Chordata; class Lepidosauria; order Squamata; family Rhineuridae; genus Rhineura; species Rhineura floridana. The sequence continues at coordinate 233,946,791 of NC_084480.1, read as the reverse complement.
GATTCAATACTTAGTCTGGCCAAATCCACAAGACGTTCCTGAGACATTGTAGACCTTAAATAATTCTTAATTAGCTTAAGTTTGCTAAATGACCTCTCTCCAGAAGCTACTGTTGCTGGAATTGTTAATAGCATTCTTAAGCTAACACAAACATTTGGAAACAGGACACCAAGTCTGTACTCTGTTAACAAGTTCAACAGATCTAATGGCTTTTTTCCCCATTTTTTATGAAACTTACTCTGGAAGAAACTGAGCATGCTCAGTGGCCAAGGTAACAAGAGGAAGAGATACTTTGACCTTAAGAGGGCATGGTCATTAGGAAGCTAGATTAACCCTTCCCCTTTAGTATGAAAGGAAAAATGCGGTAAAGCCTTTTGCAGCTCACTTGCCTGGCATTAAATTAGCACTGGAAGACCTCCTAGAACTAAATTTGACAGCCAAAACACGCCCTTTTAAGGTCCAGGTATCTCTTCCTCTTGTTACCTTGGCCACCGAGCATGCTCAGTTTCTTCCAGAGTAAGTTTCATAAAAAATGAAAAAAATCCTCAAGTTTGATTATTTGTATTTTCAGAATCCAACAGAAATACAAATATTTGTTTGAACAATGTTATGCTTTTTTGCACAAGTTAGGGGGGAAAGAAAAACAAAGCACCATTTGTAGGCTTGCAGAATGGGAGCCAGCAGGAAATGACATAACAAAGGGAGGGAAACGGAGCTCCCCTCCTTTGGCTCCCAGGCCCCCTTTTTGACCCCGGGCCCAGGTAAGATGTACCCCCTGCACCCCCTCCTCTCATGGGCCCTGGAGACAGCAAATTTGATGGCAAGAGGAATTTAGCAAATAGCTGGTGTGGGCACCTGTGTGGACCATAATGAAAGCCTCCAGTGGCCATATGTGGTTTGCAGGTTGTCTACATGTGATGAAAGAGACCATGGGGATCCCATAGTTTGGTGAACTGTTTCAAATTTACAGATTTCAACATAGTTTTGTGTATCAGGATACACAGTGTGTATGTGTGAATAGGGAAAATTATATAAAATTCACTAATAGGCAAAAAACCTTGCAGTTTAAGAACGTACTATAGCCAACAGATATTTCTATGAAACTTTATCAAGCAGGGAAATTGGGCAGCTATAGTGAATGCACTAGGGGAACAGGAGACCTGACCTCCCGTCTGAGATATTGTAAAAAGGTAAAGGTGTCCCCGCACTTATAGTGCGAGTCGTTTCCGACTCTTAGGGTGACGTCTTGTGACATTTACTAGGCAGACCGTATATATGGGGTGGGCTTGCCAGTTCCTTCCCTGGACTTTCTTTACCCCCCAGCATATGCCAGGTACTCAGTTTACCGACCACGGATGGATGGAAGGCTGAGTGGACCTTGACCCCTTTTACCGGAGATTCAACTTCCTCCTTCCATTGGAATCGAACTCCGGCCGTGAGCAGAGCTTCGGCTGCGTTACCGCCGCTTACCACTCTGCGCCACGGAGGATCTTCTGAGATATTTTACTCTCCTACAAATTTGTAAAAATGCAAACACCATTTGGTTGGTCTTTCACAGCCCAATCCACTTCCTGTGCAGCTTGGAAGAATTTGGTAACATGTGCCTTTTGTAACCCTTGTGCCTCTGGTAACCCATGTAACCCTTACAGGGTTGTTAAACAAGCATTTCTGAGTTCAGGGCTATACGTTTTATAAGGTTTTGTTTTGAAATGAGCTTATGGGAAGCATCAGGATGGCGTAGGGGGATATTTTCAATTTAAATACAAAATTCTTCCAAGCTACACAGGAAGTGGATTGGACTCCTTCTGGAAGGAAGGGTGGGACATTAATGATAGATAGACAGACAGACAGACAGACAGACAGTCAGTCAGTCAGTCAGTCAGTCTGTCTGTCTCCCTGGACAGAACTCTGTGTGTTTCAAATGCATTTGGATTTTTCCATATGCTTTTGAGTTCCAAATGAGTGTGCAAACTTAACACATTTCATCATGGAGGATGGTCCATAATTATTGCCTGGTCTATCTCATTGGAATCAGACTCAGAATCACTGATGTGCTTTTTTCCATTTTGTTTAATGTGAAATTTAACACTAGAGTGGTTCATAAATCAGCTTATAGACATGACAAGAGATGACTAAGTCTCGCTATTCAAGTGAAGATGTTCTCACAGCAACCTGACATCTCCTATGGGGCCACTTAAATAGAGTCAGAGCAAGCTCACTATTTGCACAAGGGCTGTTTTTCAGATCAGATCTGTTTCTAAGATCAGGACTGAGCAAGCAAATGGGTGCTCTGTCACACGGGTGGGGGAGCGACTCATCCCTGGTGATGGGGGAGGAGACAAATTGGCTAGTTCTTCCCAAGCCCCTCCTCCTTTGTCACCTGTTCCTCCCTCCCTAGATGCAGTGCCAGGAGCAATTCAGGAGTGCTGGTGGACTTTGGAGGCATGACTGGATGAGGCTCATTGGTGGACTGTCTCTTCAACCACCGATGATGGCTTGGCAGGGGTGGGGGGTTGTCACTGACCAAACTACTGAAATCTTTTCTGGTTTCAGACTCCTAACTCTGCAAATGACTAGGGTTCTCCCCTGGTTCCTAGTCCCCCCCTCCTCTTCACTTTGCCAGGAGTTTTCTGTGGGGCCCATGACATCACCTTTAAGCCTTTTATCAGAAGTGCAAAACTCAGAAGCACAATTAAAACAGTGTTTAGTAAATAAACATATATCACTCTCACATATCTTTTAGAGCCACTTATAATATGTGAACAGTGACTCAGTAACACTTCATAGACTAGCTAGTTTATTACTAAAGTGTGAGATTCCATGGGCTGCAATTTGCTTTCTTGGATGGACAAAGGACTAAATAAATAAGTGTACAAAGACAGTTGAGATATACAGTTGAAAGCACTATCATACGAGCAGCCAGCTGCATTGCATTTCTGTGTTTAACTGGGACATATTTGTGTGTATGTCTATCCTTACTTCTAAATAGCATCCATTTTGTTTTAAGCCTTGCTCATTCATCCATCTTTATAAAAGGGAGGGGGGTCTTCAGCAGTCTTCTCAGGGCCGATTCTAAAGGGCGGCCAGGTGGGGCACTGGCCTGAGGGCCCCTGGAGCTACAGGGGGCCCCTTAGCATCCCCTCTGCTCCCCTTCCATGATCCACAGCACGAACCACAGAATGCAGGGCAGGAGCTTCTGCCTACCTGCCATTCCCTCGCTCCACCTACCTGTCTCCTGCCTTTTAGCATTGCCCTTAATGAAGATGGCGGCCCTGGTTTCCCTAAGGTACTGAAGCCCCTGCCGCCATCTTAGTTGATATCAGAGATGCACGTACGTAGCACGCACGCATGCCATCAGCAAAGATGGCGGCGGAGGCGTCATCCCCTTAGGGAAACCGCAGCCTCCATCACCATTAAGGGCAATGGAAAAAGACAGGAAACAGGTAGGTGGGGGGGCTGCACGCGTGCGTGCACACACACTGTGGCCCAGCTGATGCCCAAGGGCCCCAGCATGCCTGGAGCCGGCCCTGAGTCTTCTAGTTATTTTCCAGAGTTGCTTTATAAGATACCTGCTCTTCCTGCAGGCACTTCCATGGTATAGTCCTCTCTCATGCTTGTTCCACCTAAGAATGTATTTGGGAAGATTGCTGATTGAAAGCATCTCCCTCCATGTGATATGCATACATGAGTTGCTTTATATTTACATTCAAACACATCACATTCTGCATTTTCTGTGTAGAAATCCTTATTTCCTATATACATCATGCAAAGCGGTTTGGGCAATTGACAGGGGTCCAGGGATGTCATCATCCATGATCTTGGGGGGTCTTAGACCCCTTTTTGGGGAGCAGGGTCCCTATTAATTTTAACCTATTTTAACCTGTTTTAACCTATTAATTATTGTGTTTAATTATTGTTATATTGTATTTTATTAACGGATTGTACGTCGCCTAGAGTGGCCGTTTTTTGGCCAGATAGGCGACTCAGAAATAAAATTTTATTATTTATTATTATGTCTCCAGCATCCTATGAGCCAATCAGCATGAAAAGGGAGTGTGTTAGTCACTGAGAAGAATATTCTAACATGCTTCCTTATCCTTTCCTGCTGATTGGAGGCATTCAGAGCTAAAGGAGATGAGGCAGTCACTGAGAAGACTCTTTTCAGTAGCTGATACTCCCCCCTTTCATGCTTATTGTCTCCTAGAGACATCTGTTGTTGTGGAAGAAGGCATTAACAAGGATCTCATTCTCAACCCAGCAGCAAAAGAAAGGGGGGGGCATGGCTGTGACTATTGTGAAGGGACCCTGCACTTCTGAATTTGCCACTACACGATTGCAGGGATCATACAGATAAAACTGTATATACATTGAGTAGATATTCTAATTCCATTTTTTATTTGACCCCTGGAGTTTAGCAATTGTATTGGCTCCATCCATGATACTATCTGCAAAAAAACTGGCATTGCTAAGCCAGCAGGATTTACAAGCTACCCCTACTGGTCTTGCAGAAATTGTCATCACAGTTACATATGGTTCTGTGGCTCCCTTAAGAAAGATCAGCAGTAAACATGGAGCTTACTGCTGGAGGAATTTGTAAGGATGTTGTCAGTAACTGCTGGTCGTAAAAGTTCAGTTAGCACTTCCTAGAGAGATTGTAAATTCCAGTGTGACAACATAGGTGTTCAAAAGAATGAAAGGGCTAAATGATGGTTATAACATTAAAAACAAATGGGAACTTTAGAAACTTCACAATACCGTATATGGTCCCATACCATGATCATGGTAGAGAACATAGCAAACATATAGATCCTATTTGAAAAGTCAGTTTTACTAGACTGGGCTCCTGCTGGGAGGAAGGGTGGGATATAATAATAATAATAATAATAATAATAATGGATAGATTTGCATTCTCTTCTCCAATTCCCAGAATGGGAGGGTGATGATGATGATGATGAATGTCTAAGTGTTATTTTCCTGTTTTTATGTTATACTAGAGGCTCTGCCCCTGCTTCCTTCACTAACCCCACCTGTTGACACCAGTGCTTCCCCCTACGGGTCATCAGCACTCCTCCCTCAATCTCCCCCCATCAGGTCACCAGCATTCCCCCTTCCTCTCTCCCCACATGTTGCTATCTCCCCCCCTCTCCTCCCATGGGTTGCTGGCACATGGCTCACCAGCACATGGCTCACCCTCCCTCCCTTCCTGCACACAGGTCACCAGCATTCTCCCTCCCTCCCTCCCACCCAATGAGTCGCCAGCACTCTCTCTCACTCCCTGCACAAGGGTCACCACCACTCCCCTCCCTTCCCCCCACAGGTCACTAGTGCTCCTCCTCCCTAGTCCCAGGTCACCAGCACCCCCACGGGTCTCCCATCTACCCACTGAGGCCCAGGCCCAGGGTGCAGCCCTCTCAGCCAGCACAATTTCAGCTGCCAGCCCTCTTGCTCACTTGTCCACCATCAGGCACCTCCTGCTCACCATCGGGCGTTTTGAATACTGCCGCCACCAGGCACCTTGCACACTGTTGCCACCAGGCTCCTCATGCTCTGCCACTGCTGGGTGCCTCATGCACACCACCACACGTCTCTTGATGCCAGTTGCCTTGTGCTTGCCACTATCACCACCACCACCACTATCGTGCCTCTCACCTCACCTTGTAGCATCACGCTACCCATGACCACTTAGAAAAATTTTATAAGTAAGATTTATATTTATTTAGAATATATAATAAATTTAGAACATATATAGAATTTTGAATAAATGATCTATATATAGAATTTTGAATAAATGATCTATGGTGACCTTTATGGGTTTATATTTTTAATATATTTAGAATATGTATAGAATTTAACTTTTATAAGAGCTGCTTTCCATCAGAGGGGAGAAATATTATGCATGAGTTAAAGAAGGACCTTATGTCCTTAAATCCTTCTTTAAAAAACGAAACAGAACTTATATTAGTATTTTGTACATGTTTAAATGCACATTACTCTTAGTTTTTTTGGGAAGGGGACACTCCACACATGCTCAGAGGCACTCAAGCTGACATAATAGAATTTTTGAAAACAAAAGAGTTTACTTGATATTACTCAGTTTGCGACTCCTTATATATTATGCACAGCCTAGACAAATCCATGTTTGCCAATTTTCATAGAGAGAGGCTTTGGTCACATTGTGATAAACTTGTGCACCATTTCAAAAGAATATTTACAAAAGTTTTGAATGTATGTCATACTGAGGAATTGCTGCTAGAACACATAATGTCTGGATATTGTTCAGTGGTTTACTGCTTACTAATGCCCTCTTGCCTGCTCTAAATTCCTCAAGCGTCCTATGTAGTCTTGGGACCACAGCAGCTTCTGATCTGAGTGCTTCTTCCTGTATAACCTCTCCACATGTTCCAATCATGATGTGAAGCCCTACTCCAGATCTTTTGATCCCAGGAGCCATGGCTGGTGATAATCAAAGCTAGACCTTTTCTGTGGTGGAATGCTTTGCCAAGTGAGAGGTTTTACCTGATTGTTTGCTTTTCATTGGTGCAACTTTCAAGTCAAAGTTTCAATAGCTGCTTTGAGCCTTTTTATAGGGGCTTCTCTTTTATGTCAATATTTGTGATTCAGTGGAGATCATTCTGTATCTTATTATTTTTGTTTCAGATCATAAACCACCTTAAGTGTCTTTGAAAATTAGCCAGTTCCTTTAAATAACTAACTATATAAATAAATAAATAAATAAAAATGCACAGTAGCAGATGGCTATAAATAAGGAATCAACCTCTCCTTAAGAAGAGAAACTCATATTCCTCTGGTTAAAGTCATCATGATCCAGCCATGTCTACCATTAAGAACTGAGCTTCCTCTATTGCTATTTCCATTACCTTTCAAAGAGGAAAAGCATCATGCCCTCCTGGAACGTGATGAAGCATCATGCACTCATGGAAGCTAGTGATAACAGCCTTGTATGTACATGAAGCTCTAGACTAGCTCAGTTTATGGTTTCTTATTCAAAATAATAGTTTGCATAGCTAATTCAGTCAGAAATGTTTGCAGGGCAGGGAGTGCGGCACAAACAATCCTAGTTATTAGCTAAACTATCAGGATCAGTTCATTAGAGTCAGAATCAGATCAAGACATGAGTGAGTGGGGGCAGGAGTATTCAAGGGTTCAAGATTAGCTTCGAGGTCCAGTGTCAATGCCTGGTATGCGGGAGCAAATACTGGGGACCACAGCCCTCTGGGGAAGAGTGCTAAGTAAAGTGACTACAGTAGGCATCACCAAATTAATTATCCCGGAATGCCTTTCAGCCCCAACATAGCATTTTGATGAGCATTACTGTCCGTTCCCTGTGTAGCCTGGTAAGCTTCCAGGGCTGTAGGTTGCAGTGGGTAGCAAGCTGTGGAAGGGAGAGGTATCAGCACCCGGTCCAATGCTCAGCAGAGAGGTGCTGAAGGAAGCTGCTACAGCTGCTACCACTATCTTTGTTTCTCTGAACAGATGCAGTGGAGTCAGAGGGCAGCTTATCCAAGGTATCCACAAATCTGGCACCAGACCTGTTTGCTCCTATTTAATTAGATACTCACACATAAAATTAAGAAGTTGTCTAGGTTAATGAGATGCACAGCAGCAGTGGTTCAAATTCAGCAAAGAAGGAGGAGGAGATGTGATAAATATGTGGGGCTGCCCTTGAGGTTGGTCCAGAAGCTACAACTGGTGCAAAATGCAGCGGTGAGACTGCTCATTGGAGCAGGGTATCACCAACATGTCACCCCGCTGCTGAAAGAATTGCACTGACTGCCCATTTGCTACCGGGCCAAGTTCAAGGTTCTAGTTTTGGTGTACTATACAACTTGGGACCAGGATACCTGAAAGACTGTCTTACCTCTTATATACCCAGTCGATCACTGCACTCTGCAGGTGAGGTCCTCCGGCAGATACTATCTTATCAGGAGGTTCGTTCTGCACAATATAGGAAATGGACCTTTAGTGTGGCAGCAACTACCCTGTGGAATTCCCTCCCTTTGAATATTAGGCAGGTGCCATCTCTGCTATCTTTTTGGTGCCTTTTGAAGACTTTCCTCTTTCAACCAAGCTTTTAGGTTGAGACCTATCACAGTCTGTGTCTGTGTTAGAATGGCTTAATATGTTTTTTAATAATGTTTTTAACCCTTTTTTAAAGTTGTTTTTTTAAAAATGTTTTTAACACTGCTTTGTTTTAATGTATTTTAAGATCTGCGCTTATGATGTTTTAAAGTGTTTTTAGTGCTTTGTTTGCCGCCCTGGGCTCCTGCTGGGAGGAAGGGCAGGATACAAATTAAATAATAAATAAATAAATAAAGAGAAGGGGCAAGACAGTGGCTGGGTGCAGACCCAGTGAGAGATCTTTGCCCTAGTGAATTCTGATAATGCTTGCAACTCTTTCAAGTACACATCTTTATGTTAGAAAATGTGTAGAAACAGCAGTTTAGAATTGGTGGCCAAAAATGGACTGCAATATAGACTGTGTCTTGTCTTTGCAGAGTGCGAGACTTGAAGGAAAAGAACACTGGTTTGAATGCACCATAAAACCTAGGGAGGTTTGCTTTACTTCTCATCAGGGCCAGAGCCAATGGTTGGCATTGTAGGGCAACCCCTGTATCCTCCTGGCCCCTTCCTCTTCCTCTGATGATACATCCTGTTCACCTATCCTCTCTTTGTGTGCAAGCAGGAACAAGAATGGAAAGACTGAGTGGTCTTCTCCCCTTGCCTTGTGTTTTTCCTCTGGGACATTACCAGAGAGCACCATGTTTTCACATTATCACCTTGACTCATCATCTGCAACTTTTCTGTACCAGCTAGTTGGCAAGAGCTGGCAAGAGCTGTTTGCAGGACCAGCTATCATCTCCTATTTGCATTGATAAGAAAGCAACCTGGTCTTCTTCGCCTGTTTTGGGCAAAGGAGCTCTTGGAACCACGGAAGACAACTTTCCCCCTCCGCCCACCATATCCCAGTTCAATCAAACCAGCACCTTAACATTATCAATTGGCTGTTGAGAATCCTGACCTCTTGTGTGACCATCCAGTTAGTACCAAAACACACCCACATAGAATCAAGCACCCCTTTATTCAGAAAAGCATATTCACCCTTCCCTTTTGCTCACCTGGAAACTCTGCTGTAGTTGTCACACTGGCCTTTGTTAGTTTTTTTTTTTATGACAATAACTGGTCTAAGAGCCCTGGACTTTGCATTCTTCTTTGTTTGAAAAAGCCCTTGCTGGCTGTCACATCGCCACAGCAGTCCCTCTGCCTTGAAGAACACAGCCAAGATGCCAATGTCATCTCTACCTTTAGACTTTTGTACACTTTTGGAGAGTGATCTGACAGACAATTATTTCAATGTCTATTTTCTGCATGCCTGTTTTCTTGCATCCCACAACATTGCTCAGGCCTGGAGTTGTTCTGTTTGGATTTGTCCTGAACGTGAGAGTTCCTGCTTCTTCTACATCTGATGTGTTTCAAACAGATTATAAAGGAACAACAGCTATGAGAATACAATAGTTATTGAAAGTCATACTCTGAGTATGACTTAGTTGTATGACTAAGGATGTAAGAAAGCATTGTTTTCCATTCCATCTGTATTTGTTCCATGCAGCTATGGCTCTGTAAATGAATGAAATAAATGATGGGAGGAAGGACACAGGGGTGTGGGTCCCACTGGGGATATTTTGCTCATTTCCCTCTGCCAGAACTGGAGATGCTACTGCTTTGCATGACCACTAACCATGTGCAATTGTTGCCGAAAAGTCTGTGAGCATAAGTTAATGTAGTTTGTAGAAATTTACACACTTTAGGGAATACTTTTATGGAACATTGTACATGTGGTGTTATATGTAATTAAGTTTATGGTGTAATATATGATGAAGCCCTTATTAAACAGAAAAAATGACAGAACCATTTTCAAATGTGAGAGCTTTTTATGATCAAATTTCATTACTCATGAAAGGGTAGTGAAAGTATTTTTTTCATAAAGTTAACATTTTTATTATTATTAACAATCTGTTGCCTCAGATTAGGCGTATAGACTTTGACACAGAACAAAACCTTCTTTTTCCGCACATGGTGAAATGTCAATATTGTCTTTAGAATGGTAGCTCTCTGGTCCCCTTCTATATAAATTCACAGCTGTATCTTTATAATGAAGCTGGTAGTACAAGTCAATTTCTGAGTGAATAAATGTTTACATAGCAAATTACCTTTACTCAAGGATTGCCTTGTTTGTAATCTCATCAGAGAGGCCAAAGGTTAAGTGTTCACAGCAAATGAACAACCACCTCCTTCCAGTCATGGTCTGGGATTAGTCACCTTGACACAGGTGACTTGAGAAAAGCTTTTTCATGCCCTTCTGTTCTCATCTTCCTGTGAAGTCATGGAGCACCCAGATCATTAAAAGTCAATCAAATCAGCACTTTTAGCAGAGGATGGAATAATTTTAATGGCTAGAAAATAGGTTTAAAGGCTTATTAAAAGCTCAGCACCTCTCTATTTTTAGTGGATCAACTAGTGGTAGCAGAAGCGTTTAGATTGTAGCTACTATTTTACGTCAGAAGTCCCTTTAATTTTAATGATCCACAAACAAGTCCTGTCAGGGATGGCTGAATTTAGTAGGTTGCCTTGACAGGTGTCTTGTGTGCATTTTCTATAGCAGCAAATGAAAGAAGCAATCTCATCTCGGCACCCATAGGGATGCTAAACCTGTGGCTCTTGAACTGTTGCTGGACTAAAACTTCCATTGTCCCTGAGATTGACCACACTTGCTGGGCCAGATAGGAGCTGAAGTCTAACAATATCTGGAGGACCACAGTTTTTCTCATCCATGTCTTGGCATATGGTTTTACAATTCAGAAATAGTTGTAGGTGAGCAACCAATGGAGGGTCTGAATCTTTCTGATATGAAAGGAAATCCCAAACAATATGCATGACATACATGCTGAGTATTATTATTTACTCTTAAGTTACTTGTGCTTAGTTGAAAAACTTTCATCCCAGTGCAGCACAACCACAATGTTGTATTTCTCTGCTGCATGTCTGTCATTCCAGACTGTGCAGTCCTTAATTGTTAATTACTCTGAACATTTTTGTAGGAACCTCAGTGGTACAAGTTACAGCTACTGATGCAGATGATCCTACATATGGTAACAGTGCCAGAGTGGTTTACAGCATTCTTCAAGGACAGCCTTATTTTTCTGTGGAACCAAAGACAGGTAAATGCTCTTATACTTCCCATATCTACAGCATTTCTTGGGGAAAACCAGAAAGAACATGTAGAATTCTTTGAGAGAGGTATGGTTTATGTTGAATTTATAGCCCTGTTTGAGTGTTCAGAATCACATAATTCTCCGTGTTGGAGAAAAAGTAGGGAGAGAGGTACCTATTTGCATTGATGGTGGTCTTGTCCTGTTCTGTAGAGTTTCTGGGAGTTGATCCTATGAGAAATGGGGATTATTTTACATGTTGATGTTTCTTTTGATCCTAGTGTTTGCCTTCTGTCTTTTTTCCCTGATTCAGTTGTGAATCTTCGTCCAAAGGACGTAATCACTTTAATGTTGGTTGCTGCAAGGCTTGTTATACAGGTATCTCAGAATTGGAAAGAAGCACAAAATTTGATTCTGGATAAGAAATTTCTTCTGGTATAAGAAATTTTTATTTATAGCTGTTTCAGAAAAAATGACGCACCATCTGAAAGTACAGAGAAGCAAAGCTGAACCAGAAGCTTTTTCTTCAATATGGTGATCATTCATCTCGCATATGGCAAGTGAACCTTATAAATCCCATATCCCAAAACATTATGCTTTTTTTGGGATTGTTTGTGATGCACTTTTTGTATATTTTTCCATGTTTTAAATAGACATGTTACATTTGAGTTCTCCTTTTACTTTATATGTGAATAACCCTGTATTTATTGGCTTTTTTTGTTTGGTTGGTTTAGATTTGTATTTTTCTTTTGTATTTTCATTGCATTACAGTAAATGTATTTAAATTTTAAAAAAGAATCACATAGCTTTAATCATGTGAGGCAGGAGAGTAGGGCGGCACATATTCACCTTGTGCCCCTCCCCAATCCTATCCATGTCCAGGGTTGCAGTTCAGTTCAGCTTACATGCATTTGGCAGATTGGCCTGCTGCAGATGTGGCCCCAAATATATGAGACAGGGTTGGCACAGGGACAAACAGGGTGAACATGCATGGTACCTCTCTCCTGCCTCACACAATTATAATCAGGTGAGCCTGAACACCTGAATAAGACTTACCTAAACTCCAGATATAAGCTGTCATCCAATAAAGCTGTTTATGGCCAAGTAGACAGATAAATCTGTGAAGGCTATGAAGGCTGTGATAGTCTGCAAAGGTTAAATGAGACCGAAACAGAAGAGTGTCTTTTATTATTTGATGATGATGGTGATGATTAGGCAAATATATATCATCCAATTACCTGTAACTATGTTCTTTGGGTGGTTCACAAATTTTAAAAAAACAGTAAGATATGATCAACGCTTAAAAAACATCAATACAAAGAAGCTATACCAGCACAAGGATCAGGGCAGAATCAACATGACTCCATCAAGAGGTGACATAAAATCGATAAGAAGAATAAAAACATCATATTTGAATATCGGGTCCTGGGGTCAAGCAGTAGGAAACTATCATCATGTCTTTACCTCCAAACACATCTCTCTGCCCATTGTTGGAAACACAATGCTTGGTTCCACAGACACTAGCCTGATTAAGCAAAAGAGGTCTGGTGCTCTAATGCAGGGATTGCCAACCTTTTGGGGCCTGTGGACCTATTTGAAAACCTGAGAAACTATCACAAGCAGCATACCCACAAACACACGCTGCAACCAGTCTTGCAGGCATCCACATCACAAACTCATTCACCACAAATTTGTCCGCCCTGCCACACTCAGCAATTTGGAAAAAAGTTAACCCTTCCCTTCCCGGTTGCCACCCCCCCCCCCAAAAAAAACCCCCTGCTCTTGAGCCACAGTTTTTCAAGCCTAATAATAAAATAATTGCAGCAGGAGGAGAACGGGTCAAGGAGAGGCGAGAGTGCTATGGGCATCAGGAAAGGCTTTAATGGGTATATGTGCACCCGCAGGCACTGTGTCAATGACCTCCACTCTGATGCATGCTTCGTGAAGTTTTCCTGGTAGCACCCCTTAACATCTCAAGCTTATACCCTTCTCAGAATTAGCAAAGCAATCCTAAGTATAAGGAAGCTAGTGGAATTTATACCAGTTTAAATTAAGCTGGCATAAGCTACCCCTAGAAGCTGGGCTACTGCTGGCTGAGCCGGCCTGAGCCTGGCAGAGGGAAAACAAGCTTTTAAAATAGTGTTTGATTTACACCATCCTTGTTGCCAGCATAAATTCCACCGAGTTGTCAAGTCACGTGACTCAGCCAAAAGACGTTTGGAATGGGTCTCTCCTTAACCTGTCCCACCTCTCCCATGCCCCCAGAGTGCCCCCTTTTTGGGACTTAAGCATGTGAAAGTTCTGCTAGCTTAGATTCTGCTGGCTGAGCTGCTGAGCCAAAACAGCCACAGTACATCCAGGTTGAGGGAATTAAGCCACCTTATGCTTGGCTGAGCCAGGATGAGGGAGTCATGCCAGTGCCCTGGCTTAGTCAGGACAGCCCAAGATCTGCTTATTCCAAACTCACTCATCCGGGAAGATCTTGGGTTTGGATTGCAGTGTTGAGTCCTGTTAAGGCCAATGTGAATAACACCACATTGTACAGTATATGATATGTATGTGTATATGATTTCTGCCTTACAATGCAATCTACATGTCTCCATGGAAGCACCCCATTGGGTTCGGCTCACTCCCAGGTAAGTGCTGATAGGATTTTAGCCATTGATCATTTTAAGAAGTGGGTTCCCCCTTCGGGAATGGGAGCTGCTGAGGGCAGCAGGGACTGCACGTTTGGATACATGGGACTTATACTCAAGATTTGATTAGATATGTGTTATTGCCAAACAGTTTGGAGTTTTAATCTTCTTATTTATGGTCTAATTTCCACATGCCAGAAATGTGTTTGGTTTTTGTAATAGCAAGCTTGTATTTGAAACATGTAAATACTTGAAATTATTTGTATTCATCTTTACCTTTTTCTTGTTGTGATCTCTTCTATTTCCCTGGCTTCATTTATCTGTTCTCCCACAGGTTTCCTGAGATATTTTTTAATCTTCCAAATATTCTAAGAGGATTTTTTTTTGCACATCTTATCTTTATAAAGAGATGCTTGCACTTCAGAATTACAGCTGACTGAGTTGTATTGTTTCTGCATTACAGTTTTTAGGGGAAATTGTCTACCTTATCCCACTCTGCATCTGTGCTGGAATTGTTTTTAATATGTTTTGTTTTTAATATGCTTTATTATTTTATCACTTCCTGTTTTCCACCCTGGGCTCCTTGGGGAGGAAGGGCTAGATATAAATTTAATAACAACATAATAAATAATACTTTCAGATTGTTTCCCACTATCAAAATGTGGCAATGATCCTGTATGTCTCCTAAGTAAAATCTTTCCCCTAATCATTATGACAATTTTGAGCACTCTGGAGCCTCTTCCTTTACAATACTCATCTGTGCAAAATGAATACACTTAGGGATCCTCTTGCATGTGGAAATGCAATGTGGAAAGAGCGCTCTGTGCATACAGCTATATGTACAGAAGCTTATTGCAAATATTATAATAAATGTGCGCAGATAAGTGGTGGAGTCTGTCACTGTGATGTTGTTCCCTTTCCCTGACACATACTCATTTTTCACAATGAACGTCTGTAAGGGGCTCACAAACCATTGATGTATGCCAACACTAAAAGGGTTACAAAGCCACATTGTCACACTGGGCCATGGGTGGTGTCAAAGAGCAACCAGTATCAGAGGCAGGAGCAAGTGGGAATCATGAGAAAGAACATGTTGAGTCAAGCCAGAAGATCAGAAGCCAAGGTTGACAAGCAGAAGCGTAGATCACTCTCTCCGAATCAAGTCAGGATCAGAGAGGGAGAGATGATCTGCCATTGCCCAACTATGTTCTCAGCTGCTTTTAGACTTTTTACACAGTTTCTTTGCAGCACTAATCAATAGGATCAAGCTTCAGAGACAGGCCTTGCTTGGGAACAGAAAAGACCCAGACCTGCAGAGCACTGTAACATTATTGTACAGAGCACTGTAGCATTATCATCATATGAGTGGTGCCATTCTTACAAGCCCTGTCCCTGACAATATGCAGTCTGAGTAGTCCCACCCACTGGCATGTGTGTGACAAGCCTCAGAGTCTTCATGGTGGAAACCTTTGCATATACAGCTGTTCATGCAAAGGCCTCCATCTGATCAAGGACCCTGGTCATGCAGAATTCCAGATCTTGTGGAAGTCTTCATATGCATGGCTGTGCATATGAAGACGTCCTCTTCCAGGCCTTTCTTCTGTATGTACAGATGCCATGGAGTGGGGTTGCTTGTAGTGTGTGCCATTGGGGGCAAGATTACTTGGTGTGGCCCCCTACCCACTCATTGACAGAGCTCATGAGCCTTTCTTCTGGACAGAGCTTTTGTTTTAGACCTTTACAGTCACTCTCTACCAGAGGACCAAACTGCCAGAAACTAGAGAAGATGGTTCAAGATCCCCCAATGGCCTGTCACTCATTTTTGAGCACCCCTTCTATGAAGAGAATGCACAAGATTGTGTATGCCTTCTGTTCCTATTGCACAGATGGAACTGCACCCATCACAGACATTTTTGAGCCCTTCTAGTCCTACTGAAATAATCAGCCAACTGATACCCAACATGGACACAGAACACTCAGAGCATTTGTTCTATGTGTATGCAGAATATAGTAATACTATACGGCAGTGGCTCTCAAACTTCCTAACCCCAGAGCCCACTTGAGATGGCTGAAAATTCCTGAGGCCCACCAGTTACAAAATGGTGGTGTAGGGGCAGAACCAGTCAGAAAATGGTGGCAGGTGGAGGCATCATCAGCTGGCAATGGCTGACATTACTTTCTACTGATATCTAACCTCTGTTTGGGAATTGCTAAATTCTTTGCCACAAGTGAACAAGGCTGTGATACTGAGGCCCACCTGAAAGTGGTCCAAGGCCCACTGGTGGGTCCCAGCCCTTGTTTGAGAAACACTGCTATACTGGTTAAGAGGAAACATTTTTGAGGAGAGAACACAATAGCATTTTATTTGCTCTCCCCAAAGAAAGGAGTTATTCTAAGCATTAATCAGCACCTGCCATTCATGCACCCCTTTCCCCACACCATATAGTACCACATGGTAAAGGGCAGACTATACACGTCAATAAATAAACAAGGAAACAAAACAAACAAATATGTCCTGGGACTTACAGGAGCTCTTGCCACTTTCACTTTGCTGGAGTTATGTGGGGCAATGTGAAAGGAGAGGTCTTGGGCCTACTCAGCCCAACTCCACAATTGCCTCTTTCTGTAATGTTTAACCTATTATTTCTTGCCCTTCCCTCAACCAAGAATGAGTATGATTATTCTCACCCTTAGATCTGTTTCAGATAACTTTGTGGTAGCCTGTCCTACAATTAATTCCAGAAACAAGCACTTTCTCCATAAAGGGAAAAATCCCACAGACCTATGAGGCCAGAATATGATTTCGCAAAGGACAGGTTGACAAGAATAACGTAAGGGAAGCATTTGTGAAGTTGCCTTTTAGCCTTCCCAGTCTGTTTAGTATGGATGAAATAAAGCTATGATTTCCCCCTTTTTTTGTAAAATCAAGTCCTTTCAGCACAGGGAAGATTAATGGGCTGTTCTAAATTCAAAAGAAGAGGAAATAAATAAAACTGGAACTAAAGAGCTTGCAAACATTACATAGAGATATAGAAGCCCCAGTGCACCTCTCAGTTATCCATGTATTTTATGTTTCCTCAACTGATGACATGTAGCAGAGGTGGAATAAAAGCCCGTCTCTCTGGAAATCAGAGTCAGCAGCTGTACCCTGTAACAAGCATAAAATAATCATAAAGCCTTCCTGGTTTGAGGAGGAATATTTATGTATCTTATACTTATCTTCACAGCAGAATGGTGACAAGCTATCTTTTCTCTCTCATCCTTCTCCACCCCTCCCTTTACATTTCAAAGCCTAATTACACATGGCACAGAGATGGCCAAATGGAAAAAAAACTAAAACTATTTCAGATAATACCGTGTCTCAGTTATTATATCAAAGCTTCCTAATTACAGTGAGTGCTTTAGAACGGTTTTGTTTTAGTTTTTTAAAAGATATTAGCTAATGCAAGATAGAGTCATTGACATGCATGGTGTGATACAAGATTATTAATAGCAGCAAGAATCTGTTGGTTCATTTATAATTTTGAGCCATCGTCTCTTTCAACTGATGACCTTAGCAGTACTGAGGCAAGACAAGGCTTCAGTAGCACTCTGGACAGCTTCTCTGCTCAGGACTCCTTAAGAGCAAAGCCTCCAATATAGTACTAAAGCAAGCATCTCCCAATGCCTGGGAGGCAAAAATGATTCATATGAAGTATGACTTTTCACAATCCAGTTACCATCTTGGAAAAAGTGAAATTGCTTCTGGATGGCACCTAGACCAGCCTTTCCTAACATGATGCCCTCCGGATGCTTTGAACTCCTAACACCCTTGATTCTTGATGGCCATGCTGGCTTAACTGATAGGAATTGTAGTCCAGGTTGAAGAAAACTGCTTTAGGCCACTGCCAACCAGTCCTGACAGTGGCTTCCAGCAGCATGGAGACAAAGCAAGGATTTGAAGCTTAGAAGTATTGGCAAGGGTGTAGAATGTGGCCTACTCCCCAGAAATGACCAAATAGAGCCCTTGCTTAAAATCTCTCTTAGTTTGAAATGCCCACAAGCCAGAGAGCTGCACCAGTCAACAAAAAATGCAAGAGTAAGGTATCAATAGGCACTATCAAAGACTGTTTTTATTGTTGGAAATGGTCCAACATGTTTAAACTTTATAGTACTTATATATATACATATATGAACGTAATTGTGATTAACAAAACAGAGGTTTTTATTGTATTAACAAAACGTTTCAGCTTCCGCCTTCGTCAGCTGCGAACACAAATGCTGTTACCAAGGTAGCAGTTATAGAGCTTTGAGGATGGAATGCTCAGAGTGGCTTGATTTGCAGAAGCTAAGTAGTGGTGGTACTGTCCTCCAGGTTCAGGCCATGTGGTGCCAATGTGTCCAGAGAGTATATCCAAAAGTTCTCCCTTTTGGTCAATGCTGCTGGATCTGCTGGCATCTCTGTCGCTGTTATGGAAAAGTCCAACAGGCTATGACCCTCAATGTTAAAATGCTTTGCAAATGGTTGCTCCACTTTTTTTGTTAAGATTGCCGATTTGTGGTTCCTGAAGCGCGTGCATAGGTCAGTTGTGGTCTTTCCTACGTATTGGATATGACATCCTGGTCTTTTGCATTCGATGATGTAAATTATATTGCAGGACCTGCAGGTGATGTTCTGTTTGATGTAATAGGTCCTGCCTGTCCTAGTAGTTGTAAAAGTAGCTGTCTCCCTGAGGTACACACAGGTGATACAGCATTTGGAGTGACAAGGATGAGACCCAGGATTGGTGACAAGTGGCTTAAGTACAGCTCTCACTAACAGTCTGCGCAAATTAGGAGGCTGGTGAAATGCTACAACAGGCAGCCTGCTGATGGCTCTAGCAAGATGTTCAGAGTTGGCCAGCAATGGGTAGCTCTCCCTGATTGCTCGGTGATAGTTAGGAGATGCTGGATGGAAATCTACCACAAATGGAATCCGTTGCTCTCTGCTCTTTGACACCTCAGTGTGATGGAAGAAGTTTTCTCTGGACAGAATGGAGGCTCGGTGGATGTTGCAATCGATAATATGTAATGGATATCCTCTTAAAAGAAGGTGTTCTTTAAGTTCACTGATCCTTCTCTGGTATTTATCTTCAGTGTTGCAAATAAGTTGGATTCTCAGAGCTAGGCTATACACAGTGTTTTTCTTTATATGCTTAGGATGGCAGGATTTCCAGTTTAAATAGGTGTGGGCATCAGTGGGTTTGCTGTAGATATCAGTGGCTATTTTGTTGTTTTCGTTGGTGAGAAGGACATCCAGAAAAGGGATGTGCAGTTTGTCATTTGTACTATTAAATGTAAACTTAATAGATGGATGGATAGAGTTGATGTAATTTTTAAATTGTTCTAAACTCTCTTTACCATTTGTCCAGACCATAAAGATGTTGTCAATGTATCTCCACCATATAAGTGGTTTGTTGATGGCCTTTTTGAGGATCTCCTGTTCCAGTTTGCCCATAAAGAGATTCGCATATGATGGAGCCATGCCAGTCCCCATAGCTGTGCCTTGTGGTTGCAGGTAGTATTCTCCATTGAATGTAAAGTTGTTACAAGTCAGGACTAGTGTAGTTAAAGTTGTGAGAACCTCTGTTGTTGGATTGTTCATATCTCTCTGGTGTTAAGGAACTCATTTAAAGCCTGAATCCCATCATTATGTGGTATATTGGTGTAAAGAGATGTGACATCTAAAGTAGCTTGTTTAAAGATTCAATTTTAAGCAAGAAGTCCTTGGTGTCTTTGATATATGATGGGAGGTTTTGCACCATGTTTTGTAAATTTACGTCAATGTACAGAGAAATCCTTTCAGTAGCTGTGTTGTTACCTGAGACAATTGGGCGACCAGGATTGTTGGCTTTGTGGATTTTAGACAGCATGTAAAACCTTCCAGGGGTGGGATTTGGATTAACAAGGAGATCAGCAGTTTCCTCTTTAAGAAGTTTCCTACTTGTAAGGTTTTGTATAGATGCAATGATACGAGTATTGAGATCTGTGGTGATGTCTTTGTCAAGAAGTCTATATGTTGTTTCATCCTTTAGTTGTCTTTGACCTTCTGCTATATAGACTGTAGTGTTAAGTACCACAACAGCACCACCCTTATCTGCAGGCTTGATGACAATATCCCTTCTCATCTGAAGGTTCCTTAGGGCTGTTCTTCTTTTCAAAGGTTGTCGTGAGTAGGAGTTGGTGTGTGGTTGTTGATGTCTCTGTTTATTGATAAGAGAAAGGTTTCTGGGACTGGATTCCTGTTAATGTTTGGTGTCCAAGTTTTAGGTGGCAGAAACTGTAGCAGAGGATCTCTATTGTAGAGGTCTATATTGTTCTTAGAGTCATCATAAAAAAATTCAGCCAATCTGCATCTCCTTTCAAATGCTTTGATGTCACATTTCATCTGTGCTATATTGTGCTCTCTAGGTTTTGGGCAGAAGTTGAGGCCTTCGGATAGAAGCCTAATTTCATTAGGTGACATTTTGCCTGCAGTGAGATCTATTATTGTTGTGGAGTCATTTCTGTAAGTTACGTCAGGCGATCTTGTTAAACATGTGGAAGTTTTTGGAGTAACTCTTTTGAATCTCCTGTTTTTCTTTTTCTTGTGGTTAGCTTTTGCTCTTGTAGTAGATGAAAATATTTCTTTATAAATAGAACCCTGTGTTATTAAATTGGACGGAATAAGAGGAAGATGATATCTTAGAATATTCCTTTTGAGTTTTTTTCTTTTTGGTGGCATGGACATTGATAAAAGTTGTCTGTTCTGTTTTATGGAGCAGATACAGGAGATGTTCATAGTCGCATGGTGTTAGAATGTTTCTTTGAAACATTAATTCCTGCTGTAGTGCGTGTTTCAAGGTCTTGATTTTCAGAAGATTCTGCTTAATAATCTTAGAAATAAGGAATATGTTCAGCTAATGTTTCTCTGTGTGCCAATTTAGACATAAAGGGATACTTTCTGGAATAGAAATTGGTTTATAGATCTCAAGGCCTCGTGGGATAATGTTTGAGGTCTTATATACTTTAAGATGCTCTATAGTAAGTTGGCATTTTGTAATCTTCTCTTGTAAAAACATTGCATACCTCGGGTTGTTGTTGTTGTGCATGATGGAGAACTTGAATGAAGAAGACTGGATCCTCGTTGGATGCGAGTTGCTTTGGTATACAGATAAGACAGTTTTGAAAGCAACAAACAGAACTTCACTCAAGCTTGCTCTGGATCCCTATAAGGATTCCGTTAATCACCTAAAAATATATATGAACATAATAATAATATCTTATTATTAGCTTATAATATATTGGCACTGAGTCTCTTATCGCATAACCTTTTGGTGCTTTTCCGTTTCAGTGTTCAGGTTGTTCACTGATTGTAAGGCACATTGCTTATTTTGTATAACTGTAAGCTAAATTTATCAAAACAAGAGTGGTGAGGTGTGTAGGGTAGTTCTGACCTGCACAACATGTGAGTCCATAGTAAATTCAGATGCATAGGAGCTTCAAGTTTATTAAGGAATTTCTGTTTCAGTTACATGAACCTAGAGATAAGGTATATTGTCACATTCTGTGCAGTAGTCTTTAACTGGGTTGTAGACCAAGCTACAGTGGCACAGCTGCCATTTTCTTTCTTCTTTATCCTTATTGTTTAAAGGAGGTATAGGGAATCTTTGGCCAGGGCTGATGGGAGTTGTAGTTCCGCAACTTCTGGAGGGCAAAAGTTTGAAAGAGAAAGGGAAAGATAAAAGGTAAAGCATGGAGAAAGAGGCTGAGCGAAGAGAGGGAGAATCAGGGGTAATATACATATCTATCTTTTTTTTAAAAAAAATCTAAAAGCAAAACTGAATACTGTGCAGGAAGTTGAAGTTAAAGGTGGGCCCTAGGTCTAAAAGTATCGATGATCACTAGTGTACAGTATATTCTGAATGAACAATGCACAGTTAGAGAAAGTCAGATACAAATTATATCCCAGTAGTGAATATTTAAATGCTAGTTAACATTCTTTGTAATGAGCCCTGACATCTTCTGGATTGTTTCCTTTTTCATATTGGACCAGTTCAATACTTTAATGCAAGGGTGGCTAATCTGTGGCCCTTTAAATGTTGCTGAACGTCAGCCCCCATCATCCTTGACCATTAACTGTGCCGGCTTGGGTTAATGGGAGTTGTAGTTCAGTAACATCTGAAGTTAGCCACTGCGGCTTTAGTGTATTCTGTTGATCTTTTGATTAATTTGTGAGAGCCAGTGTGGTGTAGTGGTTAGAGTGTTGGACTACAACCTGGGAGACCAGGGTTTGAATCCACACATAGCCATGAAGCTCACTGAGTGACCTTGGGCCAGTCACTGCCTCTCAGCCTCAGAGGAAGGCAACAGTAAACCACCTCTGAATACCGCTTACCATGAAAACCCTATTCATAGGGTTGCCATAAGTTGGAATCAATTTGAAGGCAGTACATTTACATTTACATTTTTTGTTAATTTGCAATTTGTCACTATGCGTCTTAATTGGAAATGTAGCTCTGTCACTGTTTTATTGTATGCATTTTGCAATTTTCCAGGTATTATCAAAACCGCACTTCCCAACATGGACAGAGAAGCAAAAGACCAGTATCTACTTGTCATTCAAGCAAAGGATATGGTTGGTCAAAATGGGGGGCTCTCTGGGACCACTTCTGTCACCGTCACCCTTATGGATGTCAATGATAATCCTCCCCGCTTTCCTCGCAGTAAGTTTCTGTAGATGATAATTGGGGAATAATAACATTTCCTACAGTACTAAATGTATATTAATTTGCTATTTGGAGGAATGCTCAAGTTCATTTTAAAGTGTGTGCGCTAAGAAAAGTTATGAAACTCAGAAGAAATATGAATTTCTATTTCCATCCTCATCTTCCCGCTCACTTTTGAGTGCTCCACTCAGTGGTCTAATGGCTACCTAGAGGCACACCTTTTGGTCAATGCCCACCTAAAAGACAAAACTCATCTCTTATAGACCCTTCACCATAAGGTCCTTCAGCATGTAGATTCAAGTCAGTCTTTCAAGTATTGGCTGGACTACAGGGGATGCCTGTCCACAACTGCCTCTTTCACCTTACACATCTTCCCATGCCAAATGCAAATTTCCATTCTCCATCTTTTGGGTGCCTATGTGCGTGTTTGTGTGCCACCGTGACTCATGTGTACTTGAGGATGTTTGGTTTCTTTCCGACTTTGTGATTTTAATATTTAGATGATTAATTAGAAGGGGGAGATGTGCAGCAGAACACCCTGTATAGATGGAGTCATAGCTGTTCTTGTGTGCATCTCACATTGCCTGAGTATCTCTGTAAGATTCCTGCCCCCCTGACAGTCTGTGTTTTTATTTTTTTAAAATCAATGTGAAGAACTAGAAAACAATCTGCCCTCAATTTACTTGCTTTGACCAAGGTGGCTCATGACTGAACTAAGCAAGGGAAAGAAATAAGTTTATTTCCAGGCTGGAAGTAGCCTGTTTATAAACATTCTGCTGCTTTTCTCCACCTTGCTGCAATCTTTCTTGTAAAGCCATTGAAGGAGTGAATTAGAGTAATGTGAAGAACATATGCATGCCCAGTCTGGTCTCTTTTCAAGTGGGTATGAAAATGCAAACCAATCAAAAGCAAGACTGGGAATTAGATTCTTTCCCTCCTTGAATTATTTGGGTAATAATAAAACATCAGAGATTCACCTTCTGGGAGTGGGAGTGTTAGTGGCTTCAGCCTGCATTTTGTTAAGCTGCAATCTGTACCAATTTCAGCTTGAGCCGCAGGTTTAGAGCATTCAAGGGAGAAGAAGGATGCCTTTGCAAGAATAGTATTTATCTCAATTACTTGACGTGAAGAGCTAGGAAACTGTCTTCTTAAGACACAATTAAGACTTATCTCTGTTCTTACAAATGTATTCATTCTTTTCTTTTGTGACATGAAATATACTCAAGAGAAGATGTCATTGGGTATGGTCTGTCTTGGTAGGATAGTTAGATTAGATGTTGTTTTCATCAGTTTACTCATGCACCAAATGCTTATGTGGGTGTATAATGATGAAAACAGGCTAATGTTGGAAGAATAGACACAATAGCAAAGCTTGAGGAATTTATTCCTTGCAAATTCCAATACAAACAGAAATTATCTGCACATCTTGAACTACCGTGTGGACCAGAACATAGTTATCCTTTAGATTTCACATTTCTCTGAATTTTACGATGCACATCTTGACTTAAAATGCTTTTAAAATGTTGTACTTCGAGAGAAAATACATTTAGTAATGTCCATTTTGCAAAAAAAAAATGCATTTAGAAATGAAATTTTTGTGATAAAATATATTCAAATATATATTTATGCTTTTATTTTAAAAATGCTGATTAAAGTGGAAACAGAAGGGAACAGGAATATGAATGAATACATTTGAAAGAAATGTGGAGTGAACATAGACAGATCCATCCCTAGACTCAAGTAACTATAGATCAAGGTACATGAGCAAAAGTTAACTATTTTGGAGCTGAACTGTGATCTTTGTATATTTCTGTTCTTCAATGTTATATTAAACATCACATGCAAGGAGGCCATTCAAGTGAGCAGCTAAATCCTTAAGCAAGATAGCAAATATAACCTCTGAAGTAGATTGTGGATAGGAGCAGGGACAGCACTGGTCTACTTGTGGAAGCTGTCTGGTCCTTTTCGTAACATTACCAAAAATATGATCACAGTGCTACTGAGGACACTCAGCTGGTGTTGTGACATTAAATAGCCTATCTTTTGCTAGCCTAGTGCCCTTCAAACAGCCATGCTATGCTGGTTGGGACTGATGGGAGTTGTAGTCCAAAGCATTTGGAGGGTACCAGGTTGCCAGAGACTGAGGTAACTGTTTCCCCTAATCACATGTTAAATAAATACCAAATGTACATGTTTATAACTTTTCAGCTGTAATGTCATTAATTAATTGATCCATGAACAGATGAACATCCAGTGACCAAGTTGAATTTTATAGGATCGTATCAATATAATGTCCCAGAATCACTACCTATGGCTTCAGTGGTGGCTAGATTAAAGGCCGCAGATGCTGACGTGGGACCTAATGCTGAAATGGAATATAAAATTGTGGATGGTGATGGCTTGGCAGTTTTCAAGATTTTGGTTGACAAGGAGACACAAGAAGGAACAATTACAATACAGAAGGTAACCTCACTTCATTATTTCTGTGTTGGTATACAAGTAGGATCTTCTCATTTCCAGTATATGCAAGGAAGAGACTTCGTCCATAAGATACCTGCAAGTATAACCTGCACCAAAATTTTGTAAAGTGGCGTACTGCTGTTTAGGATTTCAGCCATTTTATTCTCTTCCTCCCATTTTGTTCCTCCCAACTATCACCCAGCACTCCATGGCCACTCATTACACTCAGTCTTCATTGGTCTGTTTTTAGGGTTCTTGTTCATACAGCTTTTTTCCTTTATTTTTTTTTTGTAAACCTTGGGGTTTCTCCCAAGAGTGCTGATACCTTGAATGTGGGGTAATGCCATTCTGACTACATAAGAAATGACATGCACAGACTGAACATTGGAAATAGAGGGAATGATGCCCTGATCATAGAATACACCTATCTGTAAGTCCTCCTGGGAATCAGCTGAAGTCTTATTATTATTATTATTATTATTATTATTATTATTATTATTATTATTATTATTATTATTATTATTATTATTATTATTATTATTATTATTATTTATCCACCTCTCACCCTGAATGTAGATCCTGAGGTGGATTACATAGATTTAAAAATACAAAAACATACAAACAAATCTATAAATAACAAACATATATAAACAAATCCTTAAAAAACATCAGTACAATGGCATAAAGGGTAGAAATTTATGGCTTAGCAGGATACTCCTGTCCTGCACCTATGACACATTATAATATAGATTATATTGTTTAACATAGGAATGTCATAGGAGTTTCCCAAAGCTTGGCTCAGAGTCAGACCATAAGGGTTCAGAAGACCCTCTTCAAAAATGGGGGGCAAGCCTTTCAAACCCTTGGCTTTCCTTCCCCCATTCAGTTAAAAATCTCCATGCTCTGGAGAGAGTCTAATGGCCCCCAGCCTGCTACTCCTGTCCTCCCACCTCCTAAGCTACCTTCCCAACCACAACCCACAAACACACTATCTCCTTCCCTTCCTGCTTGCCTGGTTCACAGAAGCTTCTGCCACCAAGAGAAGGGGCAAGGGAAGCAGAGAGTATATTTGGGAATGGAGAGAAGCAGGGATAGTATGGGAGAGCAGAGCAATACCTTTCAAATGCTCTCCTTGGACTGGCTTGAGAAGTTTTTTTCCTGATTTTTTTTTTGGGGGGGGGGTGATTATTAAAAAAAGCCAGTGCAAAGAGAATCTCAAAGAATTTGCCCATTTCTAGTGTAATTTAACTATTTAAAGGCAATATGATTAAGTTTATTTCAGAATGTACAAATTCCCAGGTGCTATAGGTCTGGTTCATGCTTTAGCTGAACAACAGTAGCATGATGGAACCATGATGCAATGCCATATCTATTGGTGTGATAGAAGAGTGATGCAATACCATTCTCTCCATCATACTGATACCATCAAGTGTGAACTAAGCCTTCCCACTGAGTGTCTGATACTTTAGTGCCTGATTTACGTGATTTTTTCCTGCATTTTGGAGCAACAACAAGGATGAGAACTGAACTTCCATGCTATATGATGCTTACACAGTCTCAGGGTGGAGGCTGTATGTGTGGTCAAGGAATGGGCTTCTCTACCACACTTTTGCAGTAACAGCCTTGCTTAATGTACAAAATGGAGCATATATTTTTATTTATTTATTTATTATTTGATTTATATCTCACCCTTCCTCCCAGCAGGAGCCCAGGGTGGCAAACAGAAGTGGTAAAAACATTTTCAAACATCATAAAAACAGACCTAAAAATACATTAAAACAAAGCAACGTTAAAAACATTTTCAAAAGCTTTAAAAACATCTTTAAGAAAGGGTTCAAAACATTATTAAAAAAATATTAACAAGCAATTCTAACACAGACGAAGACTGGGATAGATCTCAACTTGAAAGGCTTGTTAAAAGAGGAAAGTCTTCAAAAGGCACCAAAAAGATAGCAGAGATGGCGCCTGCCTAATATTCAAAGGGAGGGAATTCCACAGGGTAGGTGCCGCCACACTAAAGGTCCATTTCCTATATTGTGCAGAACGAACCTCCTGATAAGATGCTATCTGCAGGAGGCCCTCACCTGCAGAGGACAGTGATCGACTGGGTATATAAGGGGTAAGACAGTCTTTCAGGTATTCTGGTCCCGAGCTGTATAGGGCTTTGTACACCAAAATTAGAATCTTGAACTTGGCCCGGCAGCAAATGGGCAGCCAGTGCAGTTCTTTCAGCAGCAGGGTGACATGTTGGTGATACCCTGCTCCAGTGAGCAGTCTCACTGCCACATTTTGCACCAGCTGCAGTTTCTGGACCAACCTGAAGGGCAGCCCCACATAGAGCACATTACAGTAATCCAGCCTGGAGGTTACCAGTGCGTGGACAACAGTGGCTGGGCTATCCCGGTCCAGAAATGGCCGCAGCTGTCCTTCCAGCTGGAGCTGGTAAAACACTCCTAGCCACTGAGGTCACCTGGGCCAGACTATGAACCTGCTCTTTCAGAGGGAGTACAACCCCATCCAAAGCAGGCAACTGACCAAGTATCCAAACTCTGGAACCACCACCCCACAGCGCCTCCATCTTGCTAGGATTCAAACTCAGTTTATTGGCCCTCATCCAGCCCACCCCCGAGTCCAGGCAGCAGTCCGGGGCTTGCATGGCCTCTCCTGATTCAGATGTTACGGAGAAACATGTTCTGAGTGTCTTTCATGATGGGGGATGGGAAGAGAGTCGGAAAGTAGTTGATAATGCAGAAGACCTGGCATTGGTAATCCAATTATTGGGGTATGTGTGTGGTTGTTGCACACACCTCATACCAATTTTACTTCAGGTTGGGAGATGGAACAGTGTCTTGACCTGTATATTTAGGAAGTTGTGGCTGATCAAAAGGGGGAGAGATTTTGAGTTAAGCAAATCACTACTTAAATATAGGTTGTGTGAATGTTTGAGTGCCTATACCAATGGAGTATCGAAGTGACTTGTGGAACTTAATGCTTCAGTATTTGGAATTCATCATGTGGTCTGAGTGACTCCTTTTTTATAACCCTTTAGCTTCCTGTTCTTTCCTAACCCCAGCATTTTTTTGTCTGAACCAGGGCTGGCGCCAAAGGGAGGCCAGGTTGGGCCCTTCTTAGGGTGGGAGAGTAGTGCTACCCTTCTGCAATCTGTGGCAGGTTCCCTGCCACGAATCACAGGGAGGGAGCTTCCAGGCCGCCTGCCCATTCGCTCACTCCACCTACCTCTCTCCTGTCTTTGCTGTTGCATGCGCTATGTGTGCAGGGCTGCCATCAACCAAAATGGCAGAGGAAGCTTCTTTAAGGGGCCGATGCCCCTACCGCCATCTTGGTTGATGGCAGGCATGTGCACTCATGTAGCGTACTGCACATGTGTGCCATCAATGAAGATGGTGGGGGTGCATGAGCCCCTTAGAGAAGCCTCCATCACCGTCTTGGTTGATGGCAGCCATGCACACGCAGCTACAAAGACAGGAGAGAGGAGGAGCCACGTGCCCGGGGCAGGCTGGTGCCCAAGAGCCCAGTCATGCCTGGCACTGGCCCTGCTCTAAACAATGGGAATTTATAGTTTGGAGGATGTGCTTTAATTTTTTTTAAGAAACTTTGTAATTTTTTTAGCCAATAACTATAATCTATGATAGTTAAATATACTGTTCGTGGTCAGAAAGGTTCTATCTCAGCATAGTAGGAAATAAGCCAGGTGTGGCCTCAATAAAAATAGCAGTTTCTGAAGGTAATACTTGCTGTTTTCTCCATAGGACTGATGTAATCTCACATAGGTAATGGTTAATTATACCGAGTAGATATGACTTACCTGTGGTTACTAATGCAATCCTTTTTTTTTTTTTTAAACTCAGATATAGGGCAGATCCCTGAACCTGATCTAACCTGAACTAACATTTGCAGGAAGGGATTCTGAGGAACTGAGACAAATAGTGGTAACGAGAGAGGAAGTTCTAGGCTTAATGGACTATATAAAAACTGACAAATCACTGGGCCCGGATGGCATCCGAGAGTTCTCAAAGAACTCAAATGTGAAATTGCTGATCTGCTAACTAAAATATGTAACTTGTCCCTTGGGTCCTCCTCCGTGCCTGAGGACTGGAAAGTGGCAAATGTAACGCCAATCTTCAAAAAGGGATCCAGAGGGGATCCCGGAAATTACAGGCCAGTTAGCTTAACTTCTGTCCCTGGAAAACTGGTAGAAAGTATTATTAAAGCTAGATTAAGTAAGCACATAGAAGAACAAGCCTTGCTGAAGCAGAGCCAGCATGGCTTCTGCAAGGGAAAGTCCTGTCTCAGTAACCTATTAGAATTCTTTGAGAGTGTCAACAAGCATATAGATAGAGGTGATCCAGTGGACATAGTGTACTTAGACTTTGAAAAAGCGTTTGACAAGGTACCTCACCAAAGGCTTCTGAGGAAGCTTAGCAGTCATGGAATAAGAGGAGAGGTCCTCTTGTGGATAAGAAATTGGTTAAGAAGCAGAAAGCAGAGAGTAGGAATCAACGGACAGTTCTCCCAATGGAGGGCTGTAGAAAGTGGAGTCCCTCAAGGATCGGTATTGGGACCTGTACTTTTCAACTTGTTCATTAATGACCTAGAATTAGGAGTGAGCAGTGAAGTGGCCAAGTTTGCTGACGACACTAAATTGTTCAGGGTTGTTAAAACAAAAAGGGATTGCAAAGAGCTCCAAAAAGACCTCTCCAAACTGAGTGAATGGGCAGAAATATGGCAAATGCAATTCAATATAAACAAGTGTAAAATTATGCATATTGGAGCAAAAAATCTTAATTTCACATATACGCTCATGGGGTCTGAACTGGCGGTGACCGACCAGGAGAGAGACCTCGGAGTTGTAGTGGACAGCACGATGAAAATGTCGACCCAGTGTGCGGCAGCTGTGAAAAAGGCAAATTCCATGCTAGGGATAATTAGGAAAGGTACTGAAAATAAAACAGCCGATATCATAGTGCCATTGTATAAATCTATAGTGCGGCCGCATTTGGAATACTGTGTACAGTTCTGGTTGCCTCATCTCAAAAAGGATATTCTAGAGTTGGAAAAGGTTCAGAAGAGGGCAACCAGAATGATCAAGGGGATGGAGCAACTCCCTTACGAGGAAAGGTTGCAGCATTTGGGGCTTTTTAGTTTAGAGAAAAGGCGGGTCAGAGGAGACATGATAGAAGCGTATAAAATTATGCATGGCATTGAGAAAGTGGATAGAGAAAAGTTCTTCTCCCTCTCTCATGATACTAGAACTGGACATTCAAAGAAACTGGATGTTGGAAGATTCAGGACAGACAAAAGGAAGTACTTCTTTACTCAGCACATAGTTAAACTATGGAATTTGCTCCCACAAGATGCAGTAATGGCCACCAGCTTGGACGGCTTTAAAAGAAGATTAGACAAATTCATGGAGGACAGGGCTACCAATGGCTACTAGCCATGATGGCTGTGCTCTGCCACCCTAGTCAGAGGCAGCATGCTTCTGAAAACCAGTTGCCGGAAGCCTCAGGAGGGGAGAGTGTTCTTGCACTTGGGTCCTGCTTGCGGGCTTCCCCCAGGCACCTGGTTGGCCACTGTGAGAACAGGATGCTGGACTAGATGGGCCACTGGCCTGATCCAGCAGGCTCTTCTTATGTTCTTATGTCAGATGTAAGTAAGCTCCACTGTGATCATTTGAGCGAATATAGGATTGGAGTCCTGAATGGAACCCTCTTCCCTAGCTGTTTTCTCATTGCTGAATTTTAGAGTGTAAGCTCTTCAGGGCAAGAACCTGTCTTCTTGATAAGGGTGGAAGATAATTGCTCTGTTGTTGTTTTGTTAAGTTGTATACTGCTTTATTGTAATGGCACAATAAATGTGTTAGTTGTTATCAACATCAACATCATTGATAATCATTATTACGAAGAACTGCTTGGCTCCACCCCTGCAAGCCCTTTGGCTGCAGCTCCACTTAGCCATCAAGTCACCCACACCACAGGCCAAGGGCTGTCAGCTCCCACTGTGTGTCAGTCTGGCAAACTGGAGAGACAGAAACTGATGGCTCCTTTAGTGAAATATAATCTATTCTTAATGAGAATATTTTCCACAGTAATCTTTATAGTAGTTTTAGTAACTTTAGTTCTTTGAAATGAAAAATGTAAGAAAGTACTGCAGTCTTCTTTCTCTCTAATGTAGGAAGCACATTTTAATGTTGTAATTTTAGCATCTTTGTTCTTCCACTGCTTGTTTTATAATTCCTTGTGAAATTGCCTGATGAAACAAGTTTCCTAGAACTCTTGTTCATTTGACAGATGTACATCTGATTAGCCTAAAGATTACCAAAGATAAGGAATTTTATTCTCAAATGGTACTTTACTGTAAATTACACCATTTGATTGTTGCCATCTAGTTTTGTTTATGACAGTCATGAAACTGCTTCCTATGAAGAATAACTGCATATCAAGCTGCTGCCGCCACTGCCACCTCTTCTTCTTCTTCTTCTTCTTCTTCTTCTTCTTCTTCTTCTTCAATGGCTTGCTTTGTAATTTCCTTCAGATGGGACAAAATGCTCACTTCTGTTTTTTTAAAAAAAGATGAATGGATGAGGCATAGGATCTAATCAGATAACTCTAATGCTCAGGTATTAATGAAGCTGTCAAGCTCCATTCACTGTGCTATCCCGTTTCTGGACCGGGATAGCCTGACCACTGTTGTCCACGCACTGGTAACCTCCAGGCTGGATTACTGTAATGCGCTCTATGTGGGGCTGCCCTTCAGGTTGGTCCAGAAGCTGCAGCTGGTGCAAAATGTGGCGGCGAGACTGCTCACTGGAGCAGGGTATCGCCAACATGTCACCCCGCTGCTGAAAGAATTGCACTGGCTGCCCATTTACTACTGGGCCAGGTTCAAGGTTCTAGTTTTAGCGTACAAAGCCCTATACAGCTCAGGACCAGGATATCTGAAAGACCGTCTTACCCCTTACATACCCAGTCGATCACTGCACTCTGCATGTGAGGGCCTCCTGCAGGTACCATCTTATCAGGAGGTCCGTTCTGCACAATATAGGAAATGGACCTTTAGTGTGGCAGCACCTACCCTGTGGAATTCCCTCCCTTTGAACATTAGGCAGGCGCCAACTCTGCTTTCTTTTTGGTGCCTTTTGAAGACTTTCCTCTTTCAACAAGCCTTTTAAGTTGAGACCTATCCCAATCTGCATCTGTGTCAGAATTGTTTAATATGTTTTTTTATAATGTTTTAACCCTTTTTAAAAGTTTTTTTAAAATGTTTTTAATGCTGTTTTGTTTTAATGTATTTTAAGATCTGTTTTTATGATGTTTTAAGTGTTTTAGTGCTTTGTCTGCTGCCCTGGGCTCCTGATGGGAGGAAGGGCGGGATATAATCTGAATAAATAGGTAAATAAATAAATAAATAATCTCCAGCCCAAGGCAACCAAAGCCAAAATATCACTATGATCACAGCATGTAAAGCTTTAATACGATGTTGAGGAATAAGATGGTGATGAAAGGTTAAACTTAGTCTAGGGCACCTGATCCAATTCTCCTCTCCTTGACAACATTATAGTTCATTTCATATGGCTAATTCACATGGTGATATAATTCTCATTTGATAACTGTGTAGGAATGGAAAGATCTGTCAATTTCAATTCTCTCAGTTCCTCATTTTTCCCGTTCAATTCAGTTCTCCAAATTTTGCAGCAATCTGCGATTTTTTAAAAGAAAATTCTCCATCATTTTTGTGCCACTTTTCCTAATAAACACATTTTTGTAGTCAGTTTTGACTAATATGCACATTTTGCAAGCCATATCATATAATGCATTTTTGCATGTTATTCTCATTCATGTTTTCTTTTTTTAGGCATACTTTCCCCTGATATATTCATTTTTGTAAACATTGGTTGGTGAACTGCATTGCAAATTTTGAATGTGAATTTCGAGGGATGGCTCTGTTTCAGTCCTGATATTGTTTTGGAAAGGGCAAATTTGATAAATTCAGCTTCAAATATGAACTGAATTGAAATTGTTGCCCATCCCTTTAACTCTGCCATCTCTGTTTCACACTGGGAACCCTTTTTATATACAGACCCCATGTGTGGTGGTGTTAGCAGTGGTGGGGAATGAAAAATTGCCAAATCCTAGAACACCCTACTTTTAATGTGTTAATCTGATGTGGTAAGATTTTATATTTTCATAGGACAATTCCTGCTGACACAAATATTTCCCCACTAGAAACTGATGGAGTTGAGTTACCAGGACTTTACAATCTCAAAAACAAACACGTAGTATAGGCCTGATGTATTTACAGCTCTTTTACTGTATGATAGTTATGTTATTCAAATCACTTTCAAACATTTCCAGACTGGAGTGAACAGAGAATCCTATCCACTGCTATGCTACTACATAGCCAATTGCACCAGCAGAGACCACAACTGCATGTCAGGCTAAAACAACATTTAACATGGAGAGTGTTATGCCCCTGGGCCCCTCAAGGCACCAGAAGTCATGCTTCAAACCCAATTTCCACCCTTGGGCAATTGATCTGGAAACTCAATATCAAATTCCTCCTTGCCAAGGCTGTGTAAAACTAACACCAACCCTGCAAGGTAGAAAGTAGGCTGCCACCACCCCTGTTACTGGTCCACTCAGAGCTAGGGGAACTCTGAGTCCAGACAATAGGTAAACCAAGGTCCTAAAAGACAAGAGCCAAACTTACACTCCTTGTCAGGAACCTCTGGTTAAATACCACAAATTAGAAATAAGCCTTTAACTTCTTTTTCCCGCTTTGGTAGTTGCGTGGCTGAGATGGTCAAGGTGCTGAATTCAGAACCACCCTTTCTCTCAATGAACACACCAGGTTAAATAGAAGTAGCTTTATTAAAAATATATAAGTGCACATCAAAATATAGCAGCGAGTAATCCTTTAAGACCATACACCCAAACAGGGGTTTAGGTACACACAAGAGAGTTCATACACACAACATGAAAATAACAACCTTTCTAACCTAATACTTACACATGAGGTAGATGGTTGAAGTGGCGTCTCTCCTAAGAGAGATTGGCATCACAAAGCAATGGAACCCTGCATAGGTTACCTCCCATAGGTACCAGACAGAAAGAACCTTTCAGGACCTTCCTGAGGGAACAAAGGCTATGGGTCTCCAGCCCTATACTTAAGGAAAAGAATCCCAACGGTCCAAAATTAATTAACCAATCAGGGGCTGTCTGATGTAATCTCTTTCTAGATGTTTCTCCACTTTTGCACGCCTTCCAGGCCCCCCTCCCAAACGGTGTTTCAAACTTCACAGGCCAAAATGGCCTTGAGTGCCAGGCTCCTGCTAATTAGCACAGATAGCCAGGTGCTTCTTGTTTAGGCTTCCCTTAACCGTCTTCAGCTGGAAACCAAAACTTAACATTTTATTCTTTCAGAGGCCTGTCTGTTTTTTAACGGCTGAAACTCCCAGAGTTCTTTGCTTGAGCCAAGGTATTGCATATAATATTTTTAATAACTCATGAACGTATGCAGGTTCATGACAGAGAGAATGAGATATAGCAAGCTGCAGGTTCATGTGCACCCCCTCCCTTCTCCTTCCCTGATGCAGCTGTGAGAAGGCGGTCATAACCATTCATTTCTGATTTCAGTTAATCTCAGTTTAATATGATGACTGGGCACTAAGCTGTGGTTAATGTTAATTAATGTTTAAACAATGCAGTATCATAACCTATATTTCGAAGCTGATTTGTTTCAAATGAGCCACAGCTAAAATTAACCACAATTTGTCTGGTTTAGACAACACAAAAAGCTGCAGTTAATCTGAACTAGAAGCAAAACCTTTTGAAATCCTCACTGTGAGTGCACGAGAGGAGAGGAGAAGGGGTAGTGTGCAAACCTAAGGCTCTTATCCTATGTTTTAGCGTGATGTCTGAACATAGTGAGGTTGTCTCCTAGCCCCAATAAAAAAAATGTGACCCACCCATTTCTGATTCAAGAGAAAAAGGAAGATCAATAAATGGGTAGAAATCATAAATTAAAGGTGCATGTCTTTATACCAGGTGGCCATAATGATATAGTTCTGCCTGCTGTATTTTAATTGGGAAACTTCAGGGAAGGCTGCTTTAAAATGTTTTCTTTTTTCTTTTTCTTTTTTTTAACATTCAGTACTTAATGCCTTCAAAAAACTGCTTTGGATCATACTTCATTCACTTTTCCCAACTGATTGTTTTTGTTGTAATAATGTTTGCTGAAAGAATTTGTCTGAGCATATGCATGGTTATATCTATACATGTCAACAATTCTCATTAGATTTTGTTTCTGCAGTTTGAACAATCCTGCAAGAACAGCATCTACTGAGAATTGTTGCAATTTATTTTATTAAGAACATAAGAACATAAGAAGAGCCTGCTGGATCAGGCCAGTGGCCCATCTAGTCCAGCATCCTGTTCTCACAGTGGCCAACCAGGTGCCTGGGGGAAGCCCGCAAGCAGGACCCGAGTGCAAGAACACTCTCCCCTCCTGAGGCTTCCGGCAACTGGTTTTCAGAAGCATGCTGCCTCTGACTAGGGTTATTTATTTATTTATTTATTTATTTATTTATTAAGTATATTTTTAAGACACCCTTCATCATATGATCCAAGTTAGCTTACAGTTCTATTATATAACAATTCCACTGGGTGAAGATAGGCAAAAACATGAAATTTGTGTAATGTACCTCATTTGTAGCATTGCTAAATCAAATAGCAAATAATCGTATTATGTTGGTTTAAATGTGTATGTTGGCATAAGTGTTTGTGTGTGTGTATGTGTGTGTGTTTCCGACGCAGTTGATATGAATCATGAACCCCAAACCAGGCCTCTTTGGAGAGATACGGGGCTTGTCCTCCAAAGCGGCCCAAGCTGAATCAGGCTTTTATCAAAGCATTGGTCTCAATTCAGAGAAGCACATATCATCTGTGAAAATAGATACATTTCCCTCTGAGCCCTCCATATAATTTTGTTGATGTCATTTATTAAATGTAAATCCTGCCATACCTCTGAGAGAAGCCAATGGCGGCATATAAGGAAACCGTGTGGGTGTGGGGGGAAGGTGCTGTTGAGACTGATAACTCTAGCTTCCAAGAACACAATAACTTTCACAGGTTCTTATTTTATTTCCATCCATGGCGCTTTTTGGGAGAGATGTGGAAGGCAACTATCAATTGCTGTCAAATGAGCAGAAAACAAAAACAAAGTTTCCCTAATCCCTGTACCTAACCTTACAAAATTTTACAGATTTCTTATCTAGCGGTCACTTTACCATTTGTGCTATTTTCATATATACAAAGACACTGACCATGACCCCTAAAAGTCTTGTTGTCACCTAACAAACCAATGTTACTTTGTGCTTTCTGTCCTGTTCTGACCTGTTATGTAATTGGTAGGCACTTATTTTTTCTGCTGCCTCCACAATGTTGTGAACTGCAGTGATAGCAACATTAACAGCAATTTGTCCCACCATTCTTCTTAATCAATCTAATTTGCATGTTTGATTGTGACATTAGCAGTTCAACCAATTTCCATTTAGCTGATTTATATGATTTGAAAACAGCATCACACACTCACAAAATATGATTATGATTATTAGTTATTATTGTTAGCTTCAGCTCCATTGTTTACTCTCATTAAATAATCTTGCCTTCTAATTACCCACATTTTCAAATGTAATGTGCAAAAATAGCAAAAAATAGATTCCTAAGCAAAACCTGATTTCTTTTCCTGAACATGTGATGTTACCTTGATATTCCAGATCTTTATGTACAGTAAATTGGAAAATTAGTAGTGGGAAAAAAATCAGTTTTCTTACTTGTACAAATAATATTATGCAGTGTTTTGGAAACATACTACCGTATCCTAGTAGAAAAAATGTGGAACTGTATTTTTATTTATGTAACAAAATTTATATACCACTTAATAGGACAAAAGACCTCTAAGTGGTTTCCAGTAGACAGTTTAAAATATTCATTTAAAACATCAATAAAACACAAACATTAAAGGCAAGTTACATAAAAATTTAAAATATAAAATAAAATCAATAATTTTAAAACACTGTTAACAAAAAGGTTTTAAGTGGGCACCAAAAACAATACAGTGAAGATACCTTTCTAATATCAGTGGGCAGGGAGTTCCAAAGTGTAAATGCTGCCACACTAAAGGATTGATTTCTTCTGAGTACAGAATAAATGTGGCATTTGTGACAGTGCCAGTTTTGCAGATCTAAGTGGCTGAATGGGCACATATGGGATAAGGAGATGCTTCGGTAAACTGGTCCAAAGCTGTTGAGGGCTTTATATGCCAATGCTAACACCTTGGATTTGGCCGGGTAGCAAATCAGCAGCTAGTGCACATCTCTGAGCAATGGTGTTATATACTGACAGTGCCTCACTATTCTCAACAATCGTGCTGCAGCATTCTGCACTAACTGTAGTTTCCGGACCAAACTCAAGGAGAGCCACACATAGAGTGGGTCACAGTTATCCAATCTTAAAGTTAGTGTATCCCATTAAAGGTTCGATAGACTTGGCTTGCCTGTAACCTGGACTTTTTATGGTTCTCATTGGCGTGGTAGATGAGGGACTGAATGTGTCAGACTCTTGCACAAGACTCTATTCCATTTGGAATTCATTTTCGGTAGGCTTTTAAAATCTCAGTTGTGGTAGGAAAAACCTGTTCTGTAATTAGCCCAGACTGTGGAAAATATTGGCACTTTGACATAATTCACATTTTGTACTTAGGAGTAGTAAATGCACACATTATTCACTGATATTTGCAAGTCAAGGAGCTTGCTGATTATAATTTGGAACTCTTAACTTTTTCTCGGTAGGAGCTGGATTATGAAGCCAAGGCCAGCTATACTTTGAGAATTGAAGCAGCAAATAAGCAGGTCGATCCTCGCTTTTTAAGCCTTGGGCCATTTAGTGATATGACCACAGTGAAGATTATTGTGGAAGATGTAGATGAACCACCTGTATTTACCTCACGTTTGTATACCATGGTGGTTTCCGAAGCAGCCAAAGTGGGTACCATCATTGGAACTGTTGCAGCCCATGACCCAGATGCATCTAACAGCCCTGTCAGGTAATGTTACATCTCCTTTCATTTGTTCCTCAATATTATACAGCCACAAGAGTGGTTGTATACTATAGCCAGTATCGGGTTTTTGCATTCCACCATGTTAAATTGAAAATACTCCCATGCCATTCTACTGCTTCCCATAATCTCATCTCAAAACAAAATCTTACAAAATTTATAGTCCTCAACTGAGAAATGCTTGCTTAACAATCCTCTATGTTTTTGTGATGATACACAAAACACAGAGAATTGTCATTTTAAAGTCCAAAACAACAGTAAAAAAATCCAGATGCCTGTTGGACTTTTTTTCTGTCAGTGGTCTCATAATTTGGTGAAATTAATCAGATATGCTCACAGAGGACCTGTAATCTTATTACTGACCTTGCCCCATACTCTGACCTTCATTTAAAAAGTTTTAAAAAATGCATGGATGACTTTTAATTAATTTAAGGAAATTAACATTAGAGTCAATGATAAGCACAGGTATGCTCAATAAGAGCCAACTGTTTGGCTTGGCTAATCAGGAACTCCTGTTTTCCTGACAGAGCTCCAATGGCCAGAGTGGTTTAACAGTCAGCCCACCTCCACCCATTGAACTCAATAAGCATGCACATGATCAAACCTGCCTCCAATCTTCCTCCCTCTTATCCCATCCCTCTCCCCTCCTCTTCCTTCTTCCCCCTCCCCTCCCTTCTTCCTCTGCTCCTCTCCTCTTCTCCCCTCTTCTCCCCTCCTTTGCCTTCGCCCTTCTGGGTCTACTCTTGAATCAGATTTAGTTGGATACAATCAATTATGTTTTATTGTCATTTGGGTAGTCTTATCTTATTTCGCTCTTGATATTTTTGGAACTCAAGCCAAAACTCACTAAAGATTAGATCAGCACCTGGAGCTCTCCCCAGGGTAGGGGCTTTTCAGTTCACTTTAATGTTAAATTATGGGTGCATGCCCATTCTGTGCTCACAGAGTATACAGTGAATGTAGAAGACCCTCACTCATGTGGGGTTTCCCTGTGCTAGACAGTGGAACCACTAAATCAGCCTATCACCAATTTGTTGCTACGTATAGCTGCAAACAGGTTTAATCCTTTGGGGCACAACATAATACAAACATTTTACAAAACAAATATTCCTTTTACTTTGCAGTGTGTACCCATATATTTGCAATAATGTGGATATCTTGTCTTCTGGGCTGTGTTTCAGTGATTTTGTTATATCTCTCTTTAAACCTCTTTAAAATATTTTTCCAACACTACAAATGAAATTATAACAGGATTATGTAAGGAAAATATTTTGTAGACGACAAGGATCCATTATTATCCACAATCCATAGCTTATGTTCCAATTAAATTAATTACACCTAACGCTTTGCAGAGCATACTATTTACAGAAAGGAAGCAATGTGTATGGTGAATGCATATTGAATGTGCATTTTGCAGAAATCTGTTCCCAAGCCTCTCTTACTGGAGATGCATTCATTTATCATACTATCTCTTACAGTAATTCCTTGCAACATTTATGCTTGTAATGTTTATGTATTTCAGCCTACAAATATGTACACTGTCTTGATGTCTTTCATATGTATGTATATTCTACCCTATACGTAAGACAAGTGGTTGGTAAAAAAGGCAGCTTTTCAAAAGGACTTAACTCAAGCATACTATGGAATTGTCATTGAATGTTTATCCAATACATCTGTAAAAGAGCAAAAGCAACTGATAGGCCTGATATCTGTTTATAGGGTAGCAATGCCAACATTATAGTGCTTAATTGGAGCTGGACTGACACCT
The DNA here is from genome assembly GCF_030035675.1 of Rhineura floridana. Classification (NCBI taxonomy): domain Eukaryota; kingdom Metazoa; phylum Chordata; class Lepidosauria; order Squamata; family Rhineuridae; genus Rhineura; species Rhineura floridana. The sequence goes on along the minus strand of NC_084480.1, from coordinate 233,906,836 downwards.
TTTTTCAGTGCTGGGAAAATATATGATAAAATAATTAAAGGAGCACTATTTACCATGTGAAACAGGTCTTTTTGTCATTACTGAGTAATCATTACCAGCTGCTAAGCATCTGAGATTGGAGGACAAGGTTTCCTCTTCAGAGGATGAAACTTCCAGAGGACTCACAACTATCAAACTCAGAATGACATGAACTGTAGGACACAGCCTTTTTTATGCTTTTCTGCCTTTGATTAGCCCTGATTAGAATTTCACCAAAGTTTGGCAGCTTGAAAAAAAGAGAAAATGGGGCAGTACATCTGATAAAACAAATATTTGATACCATTTATTATAGATATCTTACACTCATTTTAATACATAAGGCTGTACTTCCATATGTATTCTCTAAATTATTCTGGTATAAAGATTTTGATTTGTGATCGTCCTCATTTTGTTTTCTGCTTGTGAAAATTGAACTACAGCTTTCCAAGTGACTAGTCCATCAGTTAAAAAAAGATTGAGCCTGTCTAGGAAAAGTGATTTCCAATACCAGTATAGTCTCATTGGATAGCCTTGGGAGAATGCACTCTCAGCTTCACTACCCTAGCTGTAGCACAGGAATGAATTATAGTAATCTACTTCCATATAGATAATACCTAGGAAGGGATCCAGTGCTTCATGTGTGTATTTCCTCTCATGCAATGAGGCTTCCATTTCCTCTCCTTGCACCACATGTCCCCAATCCTCCGGAGTTGTTTTTGAGGGTGCATAGGTTACTAGAGGGAACAAAGCACACATGGAGGTGTTAGCAGAGCTTGCAACGTTTGGATGCTGTCTCTGCAGTTTGATAGTACATGGATATTTAGATATTTAGGAAGACAGATGGGCACAGCAGTGTTTTTTAATTATGGATTGTATCCAATCTTGTGTTAGTGGAAAACAAGTTTATGCAACAGATCTTTCCTGTCCTGTTCTTTCCCCTGCAGTTCCCTAAACCTGCCAAAAGCCTCTCTAGACAATTGGGAGTACCTACCAAACATGGTAGGCTACATTGAATGCAGCTATTGTGGGTGGGGAACTACCTAGAAATGGGTGGAGGTTTTTGTCCAAGTGTTTTAGGATGATTCCTCCCCTCCCACTGCAGCCTTATATGCCCACTATGCCTTCGATCCTAACTCGGCATCCATGAATGAAATTGCTCCTTATAATCACAAAGGAGACCAGGATCCAACAAAGGAGCCTACTGGCAGAAAAGGGAAGACAACTTTCACTGATTTATCCTCATGCTGCTGCGAGGAGTTCACCAACCCTCCAGAGCAGCTTTTCTCAAGGCAGAAGGGGGATCAGACAAAGTCACCTCCCTACCTTCTGCTGGTGGTAACATTTAATGAACAGAACTCTGCTCAAAGTGTGTTCCCTCAAGCAAAAGCCAGTTAGGATCCAAGGTTTTGTTGGACTCACCAAATCACTGGGAAAGGGGTTTTTTGGGGGGGGGTAGAGGGGGCTGCAGTGGGGAAAATAAAAATATGCTGTGTAAGCTGCCTCTAGTAATGCTACTTGGATACAACCCAATGTTATTAGACAACTTGAATCAGTTGAATTTTTATCAAGAATATATGTCATACAAACTAATGTTCTTACAACCATCTTTTGACTAGCTATGCTGAATAGTGTCAGGGTTAATAGCCAGGAAGCTTGAGAGCTGTCCAGAGATTAAATTCCATCTGCCTGGCCCTGCCAAGATTGACTATATTGCAAAGGTGACAGGTAATGACTCTGGGGAAAGGATGCCAGCCATGACGCTGTTCAAGAGCTGTGCACTGCTGACCAAATACAGCAGTTCAGCCATGAGGGGAAAACCAAATCAAGGAGGTATTAAAATGAAAGCCAGATGAGTATGCCAGCTTTGCACAAACATTCCTAAAGGTTAGGAATAAAAATAATTGATGCTCCTTAGGTCCATTAAACTGGGAAAAGTTTGGAAAGACAAGGAACAAACAAATAAATGAAAGTGTAGGGCTACAAGCTAACGTTTAGTCAGTGGATTAACTTGCTATACTTTTAGTTTGTTCACACAAGAGGTGTGGTTTTTGCCAACTCCCCTCTCCCCGCAAGGGTCCTCCAACTGCCAGAAACATTTTTCTGGGGTTGGAGAGGGAAGGGGGAGGCAGAAAAGCGAATTCTATGATTGTGAACTCGGTTCTATTCATGGAAGTGACGTTGGGATCCTGGCCATTGTCTCTGGTATCTCAAAAAGGTATTCATATTGAGGTTTTTGTAATATGTAAATATATAAAAATGGAATTGATTGCTCAGTTAAAAGAATGATGATTAAATCAACCAAACTATTGGTTGACAGACCTGCAAATGATTAGTGTACTCTTACAACACATTCCATTCATAGCACCATGTAACAGTGATGCCAGAGCTGTTCCCCAAAGGCTCTCCAATTTACCATCTTGTTCCCAGTTAATTGGGTGGCTGTTTGGGGGGGGCATGCCCACACCATTGTTTTGATCCTACATCTTTTTCTGCTGTATCAGATATGACATTCATTTTGTGTCATGACAAATCCCCACAGCAGCCACTGTGTGTTGTGTCATGCCCTACTGCCCCATGGTGCTTTCTCAAAATTCCAGATGTGCCTGCTGACCCAAAAAGGTTGGCAATCCCATAATGTGCAAGCCAGTTCTGTTGCCAATGGAACCCTCATGCATTGGTACTCTACACCAGGGGTCCCCAAACTGTGATCCGTGGACCACCAGTGGTGTAAGAGCTTCATTCAGGTGGTCTGTGGCATGTCTACATTAAATATTCATATTGATTTTTTCTTGTATTTTGATTGCTTATTTTATTTCTTGTATCCTATTTTATTGTTTTACAATTAGAGTTCTGTGGAATGCAAATTATAATAAAATGCAATACAAAATAAGAAATAAAAGAAGCAATCAAAATAGAATAAAAAATCATACCGCATCTAGCACAGTGCAGCACAATTGCTACAACAGGCAGAATAACCATTAAGTGGTCTGCCAAGCCCATCAGCAATTTTCAAATGGTCTGTGGAGGAGAAAGTGTGGGAACCACTGGTCTACACCATTTCAGTGATCAGCGGTGATTATTAATTTCTAGTTACTAGCATTCAACAACTTATTCCAAGTTCCAGTGCTGCTGTCCAGAAATCCTGTCCCCTCCACTGACATGGAGCAATCAGATGGCAAACAGAATTTTTTAAAAAAAGTTCAAGAAAAGGATTACCCAAACAAACTTTTGCATATCATCTTCAAAGGTGCCTTCACAATAGATGAACACTGTTAGTAGCCCTATCAATCATTTCATAGGACCTAGGAACCTGCCTTATACCCAATCAGACAATTTATCAATTTAGCTCAGTATTACCTATACTGACTGGCAATTGCTCTCCCCACTTGAGAAGCCAGGGCTTGGACCTGCATGCAAAGCATGTGATCTACACATCTCACTTGAAAATTATCTGTTTACTGTATGCATAGGCAAATGAAAGCATGATCTATTGCTGATCTGCAGGGAAGGAGATTAAAAGTTTGTCTGTTAGAGGAACACTTCAGCTTCAAAGACTGAGTTTTCTGGGTTTTCTTTCATAATTTTATTTATTTATTTAGGGATTTCTATACCACCCTTTCCCAAACAGACACAGAGTGGATTACAAATTAAAAACATCATAAATACATACTATAAAACATTCAAAACAGCAAACTAAATATCAGCAACCCAGTAGTAGTTCCAACAGTTATATAATTCCACAATACCTATATTCTGTATCACACTTTCTCTACAAAAAGACCTGGTAGAAGAGGTACATCTTTAACTGTTTCCTAAATGAAAGTAATGATGGAGCAAGATACACATCAATGGGAAGATCATTCCAAAGTTTCGGAGCTTCCTACTGAGACCCTACTATAGCCACCCTCACTCCATATGTCCTCAATGGGGGGGACCACCATAACACCCCCCTGCTGATTTTAAAGAAAGGGTGGGTTGATATGAGAGAAGGTGCTTTTATAGATATCATAGACCTCAGACCATTAAGGGCTTTAAATTCACCTGTATTCTTCTGAACTCCAAAGAATTTTCTACTTGCTGATCTAAAACTGAAGTGAAAATGGCCATTATCTAAATTTCAGCCTCCTGAATGCTGTAGCCATCCAAATCCATCATTCCTCCACTATTACTATTAATGTTCTAACTGTCCTTTTCCAAAGTCTCTTTTCCAAAGATGGCTCCTATTTTCTGGTACTTGTACGTGGTAAATGGCTGCTCCTATTTTGTCCCTACCTTTGCTCTTTAAGCATTTTTAAAAGGTTATATGTAGTACATGCATACTCAAAAGTTGCTATTTTTAAGCTTCCCTTCCTCCCAAATCTCTGAAGTTAAATCAATGAGCTGGAGGCTGATTAATCTCAACTCAAGTGCAAGGGTGGGAAACCTGCAACCTTTGGTCTAATTGCATGTGGCCCTCTGCCTGATTTCAAAAGCCCTCTTCAAGCAATCAGTTTAGGCCTCTGGCAAGAACGATCTGTTTCTCCAATGGAACCCCACTGGACAGGGAGGAAGTGTGGGGAGAGAGGGGGGCATCAGAAAAAGAAAAGTGTTGGTGCTGCTTGTAGCTTCCAACAGACTTCTAAGGGAATCTGACAGAAAAAATATCCCCAGTCCTGCTCTAATGCATACCAAACACTATTTAGCCATACCCCTTTTCTGCTTTTAAATCTGTGACTAGACCCTGCCTGCAGCTAATTCTTTCTTTGTTTTCTAAACAAAAAAGCCAGTGCACACACACCAAGATGCTAAATCAGGAGTCACCAACACGGTACCCATGAGCACCACTGTGCCCACTAGTACTTCCTATAGCTCCTGTAAAAGGTCTCAGTAAATTTAAATTCAATCCACAATACACAACTTTGCTCTTTTCCTCTTTGCACTTTGCAATGTAGCCTCTCCTACATTGAACACACACCCTTAAACATGCCCACTTTTCATTGGATGTGAGGATTGGACAGCTACCCCCCAATCTGTTGTGAGAACCAAAAAGCTTCTCTCTATGAGTGAATGTGGTGGTAACAGTTGTAGGTGCCTTTTCCCACATTGATGGGGGCATGCCTACACCACTGTGTGGTCTCTCTTTTTCTCCTCTTTTAGACATGGCAGCCATCATGCCACTCCCTCATGGAATCCATATTGTTTATTCCATGTTCCATGGCATCCATTTTGAGTTATGCCATATCCCAACTGCAGCCATTTTGTGACTGGTACCCATGACACTTTAATAAAATTGCAAATATATCCACTGGCCCCAAAAGGGAGTTAACCCCTGTTATACATTTTCAAAGCCTTTGAACAATATAATGGAAAATTCTGCCTTTCCTGAATTATGAAAACATTGCTGCTTCAGGAAACCACTGTAGTGGATTACTGTACTAAGGGACATAATAAAGGCTATCTATTTGGGAAAAATACAGTAAAGTACAAATGTGCAAACTACCTTATCTTTACTATCAAAATCATCACTGTTTGAGCTATCCATCCTTTTTATTAAAAGTGAACATAGACAAATTGTACATATACTCATGTGCATATACATTTTTAAACCTCCTTTTATTCTGAAGAAAGTGGAAGTGTTTCCTGTTAACGGAACCTAACAGCTTGGCCTTGGCTTTTTCCAAGTATAGGAGGGCCCCACTCATATGGCAGGTTAGATTCCAGACCCCCGCCAAAAAGTGGAACACCGACAATAAAATGACGTCCGAAAAGCTCAGAAAAAGCAGAACAAGCGCTGTATGAGTGGGGCCCTACTGTAATTGAAAACTGTCATATTAGCGGAACGCCGAGAAGCGGAATGCCGAAAAGAGGGGCCCTACTGCAATGGTACTTGGGGCACTTGGGCTTCCCCCAGGCACCTGGTTGGCCACTGTGAGAACAGGATGCTGGACTAGATGGGCCACTGACCTGATCCAGCAGGCTCTTCTTATGTTCTTATGTTTTTACTTGCATCCTTATGGTCCCAGGCAATGGTCTGAAGGCACATGAGGCTGAAGCTAAGCAGGGTTAGGTCTGGTCAGTGCCTGGATGGGAGGCCACCTGGGAACCATATGTAAGCCGCCTTGGGTTTCTATGATGAAAAGAAAGGCAGGGTATAAATGTAATAAATAAATTAACATGCTCCCACAGCATTGTACCTAGTGTTCTTGGCAGTTGCTGTGGAAGATCTGAACTTCTCTGCCACCTCCACCATCCTGTTTTTCTTTACCATGAATGGTCAACGAGGTTTCTTTCTAACCAAGCCATAGAACCCTGTGTGGCCTTTTCATCTCCCTTCTTCTCTACTATACATTCTTTGTCTGGAGTACTGGTGCATGCGTTTGTGTTTTTTTCCAGAGCCTATTCCCTATAAACCCTCGCTCAGGAATCTTAAAGTAAAAGTGGATGCTATTCTATTTTGATTTGTTTATGGATCACCATCGTTAAGTAATTCCCAGTGCTGTTTACACCAGGGAAGGGAATGATTGGCTTTGGCTCCATCTTTGGGGTCTTTGACTTCACCCTCCCAGCTCCAATGGGCACCAGCCACCACTGTTCCGATTTTATATCATCCAGGGGCCCAAATAAACTCTCTGATAAGAATTTTTAGCCTTCTGGTAAATTGTGTAACATTAAGGAGGTTTTTCTAATGAATCTAAAAGTGTATAGCAAATTTCAAAGAGGGTGACTAAACCGTTGAACAATAGATAATTTCTCCCTTTCTCATGGGTTATTTTCTGCTTAAGCCAGGGAAGCTCAGTGGCAGGAGCCTGTGTTTGTATGATGACAATAAGGCCCCAGAAGCAAATGTAGTACTATGTAATCCCTGACCTACTCTATAGGTTTTTTTATCTGCCCAAGGGGCTTTTCTGCCTGTGAAAAAAGTTCCACATCTCACAATGGAAACTACTGGGAACTGCATGAGATTGACACAGCTAGGTGGCTTGCTTTCAAATCTATTCCACATTAGGTTGGGTTCAGAAGTAGAGTCTTCCAAAAATAAATGAGTGGCTGACCTAAGAGTTAAAGAACAGAAAAAGAAAGGAAATACCTGTGACCTCACTTAGGAGGGCATTATGAAATGCAGGAACCGAGCCAACTTCCCTTGACACAATGCATTTTGCAGAATCAGATGGTTCTGTGTGGCGTACTCTTTGTTTCCTGGAGGACCATAAGACATCGGACAAAAAAGAGAGAGAACAATCTGAATGAAAAAGCACAAGCTCTTTCACCTTAATGTGAAATAAATGAATTTTAAAAAACATGCACTGCAATTGTACATACATCAAACATTAGCTTTCATCTTTCATCCAGGTACTCAATAGATCGAAACACAGACCTGGAGAGATATTTCAATATCGATGCCAACAGTGGGGTGATTACCACTGCGAAGCCGTTGGACAGAGAAACAAATGCTGTTCATAACATCACTGTCTTGGCTATGGAGAGTCGTAAGTTCCCATTTCAAAGCCATTTTGTAAGCCCTAACGTAAACCACATCCACGCTATATACATTAAAGCACTATGATACCACCTAGTCATGGCTTCCCCCAAATAATCCTGGGAACTGTAGTCTGTTAAGGGTGCTGAGAATTGTTAGGCGATCCTTATTCCCCTCACAGAGCTCCAATTCCCAGAGTGGCTTAACAGTCAATCCCTCTTCCCAGGGAATTCTAGAGATTTTAGCTCTGTGAGGGATACAGGGGTATCCTAACAACTCTCAGTACTATTACCTATTTATCTATTTATTTATTTTATTTAACAAAATGTATATACCACTTGGTTGTAACAAAACATCTAAGCGGTTTTCAAGAAATATTAAAATTATCAATAAAAACAGTTAACAACAAGTCATTAAAACCATTTAAAACTTACTTAAAATCAGCAGTAAACTAAAAGGAGATTATAACACATCAGTATCTATGTGTCTGGATAGACTTGCCCAAATTATTTAAGTAGTTGCTGAAAAGAATAGAGCAAAATTGCCTGCCTGATGTCAGTAATAAACTACAGTTCCCAGATTTCATTTGGGGAAGCCATGACTGTTAAAGTGGTATAATACTGCTTTTAATGTGTAATGAAGATGTGTCCATATTGTTTGATGTAAGCTGCCATGGGCACCTCTTGGAATTAAAAGACAGAGGCTAGAAATCAAACATATGTATACATATATACCCATATATGTATGTATATGGTTATTAGAAACAAAAGCATACAATTTATTGGTCATATAATGCAGGGGTAACCCACCTAATGCCCATCAGATTGGAACCGCTAGCTGTGGCTAATGGGAGATGTAGTGCAACAACATGTGCAGGATGCCATGTTGTCTACCAGTGATATAATGTAACCACTTCCAAGTGTAGAATTATACATTGCTTGTAGTGTGCATAAGAAAGATTCATTAATCATCTCTACTGCTGCTAAATTAAGACACATCATTTGTAACAGGTGCATCAAATGTTAATGCATGGTCTGGGAGGGTAATTTCATGATATTCCATTTTTGGGAGAAAGGAAATGGAAGAAGATGAACTAATTATCCATGTTTATGCCTTTCTTTGTACCTTGCTATCAAATGTCCAATGTGGGCCACTATGAGAGACAGGACAGTGTACTTGATGAGCCATTGGCCTGATCGAGTATGGCATCTCTGATCATATATTTTTAAGTGACAAAAATCCCAATAACAAATTCGTTTGTTGCCCCAGAAATATGGAGCTTATTTAATACTTTCAGAATTGGTTCATGATGAAGAATAACAATTGGTTCTTGTCCTTTCAATCAGAAAACCCCTCACAAATTGGGAGGGGATATGCGGCCATCAGTATCCTTGACATCAACGACAACGCTCCCGAGTTTGCAATGGATTATGAAACTACTGTCTGTGAAAATGCAGAACCTGGCCAGGTGTGGATTTATATTCCTAACAGCTTGATGATATTTGCTGCAAAGCAGTAATTTGATTTGCAGTGATGCCTCTTTTAAGATAAAATATAATCACTTTATTGCAGTAAAAATGACATGTTGATTTGAAGCTAAAATAAACATTAACTAGATTTGAAACCTTCATCATCCCAGAGCCTCCTAGAGAACTGCACAGGTAAATCTACATTGCATACAATTCTGAACATCTTCTAGACTTCATAATCTATGAAACTAGCACATTTCCATTCTTTCACTTAATCTCACTTAAAGAGATATTTCTTAGGGTGAGAATACACTCAGTATCCATTGATCACCTAGACTGCTGAATAAGGAATTGATGTCATATTCCATAAATTACCTTTGCTCTCAGCTGTCCTCAGGTGTTGATATAATGAATCTCTCATAATTCCTTGAGCCAGACTGAAACATTTTAGTTCTTTAAGAATTACTTTTGTATCAGATCCTACTAAAGTTGACAATGATTCTGTCACTTTGTTTATCTAGTTGTTACCTTTTTATTTCAGCCCTTCTCTGATGAACTCAGAGCAGCATTCTGTCTTCACAAACATCTTGTAAAATAGATTAATCATACAGCTGATTCATACAGCTACATGGCTCCCAACACTATAACCTCCAGAAGTGTACAGGACTACCAGAAGCTCTCAGTGAGGCCAGGATCATCTGGGGACAATGAACTAGCACTTCCTGAAGGAGCTGTGTACATGGTTCCTACAATTTGCCTGATTGTAGTAGCCATTTTGTAAGCCCCTGTGTGGAACTGCCAGTTCATATAGTCATATAGTCAGTCCTGCCTTAATTAGTAATCTGCTTACCTGAGTACAGCACTGTACCTCTAGTGGTTGTACACCATTCAAGCACAGGGTGCTGACTATGTGGATGCTCAAGTTACAACAAGCAGGCACATTTTGAGAAGGCCTCCTGTCTTTTATTCACACTCTCCCCTCCTTCCACTGCCTGCTATACCTATTATTATAAATTAATATTAATTAGTTTTATATGGCTGCCCATCATGAAATATTTCCTGATTGGCTCACAAACAAGACAATGAGTTATATTCAATGTAGCACCAAGTGGACCATTCTGTCAGTGCAAGGATTTCTTCTTATGCAATGGAATGATCTCTCTCCTTGCGGCACCCCTACATCGTTTCCCTCAACCCTCCAGAGCAGATCTGTGAGTGGTGCAGGGGTATGAGAGGGGGAAAGTGTCATTGTGCTAGTATTCTTGCACTAGCACATCATTTTAGTTGAATACCTCCCATTATTAAGAATATTATCAATGGGCACAATTGAACTTCAGAGTGAGCACTTTTGAATTTCGGGATGAACTTATTCATTTCCAGTGTGAACGTATGTAAAAGAGTAGATGCTTGTAGCTGCACTTGTGTGTACAGTGGTACATTTTGGAGCTGTCACAATCATAGGAATTTTAAAATTGTGCGAGTGTAACTGATTCACTTCCTGATGTGTTCTTGGGCACATGAAAGTTCCACACCATCATGGAGTGCCGTAGCACTTGTTTGAACCAGGCCTGCAATTGTTTCCTGAGTTCTTTGAAAATATTGCTATGAAACTCCTGCTTACACAATTTCTCCCACTGTACACAAGCTTTGGAAGGTTGTGGCAGGTAGAGCAGAAAGGTGGTTCTTTCTTCCTTTTCACTATGACAGCTCGAGGGCAAAGGCACCAGCACTCCATTTCTGCAACGACCTCTTTCAGGTCTTTTTGCTTGCTACTACCAGTGGATGAACCATTGGCAGCAGTTCTCCTCTCACTGTGAATGCACTCCTCTCCACCAGTGGAGCCTGACAGAGAGGTGTCTATTTACCCTCATAACTCTCCAGTCCCTGCAGCCATCAATATTGGAGGGGAACAGGACTGTGCAGTTAGTCACTGATTTTAACCCTCTTCAAACAACAACTTTCACTAATAAAGAAATGTTTCACAGAAGTTTCAAATGTATACAGTATAAGAGTCCATTCTATAAGCACAAAATCCAGATGCCTATCTAGGATATGGTTTCCCCAACCACCATAGGCAACATATTCAGTTTAACCAGCAGTATTTTTTTCCATAATGTGCAGACTAAACAATTAAAATCCACATATATTCACTATATTCTCCTTTTGGTTCCCCAAGATAATTTAATTTAGTCCGTATTCAGTGTATTTTTCTCTAATAAGGAAGCTTTACATTTACAGTAGGTTGAATCCAAATTTAGTCACACTTATCAGTCATGGCTAACTTATTTATTTTTTATAAGCAAACAATTCCCAGTTCCTCATTCCCCACCCCCATATTGAATACATCAATATCCCATTCATGTTGGAGTTTCCAGTTGTGTACAGGAATTTAGTAAATAACTACAGCAACAATGTTATGCCCACCCTTCATCCCCAACTACCCCTATAGCCATGGGTCTAATTAGGCCTCCCAGGCCTCCCAGCTTGGTCTGCAAGGCTGTTTGGGGCTGGCTGCACCCATCACTCACCTGAGTGACAAAGTAATGCATTTTTTATGTGCTGCCAAGGTGAGCGTGTCCTGAATCCAGTTATTTACTGATTGGGTTTGGTTACTTTCTCATTCTGTAAAATGGTCCTGTTAAACTGTGCCTTATATTCTAGCTCCAGGTTCCAATAAGTTTGAATATGCCTACCAAAGTATGCATGTCTCCCACTTTAAGTGAAGCTTCTAAAGTCCTCTTGATCCTTGATTCCTTCCAAAAGTCCCATTGATCCCATTGATCACCAAATCTCTATGGAACGGATGTGAGTGCACATTTGGTGGGCAAGCATTTTATATATATATATATATAATATATATATAATCCTCCCACCAATATTAGACATAACAATAACATGAGAGATGTACTGTATTACAGAATAAACATTTGAAGAGCCTGTCAGTTCCTGTTTGGTTTCAGCTTGAATTTATAAAAAATATTATCTCCAGGTTATTTTCATCTGCACAAGAGCTATTTAAATGGAAGTGGTTGCCTGCATCCACATGCACCATTTCCCCCCTTTTCTCTGCCAGCATCCCTCCCCACCACACACACAAAATAAACAAGTGTGCTATCAAAAGGGAAACTCTAAACCAAATTCTGATGAGTACACTAATGTAACAAGAACTGACTATGGGTCATGCGAACTTCATGTAACATTTTCCCCTCCCTTATCAGAGCTCTGCACAGTTATCTTACATGTAGTGCAAAGTGCTGATCTTGTATTTAATGCATATTAAAATCTAACATGAAGGCAAATCACATTTCTTTCTAGATAATTCAAAGAATCAGTGCTGTTGACAAGGATGATCCACCTAGTGGTCATCAGTTTTCCTTCAGTTTGGCAGGAGAGGCTGCAAATAACCACAACTTTACATTGCAAGATAATAAAGGTAAGGCATCCGCTGTGATTGTCAATGTAACTCCAAGGGCATTGTGAGTACTGACACACCAACACTCTTATTTCTTCCGACAGGCAATACTGATTGTCATCTGGAGTAACTTCATTGTCAGGAAGAACATTAATTAAGAGCAATCAGACGCCAAAGTAATTTTTATCCATAGATTATCTGTCAGGAGGAAGAAGCTGCTGTTTAAATCATTTCAAGCCACGAGCCAAACAGATGGGCTTCAGATCCATTCTTAAAACAGACTCTTTTCCTCTTTTGTTTGTATAGGTCTTTATCTAAATTAGATTATATCTCAGGGCAGCAGCTGAAAAATTTCCTGATTAATGTACCTCAGGAAATATAGAAATGAGCCCTTTAAAATATGGCAAAGTGGCTAGCATTTTGAGACAGATATTTTTCACTCTCCTGCATGGAACCACATCTTACTGAAGGGTAAAGATCCCTTTAAATAATTGCAAGGTGCTATTCTTGTTTTGAATATACATTGTATATTTTATTAGATGTGATCCATCACAAACAGAGAATTATTAATAATATATCTTCATCAGTGAACAGCTGAAAATTAATCATGATTCACAAGCCACATGTATTTGAGAGAAATTTCAAGAGCTGCTCATGAATGTTTAGGTCATGGACAAATTTTATTATTACATTCCAAATGTATCATCTTTTAAAATTATACAGCCACAAGAGTGGCTGGATACTATAACCAGCATGGACTTTTCACATTCTGCCATGTTAAATTGAAAATACATCCATGCCATTCTGCTGCTTCCGATAAGTGCATTTCAAAACAAAACCTTACAAAACTTATAGTCCTGAACTCAGAAATGCTTGCTTAACAACCCTCTATGTTTTCATGGGAATACACAAAACACTCAGAGAGAATCGAGAGTTCAAAGTGTAAAATGAGAAAAAAAATCCAGATCCCTGTTGGACTTTTTTCTGTCAGTTGTCTCATAATTTGTTGAAATTAATCAAAAGTCAGCCATGTTCACAGAGTACTTGTAATCCTATTATTGACCTTGCCCCATATTCTGACCTTCATCTTCTGCAGTCTAAATGTAAACAAAAGATGCATGCTTGATTTTCAATTAATTTAAGAAAAGTAACATTGGAGTTTATGATAGTGCAGGCATGCTCACTAAGAACCAACTGTCAGTGTTCTAAAAGCCAGACTAACCATTGTTTGGCTTGGATAATTAGGGGGCCACACTCAAGCCAGACATTTATTTCATTTTAAACAGTCTTGGCTTCCCCCAAAGAATCCTGGGAAGTGTAGAATAGGAGACTCCTATTCCCCTGACAGCTCCAGTGGCCAGAGCAGTTTCACAGTCAGTCCTTCTTCTGGTGATTGTTGCCCCTCCTACTGGGAGAAATGATGGGAAATAAATCTAATAAATCAATAAATAAATGATAGGGCATCTCCTAACAACTCTCAGCACCCTTCACAGACTACACTTCCCAGGATTATTTGGGGGAATCCATGACTGTTTAAAGTGGAGTAACTGTCTGGTGTGGATGTGGCCAGGAACGGCTTTGGTTTAAATTTGAATGTGAGACTACAGGTGTCTGCTGTAGAATAAAAAAGAAATAATGATACTGTTAACAGTGTTTTCCTTTTTGAAAGGAAAGGGGCTTTCCCTCTGCCCAGTGCACACCCACCCAATTTCGCCCCCTCCCTACCCCTTCCCCTTACCCCTTCCTCCCTACCCCTACCCCTACTCTTCCTCCCTTCCCCCTTCTCCTCCTCCCTGTCAGTTTCACATATCCTAAGCATGAATGCACATGAGTAAATCCCATTGAATTCAGTAAGCATGCACATGATCAAACCTGCCTTCCAGTTTTCCTTCCTCTCCCTCTCTCCTCCCTCTCTCCTCCCTCTCCTCCACCTCTGCCTCCACCCTTTTCCCCTCCCTTTTCTCTCCTCTCCTCCCCTCCTCCCCTCCCCTCCCTCCCTCTCCTCCCCCTATTCCCCCCCTTCCCCCATCCCCTCTTTCCCTCTCCATTCCAGACTTCCCTCCCCCTTATCCTCTGCCCCTGTGGTCAGTTTCACCTTTCCTAAGCATGATTGCGTGGGAGTAAATCTCAGTGAACTCAGTAAGCATGCAAATGATCGATCCATTCTGAGCAAACTTGTACAGGATCCCATTTGTTTTACCTCCCGGATTAAAAAGCAGAGAAATTCACTAATAGGCAACAAACCTTGCAGTTTAAGAACATACCTATAGCCAACAGATATTTCTATCAAACTTTTCAAATCCTTTTTATTTGTAAATGTCATATTATGGTGAAGACAGCCCTTTGTGTTTCAAACTGGAGGATATATTCTGTTTCTATTTTGGGTGCTTTAATAGTTGGATCTGCAGCTGCAGCTTTGATGTAAAATTAGACTAATTGCATACATAGCTACTTAAGCAATGAATGTGGCTGTTGGAATAAACAAACTTGGCCTGCCCAAGATGCATGTGTTCAGCCTGCTGTGCTTAAACCACTCTACTTAAGGAAAGGTGGGCATGATCAATTAAAAACATAGAGCACACCTAGAATTTTGCTACAATATGTTTCATCTCCCACTGTTTTACCTTGTGCAAACTAAGACACTCCTGATGTCCACTGGAGACTATTCTGCAGAATAGTCAATGCCATTATTCCACAATTGTTTTTGGAGGTTTTTTAAGTGTAAATTATGGAAAGCTGTACTTCACATCTTCACAGAAACAGAAGCAAAAGAAAATTATTTAGTATAGGAAACTTCACTGAAATTTCAAAGTAAATCAAACATATTTAAAGTGACCATCTGAACTATATCAACTTTCTTAATATTGTTGCTTCCGCCCTGCTAAAACAAGATCAGCACAGCACATGTCTTGTTTCTATTATTTGGGCTGATTGCAGGTGTTGCCACCGCTCACCATATGCTCAGAGGCACATGTTACCAAATTCTTCCAAGCTACACAGCAAGTGGATTGGACTGTGAAAGGCCAACCCAAATTGTGTTTGCATTTTGACACATTTATAGGGCAGTACAATATCTCAGAGAGGAGGTCAGGTCTCCTGCTCCCTTGGTGCATTCACTACAGCTGCCCAATTTCCCTGCGTTTTAAAGTTTAATAGAAATATGTTCTTAACCTGTAACGGATTTTTTTGCCTATTAATGAATATATATTGAGGTTCGTGTGTGTGGTTAATAAACCAGGATTCTCTTCAGAATATGTACTTTATAATGCAATTTCATCTACTTTACTCCTTGAAAGATGTTAACAGGGCCTTGTTCAATGTGGATGTTCCCCTGATGACATAGATTTGTCCTCTGAGTTTTAATCTGGACTTTCTTAGTGCCAATGTTATATTTTTGAAAACCGATATTGTCTGAATTGTTGCATATTTATTATAACAATTTATTGTTATTCCTTAACAGCCATTTTAAGGAATAATCTAATGATTTAAACCATAAACCTCTGAAGAAAAGCACAATTATCATCTTTTCCATCTGATGTGATGTGAACCCATCTCTGTTAGTGTCCTCGGATATAAATCTCATGCTATAGGTCTTGGGGAATAGCAAGAAGCCTAGGGAAAGTGTTGTAGCTCAATATTAAAAATACACATTTTTCATACAGAAGGTTCAATCTTCAGTCCCTAAGATCTGTAGAGGCAATGTTGAGCTAGATGGACCAATGGCCTTTCTTAGTATAAGGCAGGTTTCTGTGTTTCTATGCAAGTACAGAAAGAACCTTATCATTCCCAAATTAGTTAGAGCAAATAGAAAGCTCTGCTGCACAAAGTTGTGTTTTAAAGACTTTTTGGCTTCAATACCAGCAGATAAGAATAAAACGATGTTCAGCTTTTGCCTTACCTGCAAGCACAAAAGAACTATTGTACGCGCACACACTTTAGTGACAGCACAGAAAACGTGTGTGTGCATACGGTAGTTCTTTTCTGCTTGCATATGCAATATGCGGTTGTATGCAGATTCTTACTTGTGTAATTTGGTCTGTTCCATTCTTATGCATTGGATTTCTGCACAATTTAAACTATGAAGTGCCAAACCTTTTAGGGACACAATAAATTTAAAGTACTTTAAAGAGACCTTGACTTGACACTAGTGTCTTGGTATCATCTTCTGAGAGGCTGCACATTTTGTTTAGATTGAAAATGGAAAAGAACTGCCTTCAAGTTGATTCCGACTTATGGCGACCCTATGAACAGGGCTTTCATGGTAAGCGGTATTCAGAGGTGGCTTACCACTGTCTTCCTCTGAGGCTGAGAGGCAGCGACTGGCCCAAGGTCACCCAGTGAGCTTCATGGCTATGTGGGGATTCTAAGCCTGGTCTCCCAGGTCGTAGTCCAGCACTCTAACCACTATGCCACACTGCCTCTTTACATTAGCAGTTGCTTAATTCAGATTCTTAACTGAGCAAAATAATTATTCTCATATTTGGATGAACAGGTTTTCCACACACAAACTCAGGTATCCATATGGATACAGATACATAGGAACATAGAAAGCTGCCTTTTACCTAGTCAGGCCATTGGCCCATATAGCTCTGTAATGTCTGCACTGACTGCTGAGGTTTCAGATGGGAATCTCTCCCATATCTGTCTGGAGATCCCGGGGACTGAACCTGGGACCTTCTGCTTCCAAAGCAGGTGCTCTACCACTGAGCTATGGTCCTCCCATGGAAGCCAAAACTGTGTTGTTATACTTTTCAAAAAATGAGGGGAAAGTTTGAACAATATATAAGCTTCTGAATGAAGCAGCCATCTGATATTTTACTTTATGGGCCTAATGAGTCAGAGCATATCTACCTTCTGTTTCCACATGCAAAGGATCTTAGGCCAGGGTAGACATCTGTACTCAGCCAATGATGATAGACACAAGAAGTGAAGCATGAGCTTTTAATCTTTCCTGATGTATTTTCTTGGGTCCCTATATTAAGATTACACCTTGCATTTGCAAGGCCTGTCATGGAAGGCTTGCTTCAGCTTGGCTAGGGAATTAGGATACAAGACATGGACCATGGAGGGTTGCCAGGTTCTTGGCCTGAGACTGATCCTGTATCTTTAGGAGAAGAGAAAGTCAGCCAAGAGTAGGTGTTCTTGCAACACTGTAATGGAAAAAACCACAAGGTGGAATTCTCCCTCCCCCCTGCACAATGTTTAAAGATACAGAAGACCTTGGTTGCCAGGCCCAGCCTCCAAGAGGTCTTTTGTATCTTTAAAAGTTGTGCAGCGGGAAGGGAGAATTCCACCTTGTGGAATTACAGTGTTGCAAGAACACCTGCACTACAGGATCAGTCTCAGGGATTGAACCTGGCAACCCTAGAGATGGAGCAGGGTTAAAGAAGAGCTACGTATTAACAGTTTACAAAGGACTTGAAGTGGGCTAAACTTCAGCCCTCCCCACGGCTTGTTTTTTGCAGCCTTAACTTCTGCAGACTGCAGGCATGTTTACATCACTATGGCTAAAATAAAGATGTTAATAAAATAGTATATATTTAAAATGGCACATCCAAATATTTCTGTAAGAAATCTTGTTTGTTTCACTCTTGCCTTTTCCTTGGTCTAGACAACACGGCATCTATTCTAACCAGAAGAAATGGATTTCGGAGGCAGGAGCAGTCAGTTTACTATTTGCCAGTGTTCATTGTGGACAGTGGCTCTCCTTCACTGAGCAGCACCAATACACTCACTATCCGTGTGTGTGACTGTGATGCAGATGGCATCGCTCAAACATGCAATGCAGAGGCCTACATCTTGCCGGCAGGACTTAGCACGGGGGCACTCATCGCAATACTGGCTTGTGTTCTGACATTGCTAGGTACGTCTCTGGTGTTTGTTCACTGGAAGTTAATCATTTTTCTTCAGAGCAAAAATAATTCTCCTACTTGTATTTATGTGTTTGTCTTTTATTCCCTTCAAGTTGTTAAGGGGGGCAGTAAGTGTTTCTATTATTATTTTTAATAAAAATATTTATATACTGCTTGTTACGTTGCCATCTCAAAGCAATGCACAACAAATTATGAAATATAATACAAAAACCAAAAATATAATCAAAATCATCAAATACAATAAATAACAATCAAGTGGTAAAAAACCCACACCTTAAAGGTTCTACAACAGCAAATGTCAATGCCCAGGAAAAGCTATGGTGAACAGAAATATTTTCAACATGTATTAAAATTGCATTAATGTTGCTGCATGCCCTATTTGTGAGGGAAGACTATTCCAGAGAGTGAGTGCCAGCACAGAAAATGCGTTTGAGGGTTTTCACATCCAGGTACTATCCAAGTAGCTAGGTACAATCCCTGAGACTGATCCTGTATCTTTAGGAGAAGAGAAAGTCAGCCAAGTGCAGGTGTTCTTGCAACATTGTAATTCCACAAGGTGGAATTCTCCCTTCCCGCTGCACAACTTTTAAAGATACAAAAGACCTCTTGGAGGCCAGGCCTGGCAACCAAGATGTCTTTTGTATCTTTAAAAGTTGTGCAGGGGGGAGGGAGAATTCCACCTTGTGGTTTTTCCCATTACAGTGTTGCAAGTACACCTGCACTTGGCTGACTTTCTCTTCTCCTAAAGATACAGGATCAGTCTCAGGGATTGAACCTGGCAACCCTATATCCAAGTCAAGATATAGCTTCAGTAGATGAAGCTGCATCAGACATCTTCAAATATTTATAGTAATTAATTTCTCTCATGTCAGCCATATTAAAGCACATTTATTTAGTTCAATACCGGCAGTAAAAGATAAGAGCAGCAGCCATACAGCCTAGCTGACAACTTTAGGATGCAAAGATGTATGGATTTATTAAAGCTGAAGGCCACATTACTTCTAGCTGTCCAGAAGGTCCTCATGCTCTTGATTATAAACACACCCATTTGCAGGCCAGAATTTATGGTTGTTACATAATCACACCCTTTCATCTGGAATGAACTTGCAGGCACAAGTACAATCATAAAATCTGTGTACCATCCTCATAATCACTAGCTCAGATTAGAAGCATCAGGTGACACATAAAAATGTCCTTGGAGAGTGAAAGAAAAACACCTACAATGTGTTCTGTTCTCTTAAGTATATATGTGAAAACACTCTGAACTATGAGAGCATTTTTAAATCATTGTTCAGTACCTTCTTTGAGTGCTTATGGCAGTTAGAACTTGGCACAGACCTGGCACCTTCTGAGAAATAATGATCAGGCAAGAATTGCCAGAACCTCGAATTTCTCTGAAGTAGATTTTTTATAATTATTGCCATGTGTATATGCTCTGTTACTATGTCTGTAGTAAATACACTGGTTTGCAGTCAACATTTACCCATGGTTTAATGTGTATGAGTGGTGCACTGGTGCATGCTGCTGAAATCACAGGTCCTTCATTCCTCTGCTGCCACTGCCAGAAAACAGTCCATTCACCTAAACATGGGCACATGGTTTGTTTTTCTCCAATGGCTCCTGCTCATGGTTTGTTTGGAGAGAAACCACAAGCCTGGATTCAGATGACACAATTAGCCAGGCCATACCTTGTTTTCTGACAATGCAGCAGGAACAGGGAAGGAAGCACTCTCAACCACCAGCACACTGTTTATTCATATTAAACCATAGTTTATTTTAACTACAATGACATGCAACCAGGCCACTATGTAATTAGACTGAATTTGCCAGCAGCTTTTTTAGAAAGAAGGAATTGTTACTATTCCTGTAAAAGAGGTATTTTGTATTCTCACCCACATGGGTGCATTTATTTTGACTTTTAAAGTTCAGATACACAGTGCCAAAGCAAAGGGTTGTAACCAAAGCAGTGCTAAGTTACAATCCCATCAACATAAGAATTTCCGCTTGCAGAGTGGGACTTCCTCCTCCCCCCCTCCATGCACCCCTAAATCTGTTCTAGGGTTCCCTTAATCCTCTGGACAGATTTTGGAAGGAGAGGGGTGAAAGCCTCATTGCATAAGTGGAAATTCTTGTGCTCTTGGGACACATTAGTTGAATACCGTCCTAAGCTTTTACAAGGAGCATGAAAAACAATGCTGGAAAAAGTGAGATCACTTTAATCAGGTACAAGTTATAAGCGGAAAGTGCAAGTGGAAAACTGGATTTGTAAAGGATAATGGCCACAGAGTGAAGTGTCCTAAGGTTTATTGAAAGCCAGTATATAATTAGATTATAACAAACTAGGAAATGTAGTTCTATCTAAAATTATTTATTAATATGAAAATGCATAGAGCATGTGGAACGTATGTAATTTCATTAATATAAATATGTGCATTTACACATATATTTCACATAACTTTGTTTTCAACAGCACAACAGTTTGGGTGAGCAGGTAAAAGTGTAAAATAATTTAGTAACAAACATTGTAACTATGATATGTCCAGATGTTTACTTGGATTTCATTTTATTTCTGCCTGTTGAAAACTGACCATCTACTGAGAAATGTCTATGTGGCAGGATATGAACCTAGTAGGAACCAGATACAGTAACTGCTAGTGCAAAATACAGATCCATTAATTGCCCTTGCATTTGGCAGGGCTTGTCAGATTCTTCATCGATGGGTTCTAGTTTCCAGCCCAGGCCTCCTGTGGTTCAGGTGTCTTGGGAACAGACAGGCAGATTTCCCAGCAAAATTACAAGATTCAAAAGACAGTGTTTTATGCAGAGAGTGACATTACCCATGACAAGAGATAGCATATGAAAAACAGATTTCCAGACGATCTTTTAGACGGTTAAAACTGCAAAAACAGTCTCCATAGTTTACATACTAAAGTTTCTGTGTTACAAATACTCAGACAGTACTCACAGAAAAAGACATTTTAAACCAGATTCTTTTTTCAGAAATACTGGGAGTTCCAGATCACCTCAGAGCAAAATATAAATTATTAGACAAAAAACATACTATATACCACAACTATTTCCAAATGATTCTGTCATTCTCTAGGCAGCTCTTGCCTACATTAGAGCAATGTTCAGAAAGACATCTTGGAGTCCAATCCCATTCATGTTTACATAGAAATAAGGGTCAAACCAGAGCTTGGAAAAGTTACTTTTTTGAACTACAACTCCCATCAGCCCCAGCCAGCATGTCCACTGGATTGGGCTGATGGGAGTTGTAGTTCAAAAAAGTAACTATTCCAAGCTCTGGGTCAAACTAGACTAGATGACAATCACACAAGTAGCAGTTGCATTTTTCTTGCTATTTTATGAAGTAAATTGTAGTTCTGTGGTGCCTGATTTAGTCAGGACTGTGGCATGGGTGGCAGGAGGTTATTAACCCTTTCCCTTCCCAATCTGTATTGGTCCCCTTGCACAAGCAATTGACTTCTTAAAATACCAATAACACAATTGCAGTTTGCACGACTGTCATCTCATCTAGTTTAGTCCTAAATCACACTGATTTTGAGCAAGTCTTGGTTAGCTACCTGGACCACCAGAAAGTTAAGCATACTTAAATTCATTTGAAAGCAGTGGGCTTAAGCCCTCTTAACACTGTGTTAGATTGCATTTTTGAGTATTTAGTAAGCTTTCTATTTTCATAGCAAAACTCAAAATAAATCCTTCATAAGTTTAGCAAAGTATTAGCTAAAATTTCCAGATATTTGGCATATTATATTAAGAAAATAGTTTTGCAATCTTTGATTTACAAGCACTGTCCTATTTATTTCAACCATGGTTCAGCTCAATTTCCAGATATTAATAATGTTTACTTCCCTGACAAGGCCTTTCTGGGTTGTATCTACCTACGTCATACTTGAAATCAATGGAGTTAAGTTAGTCACATCCATTGATTTCTGCTCTGAGAATGCCTTAGTTGGATTCAATTTAGTTTGCATTTAAAGCCAATTGAATGCATTTTCTGAAACAACATGAGAACCAAAACATAGCCATCCTTCAAAATCCACACTTACCCAAATGTTATGATGCAGTGCCCCAATCAAACAGTGTTTACAAAAATGCATATAATAGGGGAAAGTGTGTATAAATGAATATATTAGTGATACAAAAATGTATTACATTAGGAGAAATTGCTTGCAAAAATCTGTGTTAGTAAAAACTGCATACAAAAATGTGTTTGTTAGGAGAAATTTGCACTAAAATGTTGAAGACTTTTTATGAGGACTTTTTCTTAAAAAATGCAAATTGCTGCAGAAACCTAGGGAACAGAATATAAGATTGGAAAAAATGAGAGAACCAAAATTGCCAGATCCTTCCATCCCTAGATTCAACCCTCTCTTTCTTTGACTCATATTTATATCTTCCTAATATAAATGCCATGAATTAGGACTTCTTTATTAATAAAGATCCCTACCATAAGACCTATCTAAAATAAACTTCATGGATCAAAATGTGTATTATTTATCAATTTCATATATTATTTTGCATTCTTGGCTGATCTGGCAGGTGTCAAAAGTCCAAACTTAATCAGGTCTTATAGCAATATATTTGGAACTTGGGTTCATTTAGCCAGCTCATTAAACCCAACACAGGAGCTCCACAGATGGAGTTGGTGATTGCACAAGTAATAAAATCCAGGCCATTTGTATACGAGTCGCCAAATTCTCCCTGGAAGAAGTTCAGGTGAATGAGGCCATCTGCATGACATCAGTTGCTTTGTATTTGCTTCACAAAGTCCACAAAGTCCAGCCAGGAATGTTCTGTCTTTGGCCCCAATCCTGAAACAAATCTGAGTTGTTTGAAAGCAGATTTAGAAGAAGCAGTAGCTATAGAAAAGAGAATTGGGGGGGGGATGCCCATTTAGGCTCAGGTGGCCAAAAATACTAAGCATCTGTTGAAACACATCTTAATCAACAGTTTATTTTTTTGTGGAAAATAAAGTTCTCCCATGAGAAGTGGAGCAAACCGAGGGCAGTTTTGCTTCCAAAAATGAAGATGGTTGAAAATGATTCTGAGTACTTGGCTTAATAAGATTTCAGGGAATCCGGTTTTATGCTTATAATCCTGGAGTAAAATTGGCTCCTAACATTGGGAAAGCAGCTCAGACTGTTCTGAAAATCCACTCACGTTCACAGGCCCATTCACAGGGCATCAAAGCCAGACTTCCAATGACTAGATCCTTATCTGAAAATTCTTAAAATGTTCGGCCTGGATGGGGTGATTTACCTTATC
Source organism: Rhineura floridana (assembly GCF_030035675.1). NCBI lineage: Eukaryota > Metazoa > Chordata > Lepidosauria > Squamata > Rhineuridae > Rhineura > Rhineura floridana. The sequence goes on along the minus strand of NC_084480.1, from coordinate 233,883,319 downwards.
AAGTGGCAAAGTGTGTTTATATCATTGCAGTAACAAATTGCACTGTGTCTGGCAGTGAAACAATTTGGGCTCCTACTGGGAGGAAGGGTGGGATATAAATCAAATAATAATAATAACAACAACAACAATTTGTTACAGCAAGAACATACAAACAAGCCGCCTTACTTCTTGTTAATGTAAGCTCCCTTCAGGGGTTTAGCATTTTAAGAATGTGTTCTGGTTCCAGGAAATTATAATGGATGATATCCAACTAAGTCATACTCAGAGTAGACCCACTAAGATCATTGACTTAATTTGTTTGAATTGGGCCTCCTCTGAGTATGACTACCACTGGAGATTTGTCCAGTTTTTTTTTTCACTTTTTTTTAATGCCAAAAGAGAAGAACTGAAATTTTGGGGCCTTGGATGAAGAATTTGTAAGGGTTTCTTCCCTGCCACCTAAAATATTAGACAGGCAGACAGAGACCTTTATACCAGTCTTCTTCTGTTTTTAAGATTGGAAGTGTTTTTAAGCTTTTTAAAGTTGCTTTTAAGATTTGTTTTAAAGATGTTTTGTTTAAAAGATATTTTAAACAATATTTTATTTGTTTTATCGCTTGTTGTTTGCCACATTGAGCTCCTTTATGGAGAAAAGGTGGGGTATAAACTAGAGATGCAAGGTCTCTGGTTTTCACCCAGAGGCTCTAGTTTTTGGGGCTCCTCTCTGGGTGAGTCTTCTTAATCTCCAGAATCTTACCTTTGATGTTTTTTAAAAAATAAGTTTCTAGAGGTCTGGTTCAAAAGATGTAAACCAAAATGTCAGCCGCCACACTCCTGCAAAATTCTGTTAGTACTGGCTGGTCTAATCCATGCTCTTTCAGGTTTTTACACAGTAAGTGAAGTCAAGGTTGTGATTGACAAGATTTGTTGACCCCCAGACAACACCTAAACCCCTTTTCAAGTTCTGAGAACAGTTTCCTTTTCCTGCTTGTCTCACATCAGGGATTCAGTAAATATATAGCTTTCCACAGCATAAAGAGTACTTTCTCTGTACAGGACTGGGACTTGCTTCTGAGTAAACATGCATAGGATTGCACTACAACAGAAGATCACAGCAGGATCTTGGTGGGCATACACTGTAAACAATTGTAGTTATAATTATAATAAAAGTGTGCATGCAGGGTTTTTTAATTACTTGCAAAAATGACATACACATTTTATCTTTCAAATTTTTGAACAGAAGTTTTAAAAAGTGTACATGCTGCAGTGTTATACTTTTCTAATTAAAGAGTCCACCAAGTTTAAATTTTACTGGACTGTTGAAGAGGGCAGTTTATTTGTCCTAATAGGTTTTTCTGGGAATAAAGCTGCAATGCTAATTCAACATACTTTGGAGTTAACCCCATTTAATTCAGTAGGACTTACTTTTGAGTAGACATGGTTAGGATTGTGCTGAAAATTAATGGGACTTTTAAGTGAACATAGAAAGGGAATGTGTCATAAATCTTTATCTCCCCATCCAATCCTTTTTTTAAAAAAAGCAGTTAGGCAGGGCTTACTTAGGTGACACTGCATTTATTTGGCAGGAAACTAATACATTTTTTTAAAAAAATGTTGTGCAATGGCCAACTGGTTTTGACAATAAACTATTATATGAGGTGGACGTATTTTCACATCTCCAATGTGTTTGTGTATGGAATATTTCCAACAACCCTGTGAGGTAGTATTGGAAACCAAGGCAGCTCATGACAAGAAATAAAGCCATTTAAAATCAAATAACCATAAAACGAGTATAAAACAGTTGTAGAACAGCTTAAAGTGGCATGATTCTGAATTTTGGACTGGGTGAGTGAAGTTCCTTATCACTGAATTGTAGTCCTGTGCATGGTTCCTTGTTTGAGTAAGCCCCATTGAATGTACTGGGACGTGCTTCTGAGTAAACATACATAGGATTGCACTATAAATCTTTACAGGTTGTGTAAATAATACACATCTTTGACATTCATGCTTATATAAATATTTCTTCATACTGTGTCTTGATATGTATCTGATGTCATACTATGGTTGTAAATTATTATTTTAAGTGTGCCTTTCTTGGGGTGGTCATGGTCCCCCCTGTTGTTTTCACCCTGAGGGGCAGATTAGGCTGAGAGATGGTGAGTAGCCCATGGTCACCCAGTAAGCTTTATAGCTTATTTCTATTTTAAACTTTAATTAACATGATCTATATGCAGGCAAAGTTTATGAAGTAACGCAGATCTGCAACACAATATGTTTAAGCACATCCAACTCACATTTAAAGCACATGACTTCCCCAAAAGAATCGTGGGAAGTATAGTTTTCCCCTCACAGTTATAGTTCCCACCACCCTTAACAAGCTACAGTTCCCATGATTCTGTGGTGGGATTCATGTGCTTCAAATGTGTGTTGAATGTGCTTTAAATGCACGGTGTAGATCTGCCCTGGGTATGTATTATTTATTTATTTATTCAGCTTATATCCCGCCCGACTTGCAAACAGCTCTCTGGGCGGCAAACATAGCAACATATACAATAATAAAATTACAAAGTCAGTATAACAAATATAAAAATACACCATCTAAAATAGAAATTACAGCATTTACATAAATAACTTAAATTAAAATGCCTCAGAGAAGAGAAAGGTTTTAACCTGGCGCCGAAAGGATAATAGTGTCGGCACCAGGCGTACTTCCTCGGGGAGACTATTTCACAATTCGGGGGCCACCACTGAGAAGGCCCTAGATCTTGTTACTACCCTCCGGGCCTCCCTATGGGTCGGGACCCGGAGGAGGGCCTTCGTAGTAGACCGTAGTGTACGAGCCGGTTTGTAACGGGAGAGGCGTTCCTGCAGGTATCGTGGTCCCGCGCCGTATAAGGCTTTATAGGTTAAAACCAACACTTTGAATCTGGCCCGGTAGCATATTGGAAGCCAGTGCAAGCGAGCCAGAACAGGTGTTATATGCTCAGACTGCTTAGTTCTTGTTAGCAGTCTGGCCGCCGTATTTTGCACTAGCTGTAGCTTCCGAACCGTCTTCAAAGGTAGCCCTACGTAGAGCGCATTGCAGTAGTCCAAACGTGAGGTTACCAGAGCATGATCCACTGATGTAAGGTCCTCCTTATGTATGTTGTGCATTCATTAGTGAATTGAAAAGAACAATTTTAAAAGGTACTTTTTTAAACATTGCTGTAGCTCAGTGGTTTGCTTTACATGCAAAAGTCTAAAATTCAATCTCTGGAAAAGATTGTTGCCTGGAATCCGGAAGAGCCAATGCTAGTCCATGTCATCAGTACTGATCTAGATGGTATCAAATGGCCTGACTCGGTATAAGGCAAATCCCTTTGTGCCTAAAAGAGGAAGGAGACCCAAGGGTCACAGTGACTACAAAATTTATTTATGTATTTTATTTACAACACATATCCCACTTTCTTGTAAAAAATCCCAAATCGGTTAATAGATGGAATTAAAACAATAACATTATTGGAAAAAACAAAGACATATTTAGAACATTCAAAATAATTCATTAATAGGCAAAAAAACCTTGCCGTTTAAGAATGTACCTATAGCCAACAGATATTTCTATCAAACTTTAAAAAGCAGGGAAATTGGGCAGCTATAGCTGTTGGAAAAAAGAGGGTGCATGTTTTCAGCCTGCTATGTTTAAACCACTTCATTTAAGGCAAGGTGGGCACAGTCAATTAAAATAATCGAGCACACCTAGAATTTTGCTATTTATTTATTTATTGCTTTTGTATACCGCCCCATAGCCGAAGCTCTCTGAGCAGTTTGCAACAGTTAAAAACATTAAAAACAAATATACAATTTTAAAAACACATTTTTCAAAAAAGCAATTTAAAAACACATGCTAAAATGCCTGGGAGAAGAGGGAAGTCTTGACCTGGCACCGAAAAGATAACAGTGTTGGCACCAGGTGCACCTCCTCAAGAAGATCATTCCATAGGAGGGGATTGGAAGGGGGAAGGAATTGGAGGGAGGAGAAGGGAAGGCAGGTTTGATCATTTGCATACTTATTTAGTTCAGTGGGATTTATTTCTGTGTAATCATGTTTGAAAATGGAAATGGACTGCTTTTAAGTCGATCACAACTTATGGTGACCCTATTAATAAAGTTTCATGGTAAACTGTATTCAGAGGTGGTTTTACCATTGCCTTCCTTTGAGGCTGAGAGGCAGTGACTGGCCCAAGGTCACCCAGGGAGCTTTATGGCTGTGTGGGGATTTGGACCCTGGTCTTCCAGGTCATAGTCCAACACTGACCCAGGGGAGGGGGAGGGAGGGGAGGGGAGGATTTTGGGTGGGTGGGCACTGGACAGAGGGGAAGCCCCTTTCCAAAAGTAAAACATTGTAAACAGTATCATTGCTTTTCAGAGTTTTCCCCACCTTTTTATTCTACAGCAGGCACATGTAGCCTCCTCCCCAAATTGAAACCAAAGCAGTCCCTGGCCATATCCACACAGGCCTTTATTTCACTTTGGACGGTCATGGCTTCTCTCAAAGAATCCTGGGAAGTGTAGTTAGTGAAGGGTGCTGAGAGTTGTTAGGCGACGCTCTGTTCCCCTCACAGACCTTCAGTCAGAGTGGCTGATTGTTAAACCAGTCTGGCCACTGGAGGTCTGTCAGTGGAATAGGAGTCTCCTCTCCACACCCTTCACAAACTACACTTACCAGGATTCTTTGGGGGAAGCCATCATTGTCTCAAGTGAAATCAAAGTCTGGTGTGGGTGTGGCCCCCTGATTAGGCAAGCTCAACAGCTGTGACAGTTGGTTCTAACTGAGCATGTGTAGAAAAAGGGGGTCAAAGACCAGAATGCTGAAGTATTTTATAAAAAACTGGTTTTATTGCGAGATTTTTTTTTCAAAAAAGCCCAAACTGGTTTTATTACAGAATATTTTTCAAAGAAGCCCAACACATTTCAGCCTGTAATCACAGGCCTTCATCAGGGGCTATAATATATTAAAACAGTGGGGACAAATGTCATTTCATAACTATACACTGTATAGGCATGTATTTACATGTTTTTTTAAAAAAATTAAACACAATTTTCTTAAAAAGTCTGTTTGAAACAATTTTTCTTAAAACAAGAACCAAAATCCATACTTACATAATGAACTTTTACAATGGTTAACCGAACAATTTTGGTCCTGTATTGCACTGATAACAATCCTCTTATACAATGCTAAGAGGGATCGCCTGTACATATATATCTGCATGCACGAAAAAAATACCACCAATCCCATGTTTAGGAGGAGATAAATTATTTGACCTGGAGTGTATAGAACCCTCCCACACATTTTGAAGTAGTTCTGGCACATCACTATATCAGCCAAATCACAAAGAAGATGTGTGGGAGGGTTCTATACACTCCATGTGTATAGAACCCACAGACATCCTGGTCACCATGGATGTCAGGTCTCTATATACGAGCATACCTCAAGAGCAGGCCCTTGAAATCATCCGTACTACTTTAGATAGACGTACTGTTGCCCACCCTCCCACACATTTTCTTTGTGATTTGGCTGATATAGTGATGTGCCAGAACTACTTCAGATTCGACCACCTATATTATTGGCAGATTAAGGGAGTTGCCATGGGATGTCCCATGGCTTCTGAAATAGCGAATCTATTTATGGAGTCCTTTGAAAAAGATATTAACGTGACACCTGGGATTTTCTTCACACACCTGATGGGATGGTGGAGGTACATAGATGGCGTCTTTTGCATCTGGAGGGGTCCGTCTGACATTTTGAAAAGCTTTTTTGAATGGGTTAATAACAAAAATGTGCACATTCAATTTGATTTCCAATACAGTACGGATAAGATTAACTTTTTGGATCTACTAATTAAGAAAGAAGGAAATCACTTACGCACAACAATATATAAAAAACCCACGGACAAGAATACCTGTGTTAAATATGATAGCTCCCATCCAAAATCCCTCAGACAAAATTTACCTCACGGGCAATTTTTAAGAATTTGACAAAATTGATCCTTAGAAACAGATTTTTTGACATAATCTCTGACTCTGAAAAATCAATTACTAAAGAGAGGATATCCATCCTCGATAGTTGAAACAACTTTAAGAAAGCTGCTCGCAGAGAACGTGGCGACCTTTTGCAGAAGGTGACACAAAAAACATCTGTCCGGATAAATTGTAATTTAACATTCGAACACATCACCAATAGATTACAAAGTAGTATAAAAAAATACTGGCACATAGTACAACACGTCCCCGGCTGCCAAGAGCCACCTTTGATCTCCTATAAAAGGACTAAAAATCTAAAAGACATCTTAGTCAAGAGTGATTTCAGAGGTAACCCGCATTCCAACATAAATGTCCTTCCAGGCACCAACCCACCAAAAGGACACTATCCATGTGGATGATGCATCTTTTGTAAATATACTCGAAAAACAACAGAATTTATCAACTCGGTCAACAACAAAAAATATACGCTGCGCCACTTCTCCACTTGCAATACTGCAAGGGTTGTTTATGTCATACAGTGTAGCTGCTCAAAAATGTATGTGGGACAGACATCTAGGATGATCAAAAAACGTATAGGGGAACATTTAAGTAACCTAAGGAACAACAGAACAGGGGCCCCTCTAGTTGGACATTTTAACCAGTGCTCACATTCCATAACGGATTTGAAATTTTGGACCTTAGAAAAAATATATGGAGAAAGTGAAGAGCTTTTATTGAGGAGGGAATTATTCTGGATACTGGAGTTAAAAACGATGACACCTAGTGGCTTAAATAAAGATTTTGAACTTCTTCCCTTAATATAAAACTTTCAGAATTTACACCAGCCCCTTAAGGAGACACCTCTATCCAGGTGCTAATGTTTCCATCAAGAAAAAGGTCAAATAATTTATCCCCTCCTTAACGAGGGGTCGAGGCTAGTATTTCCATTAAGAAAAGGTCAATTAATTTATCTCCTCCTAAACATGGGATTGGTGGTATTTTTTTCGTGCATGCAGATACATATGTACAGGCGATCCCTCTTAGCATTGTATAAGAGGATTGTTATCAGTGCAATACAGGACCAAAATTGTTTGGTTAACCATTGTAAAAGTTCATTATGTAAGTATGGATTTTTGTTGTTGTTTTAAGAAAAATTGTTTCAAACAAACTTTTTAGAAGATTGTGTTTAATTTTTTTAAAAAAACATGTAAATACATGCCTATGCAGTGTATAGTTATGAAATGACATTTGTCCCCACTGTTTTAATATATTATAGCCCCTGATGAAGGCCTGTGATTACAGACTGAAATGCGTTGGGCTTCTTTGAAAAATATTCTGCAATAAAACCAGTTTGGGCTTCTTTGAAAAAAAAAATCTCGCAATAGAACCAGTTTTTTATAAAATACTTCAGCATTCTGGTCTTTGACCCCCTTTTTCTACACATCAAATTGGATGCTCACTACTCTTTATCTGTCTAACTGAGCATGCCCAACACTATCATTGAGTTGAAGAGAAAATTTCTTAAATTAATTAAAAATCAGCCAGGCATTTTTTTTAACTTTTAAACAGCAAAAGATGAAGGTCAGAGTATGGGGCAATGTCAGTATTAGGATTCCAGGAACTCTGTGAAAATGGCTGATTTTAATGAATTTCAACAGATTATGAGAACTCTGAGAGAAAGAAGTCCAAAAAGGTTCCATTTCCCCCCCCTTTTTTAGAGTTTGAGCTCTTGATTCTCTCTGACTGTTTTGTGTATCACCATGAAAATTTAGAGGTCTTGTTAAGCAAGCGTTTCTGAGTTAAGGACTATAAGATTTGTAAGGTCTTGTTTTGAAATGAGCTTATGGGAAGCATCAGAATGGCATGGAGGGTATTTTCAATTTAACATTGCAGAATGTGAAAAATCCACACTGGCTATAGTATACAGCCACTCTCATGGCTGTATAATAAAACCAACTATGAGTTAAAAACATAAAAAACATAATAGCTTCTACATGCCTGGGTAGGCTTGCCTAAACAAAAATGTTTCTAGCAGGTGCCAAAATGAGTACAATGAAGTGCCTGCCTAATGTTTGTGCCTGCTAGGAGGAAGGGCGGGATATAAATCAAATAATAAATAAAACAAATAAATAAATGGGCAGGGAGTTCCAAACTGTAGGTGGTGCCACATTAAAGGATCAATTTCTTACAAGAGCAGAACAAGTACTACGTGGAACCCATAACATGGAAAGCACACCTTGAACTTGGCCTGGTAGCAAATCGGCAACCAGTGCAGATTTCAGAGCAGAAGTATTATGTGCTGATAGGGTCTCACTCATGTCAGCAATTGTGCCGCAGCATTCTGCACTAACTGCAGCCCCTGGGTCAAGTTGTGCTGCGTGGGGATTTCTGTGATCTTCGCTGATTGGCTGCCAGGATTATTTTTGTTTGTTTTGGTTAGGAATCCTGAGTTGTTCTGACATGCTCAGTTTTCTGCTTACTGATAGGAATTTTGTTGTAGTTGGTATGGTATTGCATTTAGGAAATCATCACTGTCTTTTTCTTTTTTTCTTTGCATTTCATTTACCTCTGACCTTACTCTCTTACATCTATAGAAGCAACAACAATGGTTCTGTGTGGTCAGCTCAACCCCCTTAAGCCTACTGATGGTGCACCTTGTTATTTACATGATCGTTTGTTTCTTGCCCAATAGTGGTAAAAGAAAATTCACATACTGGGAAGTGTGGCTTCAATTGCTGTTGTTCCCAACCTACTGTCTGTGAAGGTAGACCAAACCATGTATGTTTTCTCTCTGTCAATTATTACTCACTGGAATTGGATTGGCAGTCAAAGTGAGTTTATAGCAATCCAAAGAGTAGAGAATCTTTTTAACTCTTAGGCAGCTTTCACACATGGGGCTAATAGTTTAATGGATTAAAAAGGTAGTGCTTCTGTCCCAATTTCTAAAATCCCTTTCACACTGCAGTACGTCTTGCGATAAGGAACAGTACTTTTTCAGCCGATATAGCGGAATTTCGCGCAACTGTCTTTCACATAGCTTGTTTTCGTCCCTCAACCATGCACACTGTTCCCCACTGTGTAGGAGGTCTAAGATCTTGTCCTGTCACCATGCAAGCCCTCTCCCTTTAGGATCTGACTTTTTAAATTGTTTTAGTTGTATCAAGATGGTGTGGTGGGAAATGCTGCTGCTATCTGCGCCAGTGCCAGAATACCGGTACAATGTTCGTCAGGCAAAAAGAAAAACCCTGCGCAACTGAAGGGCGGGAATGCACCGCATGCTGGGATGCCTGTCACGTGAGCGGCAGCAGCTAGCAAAAAACTCCCATGATCTTCTGGGTTCCCAGCCTTGCTAACAAATTATTTCTAGTATCATTTATTGTGGACATTAGCGCTATACTTGCACTACATTCCACCAGAATTCCAGAGCTACCCGGTATGTCGTGTGAAAGCTCAAATATAATGCGCAAATTACCAGGTAAGAAATAGTCAGTATAACAGAATAAAGTGCAGTGTGAAAGCACCCTTACTCATTTCTCAAACCTCTCTGCGCAGTGAAGAATCAAGTCTGTAAAGAAGTTTGGAGCAGCCATATTAAAAGGCAGGTAGGGTATTCCAGGCAGGGGGTTGCCAACCTTGCTTGGATATGGACGTTGTAGCAGACAATCCCTAGTCAAGACTTTCCAACAGCACAATCCTAACCATATCTACTCAGAAGTAAGTCCTGTTGAGTTAGTCCCTTAGTAAGTGTGTTTAGAATTGCAGCCATTCAGGGGCATCCAAACACCCTCATTTAGCTAAGATGTCTATCTTAATTTGCAATCAGATTTTTTGTTTGTTTGAGTGGTATACTCCAAGCAACTATGGCTGATGCTTAATGTTCATGCTTAATGACATCACTAGGGCCCACCTGAAAATCTCAGGGTTTGAGATGCTTTTGACCTGGCAACACTAGTATAAACTAACTAAATAAATAATAGGTGGCCACCTGCAGCATCTTGTAAGAAAGCCTAACGGCCTTATAGTTCAGGTGCAAATCTGCTAGCAAAAAACAATTTTTGAGAAAGAGGTGGGAGAAAACATTTGACAGCCGTTCAGTAACATAAAATGGCTCTGTAGTTTTTGAGCCTCTCTTTATACCACGTCAGCTATAGCTTGGGATATTTCAGGTACATATTAAGGGGGGGCAGGAGAATGCCTTTCTAGTGAAGCAGTGCATTGCAGTTGATTGGATTACAGCTTTAGGACCAGAGTTAACATCAAATAAATGTGTGTTAAAAGACATTTGCTTCTCTGAAGCTACATATTGATGTTCATTTGATGCCTCCCCAACCCTTGGAATTTCTACTGCTCCTTTCCATACTTCTGCCCACACCAAAGATTCCATTTCTATTGTAGATGAGCACATCTGTACCTCCTACTCCACCACTCTCAAAACAGTTGACATAGATGCTTTATTCAGGTACTCCTGTGTGAGATGCATGAATTGTGTGATTCTTCCATTTCAAAAGAGAAGTGTTTCACAATGCACCCCTCCATTATCCATTTAAAGATCTAGATGTTTATCCCATCACTCACGAGGAAGACTTTGCCAATTTAATACTATTCAACCTCTATGCTTCATTTGTAAAAAGGGGGCAATAGTGACCTGTTGGTGTCATTTTGATTTTTAAGCCTAAGGGCTGCTCTACATAATATGCAGTATATAGTGACAGACTGAAGCGGTAAAATTCTGGCCTGCACCTCTTCATACAAATAAGTCACAATTTAAATGTTCTCCTATGTTAAATGCTCCCTGCATGTAGTAAACAAGCACAGCATTCTCCCTGATGAGCTACTTTGCTACATTTGAGGAGCTTTTTATATGCACAGACATTTTAAAAAATAAACAACCCATCAGCAGCCTGAAGTGGTACAGTCCATCATTCTACCTCTTCAGTTTGTTACTTCATTTTGCCTATAGACAGGCTGTATCTTCCTGATCCATTTATCACTGTTGTTAGAAGCCTTTAGGCATAAGGCAGCCTGCACATATAAAATATATTGCATTCTAGCCTATCAGCTGCGGAGTGATGTTGTTTTCAACTTTTTTTCAAAGTAAAGATCTAAAAAAATCATTGTAGCTTATAAAAAACATGAAAATCACCATGCTGGGTGTCATTATTTTTATACTGTACATAATTCCTTACCCTAAGTGAGGAAAATCTTTAGTACCTCTGAGAATTATATGGCAATTGCAGTGTAATTTATTTTTCCCCCATTTAACATCACAGAGACACAATAGTAATTGCTTTTATAATAACTGTTTAACATAGTCATAACGATCATTTTGTGCACAGAGACAACTCTTTTCCCCCCCTCAGACATATGTAACTTTTTGAAAATCACAAGGTTTTCCTGTGCTATACTTAGACATAGGAACATTCTTGATAAATGAAAACCCTTTCCTTTCCCCCCTTCCCCCCCTTGATCTGATGCATCAGTGGAGGCTCCACTATGACTCCCTAGAAAGTGTCCTAGGGAGGGATGCTTACATACTGCCTTTCAGCCACGAAACGGGCCAAATACAATTCACAATGTTAAAATAGCTGGGGGGGGCAAGAAAGCATTAAAATGAACCAGACAAACAAGAATAAATCAAAAGCTTGGCAGAATAAAAAGGGTTAACCACCTAAAAGTTGTCAATGAAGCTGGAGAATAATATTTGCTATGCAATGTTGTAGAGCTATATTGTCCAAATTTGGCTGCAATTCTGTACACACTTTCCTGGGGGATTCGATTCAGTTTTCATTTAAAGGCAAACCTACATAAGTTGCACTTTCCAAACAATATGCAATCTGAAACTCAGTCACCCTTTGGAATTCACATTACTACGAAATTTACAAGTGCACCTCTGCAGCCAAGTATATACTAAAACATGCAATGTTATGAATAAACAATTACAAAAAGGAAAAGTAAATGACTTCAGGGCCCCATATGAAGGCAGAAGAGGGGTGTGTGTTTTCTATTGAGGACCATTTAGGGGGAAAAATCTCACTATTCTTGAGGCCCAGTTTGGGGGGGGGGGGTCTTCTCTGCTGGTCCACAGCAGGGGGAGCTCCACTGGCTTATTTGAAGGGAAATCCCTGGAAGGGCCCAATCCAACTGTAGGAGCAGGGGCTTATCCCCTTCTGAGGACAAGCAGACAATAAATCTTCCCTCCCCCATTTTCTGATTGGATTCCTGCAGGGTCCCTCTATGCAAAGTAATACAGTACCTTCAGATTTATTAGCTTACAATGGAGAAGGAAAACCTACAGGAAAATAGACAGGAGTTATTTGGAATCTCCTTAGGTTGGTTCAGGAAAATTAAGAGTTTCTGATTTTGTGGGAAAGATGTTATACAATTTGGTTAATCTGTGGCAACTATGGAGTGCTCAATCATGTATTCTTAAATATGATTGTGGGCCGGAAAATCGGTAGCTTCATCCCCATGACCAAACTGAAGTACTATTTTGCAATGGACACTGTCTATGTTGGCAAAAAGGTGGGGTTGCTCCAGTTCCTTTCCTGCACCAAGACTGGCAGGTGCAGTACCAGCAGGACACCCCAGTGGCATCACGCTTTAATGTCAACACATTGATGTAAGAACTAGTAGACATCGTCAAAACATTAGGGAAGTGCTGATTGTTATTGTATTGTTATTGAAAGATGTTGCTATTGCTTTTTTAACAATGTTAATATTTTGTTATTTAAAATTTTATAAACTGTATTGTTCTTTTCCAGTGTGTATTTGTGTTTATTTTTTGTGAGCCGCCTTGATGGCATTTTTGGCCAAAGGGCGGCATAGAAGTAAACTAATATAGCGTAACGTAACATAACATGTGGCTTAATGAGGATCTGCTATGTGATTGTAGCAATGGTAGATTTTCAATTCTGCAGCCTGGAAGTGATAATTATCAGTAAGACTAATAAACAATCCTGAATATTAGCCTTCCTTGTAATTAAACCAGACACTATTTCCTGCCTTGAAGTTGTTGGGTTCCCCCCCCTCCTCCTTCAGTATCCATTGTAAAGTAGTTCTCATTCAAATCCAACTGTTCTTGCACTGGAATTCAGCACCAGCTGGTTTTGCAGGCAGTGCTATGACTCATGCAGAGCTGCTAAAATGGCATTTATTCATGCAGAGGTTAAAAATTATTGTTCAGGAGCAGTTGGAGTGATTAGAAATTAATATTCTCTTAAAGTCATTTAAATGCTAAAATGTTTAACGTTTCAAAAAACTTCATTTTTTTTCCTTTGGCCTCCAGCAATCGTGGACTGTGTGAGGCATAACCACATAAAACATTCATTTTATTTTGATTTTTATTGTACCTCAAGGCAGGCAGATCTACTAAGTTTCATATATTTTGCACTTATTAGCAGGTATTTAACTCCCCAGATGAAGTCTGCTGAATATGTCATAGTGTGAAAACACATTTTCACTGGAGCAATGAAGAGATTAACTGCTCAATACACAGCTGTAGTACCATCATAGTGTGGTCAAAACTATTTATTTTAAAAAAGAAAAGCCCATCAATGTGGGTCTTAATTTGAATCACATTCCTATCCTTTATCTTTTATTTCATAGGTCTGGCCAAGTCCAGAAGTCTTATTTAAGGGCTTTATAGCTCTTATCTTGCATTTGTGCTCATTGTAGCCCTGTAAAATAGGGCAGGGTGGGATGCCACTTGCCAAAGGCTACTGATTTTCACAGCCAAGCAAAAATTTGAAACCCATTCTCCTATAGCCACATCATGTTCTACTGCAAACTTCCACAAAACAAGTGCTCTGTATCGAAACTCATCTTCATGATTATTCCCACATCTTATTTATTTATCTCATTTATATACCACCTTTAATTACAAATAATATCAGTGTCATTCACAATACAATAAAGCAATGCAATATCATACAATAAAGCAATATAATAAAATATGCAGCTATAGGATCCAAGAATTGCTCCACGAGCTAGAGGGAGCCCCAGCTGACCAAGCGTCAAGGCGAGTTAAGCAGCAGAGCAACTTCGGCAGCAGGCCGAGGAGGTCAGGGCCCCCCACTCTGCCCGTCTGTTCCCTGACCTCAACTAAACCGCAGTCTCCAACCCATTGACGTAATAAACCTTAAACAAAACTATGCAGGTAAGAAGCCAACAGGGGTGTGGGGGCTTTCCAGTGTTTTGCACCGCCTGCAGCATGTACGACTATCTGCCAGTTGGACAGAAGTAGTGGGTGTGCTCTCGGTGCAATGAGCTCCTGGCTCTCCGGGAACGACTTCATTTCCTTGAGGCCAAGGTGGCAGACCTGGAAAAGCTGAGAGAGGCAGAGAGGTGTGTGGAGGAGGCCTTCAGGGACATTATAGCTGTGTCCCACTCCAACGATGATAGCTCTCCTGCTATCATGGAGAACGATGGTCTCGGGGAAGGAGAGCATCCAGCTGAGGAAGAGGGAAATGATCCCTTAGAAGGGACCCATTCCTTGGGGGATGAGCAGCTATCCTCTCATGCCGAGGATATATCTCCAGGGGGTGGAGGGATCCTTGTAGTGGGTGATTCGATCATTAGGAACATAGACAGTGGGGTGTGTGATGGGCGTGTAGACCGCAAGGTGTTTTGCCTGCCTGGTGCGAAGGTTGTGGATATCGCCCGTCGTTTAGATAGTTTGGTAGACAGTGCTGGGAAGGAGTCAGTGGTCGTGGTGCACGTTGGCACCAACGACATGGGGAAATGCAGCCGTGAGGTTCTGGAAGCAAAATTTAGGTTGCTAGGTAGGATGCTGAAAGCCAGGACCTCCAAGGTGGCTTTCTCTGAAATGCTACCGGTTCCACGCGCAGGACCAGCCAGACAGGCCCAGCTTCGCAGTCTCAATGTGTGGATGAGACGATGGTGTCGGGTGGAAGGGTTTGGATTTGTTAGGCACTGGGGAACATTTTGGGACAAGCCGGGCCTGTATAAAAGGGACGGGCTCCACTTGAACCAGAATGGAACCAGACTGCTGGCACTTAAAATTAAAAAGGTAGCAGAGCAGCTTTTAAACTGACTGAGGGGGGAAACACGACAGGAGCTGAGAAAGGTCCGGTTCGGAATAAACCTCCCCCCTGGGATAAAAACCAAAGAAATGATGAAATTTTAAAAGGGGTAGGCCTAGAAGTAGGCATTGTGAGAGCAGGGGCACAGGATATCAATTCAGAAGGGCAAAATTACCACAGGCCTAACCACAAGTGCCAAAGACACTTGAAGAGAGACACTGCTTACAAGTGCCTGTACGCTAATGCTAGGAGCCTCCGAACCAAGATGGGAGAACTGGAGTGCTTGGTCTTAGAGGAGAGCATTGATATAGTGAGCATAATGGAGACCTGGTGGAATGGAAAAAAAACAGTGGGATACGGTTATCCCTGGATATAAACTATATCGGAAGGACAGGGAAGGACGTATTGGTGGCGGAGTCGCTCTATACGTGAAAGAAGGCATTGAATCCAGCAAGCTTGAAACCCCAAATGAGGCAGACTCCTCCACAGAATCGTTGTGGGTGGTGATACCGTGCCCCAGGAGGGACTTAATACTGGGAACGATCTATCGTCCCCCTGATCAAAATGCTCAGGGAGACCTTGAGATGAGATATGAAATTGAGGAAGCATCCAAACTAGGAAATGTGGTAGTAATGGGTGACTTCAACTACCTGGACATAGACTGGCCGCATATGTGTTCCAGTCATGACAAAGAAGCAAAGTTTCTAGATATTCTAAATGACTATTCCCTAGATCAGTTGGTCATGGAACCGACCAGAGGGACGGCAACCCTGGACTTAATCCTCAGTGGGGACCGGGACCTGGTGCGAGATGTAAGTGTTGTTGAACCAATTGGGAGCAGTGACCACAGTGCTATTAAATTAAACATACATGTAACTGGCCAATTGCCAAGAAAATCCAACACGGTCACATTTGACTTCAAAAGAGGAAACTTCACAAAAATGAGGGGATTGGTAAAAAGAAAGCTGAAAAACAAAGTCCAGAGGGTCACATCACTCGAAAATGCTTGGAAGTTGTTTAAAAACACTATATTAGAAGCTCAACTGGAGTGCATACCGCAGATCAGAAAAGGTACCGCCGGGGCCAAGAAGATGCCAGCATGGTTAACGAGCAAAGTCAAGGAAGCTCTTAGAGGCAAAAAGTCTTCCTTCAGAAAATGGAAGTCTTGTCCGAATGAAGAAAATAAAAAAGAACACAAACTCTGGCAAAAGAAATGCAAGAAGACAATAAGGGATGCTAAAAAAGAATTTGAGGAGCACATTGCTAAGAACATAAAAACCAACAACAAAAAATTCTATAAATACATTCAAAGCAGGAGACCATCTAGGGAGGCGATTGGACCCTTGGATGATAAGGGAGTCAAAGGTGTACTAAAGAATGATAAGGAGATTGCAGAGAAGCTAAATGAATTCTTTGCATCTGTCTTCACAGTGGAAGATATAGGGCAGATCCCTGAACCTGAACTAACATTTGCAGGAAGGGATTCTGAGGAACTGAGACAAATAGTGGTAACAAGAGAGGAAGTTCAAGGCTTAATGAACAATATAAAAACTGACAAATCACCGGGCCCGGATGGCATCCACCCGAGAGTTCTCAAAGAACTCAAATGTGAAATTGCTGATCTACTAACTAAAATATGTAACTTGTCCCTCGGGTCCTCCTCCGTGCCTGAGGACTGGAAAGTGGCAAATGTAACGCCAATATTCAAAAAGGGATCCAGAGGGGATCCTGGAGGTTACAGGCCAGTTAGCTTAACTTCTGTCCCTGGAAAACGAGTAGAAAGTATTATTAAAGCTAGATTAACTAAGCACATAGAAGAACAAGCCTTGCTGAAGCAGAGCCAGCATGGCTTCTGCAAGGGAAAGTCCTGTCTCAGTAACCTCTTAGAATTCTTTGAGAGTGTCAACAAGCATATAGATAGAGGTGATCCAGTGGACATAGTGTACTTAGACTTTCAAAAAGTGTTTGACAAGGTACCTCACCAAAGGCTTCTGAGGAAGCTTAGCAGTCATGGAATAAGAGGAGAGGTCCTCTTGTGGATAAGGAATTGGTTAAGAAGCAGAAAGCAGAGAGTAGGAATAAACGGACAGTTCTCCCAATGGAGGGCTGTAGAAAGTGGAGTCCCTCAAGGATCGGTATTGGGACCTGTACTTTTCAACTTGTTCATTAATGACCTAGAATTAGGAGTGAGCAGTGAAGTGGCCAAGTTTGCTGACGACACTAAATTGTTCAGGGTTGTTAAAACAAAAAGGGATTGCGAAGAGCTCCAAAAAGACCTCTCCAAACTGAGTGAATGGGTGGAAAAATGGCAAATGCAATTCAATATAAACAAGTGTAAAATTATGCATATTGGAGCAAAAAATCTTAATTTCACATATACGCTCATGGGGTCTGAACTGGCGGTGACCGACCAGGAGAGAGACCTCGGGGTTGTAGTGGACAGCATGATGAAAATATCGACCCAGTGTGCGGCAGCTGTGAAAAAGGCAAATTCCATGCTAGCGGTAATTAGGAAAGGTATTGAAAATAAAACAGCCGATATCATAATGCCGTTGTATAAATCTATGGTGCAGCCGCATTTGGAATACTGTGTACAGTTCTGGTTGCCTCATCTCAAAAAGGATATTCTAGAGTTGGAAAAGGTTCAGAAGAGGGCAACCAGAATGATCAAGGGGATGGAGCAACTCCCTTACGAGGACAGTTTGCAGCATTTGGGGCTTTTTAGTTTAGAGAAAAGGCGGGTCAGAGGAGACATGATAGAAGTGTATAAAATTATGCATGGCATTGAGAAAGTGGATAGAGAAAAGTTCTTCTCCCTCTCTCATGATACTAGAACTCGTGAACATTCAAAGAAGCTGAATGTTGGAAGATTCAGGACACACAAAAGGAAGTACTTCTTTACTCAGCGCATAGTTAAACTATGGAATTTGCTCCCACAAGATGCAGTAATGGCCACCAGCTTGGATGGCTTTAAAAGAAGATTAAACAAATTCATGGAGGACAGGGCTATCAATGGCTACTAGCCATGATGGCTGTGCTCTACCACCCTAGTCAGAGGCAGCATGCTTCTGAAAACCAGTTGCCGGAAGCCTCAGGAGGGGAGAGCGTTCTTGCACTCGGGTCCTGCTTGCGGGCTTCCCCCAGGCACCTGGTTGGCCAATGTGAGAACAGGATGCTGGATTAGATGGGCCACTGGCCTGATCCAGCAGGCTCTTCTTATGTTCTTATGTTCTTAAGGATAGTACAACATTGGGCCTGGGAACACCTAAGCAAATAGGTAGGTTTTCAGCAACTGACAAAACACCAGAACAGCATGAGCTACATAGGAAAGTGAAAATGGGTTAGTGATCAATCAGTCAATCCAGGCGTGGTGGTTGTTATGCCTTTTTTGCACAAAGGAAAAGCCAACATTTCCCCAAGGAGAATAGGGAATGTTTTTTGTAGTTGATTTCCAGTTGATAGCAACATGCCACCTTTCCTTTCAGATTTATTTTTTTGTGTCCATCGAATCACGTATTTTTAATTCTACATATATTCTTCTGTGGAGAAAATGTTTTAGAACAGTGCATTGATGGTCAATATGTGCTTTGACGGTCAAGACGCATGTTCTTGGGCATGCATTAAAATTATATTATTCTATATGCTAATAGCAAACTCATTGTCCAAGTGTAGATCCTCCCCTAGCCACAACAGCACAATCCACCACAGAAGGTGATATCAATAGGTTTGGGGCAGCCCAAAGATTTGCAGAAGTACAAAAATCTTTTTTGGGGTGGCAGCAAAATGGATAAATCCCCAGAAAGCTCAGTGAGAATTGAATATATTCAATGTCCATGAAATGCTGACTGTCTGATCAGTGGGGGAAAAATGGTGGGGAATAAAACCAGTGAGGAGTGATGAGGGCAGTTGGAATAAAGCATTCTAGAGAAGGACATGGCTGGTTGGCTGAAATCCTGAAGGGTATGCTTCAGCATTTTGTTGCAGGTCCAAATGTATCTGCAAGCAGTGTCTCCTGAATATAGTTTATTGTGCCTCTCTGTCTACTCAGAGGATGAGTTCATCCACTTAAATGAAGAGAAACAGGGAAGGGGGACAGTATTCAACCCCGTTGAATACTACTATTCAAAGTGGTATACGTTGGAAAATAACGTTAAATTGAAATATGTCCAATTGCTGCATTGTATGTGGCATTGTGCTAACTTTATCACAGGCTTACATTGCATACCAAAAACCTGATTTTGGCGGGGAGATATTTTTTGCAACTTGTACTATTGTAATGGTTGATAATAGTAGCAGCTGCTATTGCTGCAAATGACCAGTAACCCATCATTATTTATGAGAAAACACCTATTCCATATCTATTCACTTTAGACCCTTGAACTCTGTTTAAGGACCAATGCCACTTGGATTTTCATGACTTTCCTTCCAATGAGTTAGCAATGTTTAATTAATGCAAATAAAATAATTTACATTCTTTATTTCTAAAACTAATATTTTTAAAGGGATGAGTCACTCTTAAAGCTATGTGTATGAGTGATTTGAAACTGGAACTTGTCCTGTGGTTGATTTATTTATTTATAAAAGTATTTATATACCGTCCTCTCACAAAATATCAGGACGGTGCACAGTATCATAAAAACATTCAAAAGCAATACAAAACACTGATTAAAAAGACTGGCTACTAAAAAATGTGGCAGCGAGACTGTTCACTGGGGCAGTATATCAACAACATGTTACCCCGCTGCTGAAAGAATTGCAGTGGCTACCTATTAGCTACTGGACTAAGTTCAAGGTTCTAGTTTGGTGTACAAAGCCCTAGACAGCTTGGGACCAGGATACCTGAAAGACCGTCTTATCCCTTATATACCCAGTTGATTACTGCACTTTGCAGGTGAGGGCCTCCTGCAGATACCATCTTATCATGAGGTCCGTTTTGCACAACATAGGAAAGAGATCTTTAATGTAGTGGCACCTACCCTTTGGAATGTTGGAAGTGGGCAAGAGCAACTCCTGTTTTGTTCTTTTGTTTATGTTCCAGAAGGTAGATAGAGTTAGGGTCCTCCAGATGGATAGGCTTGATTATCTTTACCTGCGATGCTCTGACTGATATATCTTAGAGTGATATGTCTTAGAGAAGCTTATCTGCCCCTCCTCCCTCCACCCTTTCCTCTCTTCTTCGACTGTCCGAGAGAGAGGAGACACCTTTGTCTCTGCTCTCTCTCTCCGGAGCCATGAGGGCAACTCCCAAGTCTGGGCATTGTGCCTCCAACTTAGGTAGTTAGTTAGAACTAGGTATGCCTATGTATCTACTATCTATTTCTATAAATAAAGTAGCTTTTATTTTTCTAAGTCTTAAGTCTCAGTGATTTCAATGCAGGATAAAAGCCTTCCACACACTGGCACACACGCATTTTAGACCACTGATGTTCTCTGCTAACAAATATACAAATTGGAATTCCCTCCCCTTAAATATTCTCCCCTTCTCCATCTCTGTTATCTTTTCTGCCCTACTGAAGACTTTCCTCTTTCAACAAGCCTTTTAAGTTGAGACCTTATCCCAGTCTGTGTCTATGTTGGAATTGCTTTTTAATATGTTTTTAAACCTTTTTTTAAAAAATAGATGTTTTTAAACCTTTTTTTAAAAAATAATTTTTAAACCTTTTTTAAAAGATGTTTTTAAACCTTTTTTAAAAATGATTTTAAAGATGTTTTATTTTAATATATTTTAAAGTCTGTTTTTATGATGTTTTAAAGTGTTTTTAATGCTTTTGTTTGCTGCCCTGGGCTCCTACTGGGAGGAAGGGTGGGATATTAATAAAATCATAAAAGAAAGAAAGAAAGAAAGAAAGAAAGAAAGAAAGAAAGAAAGAAAGAAAGAAAGAAAGAAAGAAAGAAAGAAAGAAAGATTAAACAGCTGCATAGGTCTGTCAGCACAAAACAGTCTTCAAGAGATATCTGAAAGACAAAAGTGAGGATGCCTGCCAAATCTCTATTGCAAGAGTGTTCCATAGCATGGGACCAGCAACACTACATGCCCAACTTCTGGTTGAGACCAGTTTGACCTATGTAACATGGGTGACAACTAACAATATTAGTTGCAAATGATTATCAGTGTATTTATAACAATATCAGCTGCCAATGATTATCAATGTACAATACAGATTGATGATGATGATAGTGTAATATACAACTACATCATGCCCAGCATAGGCCCACTGAAGTCAATGGACTTGAATGGGTCTCTTCTGTGTATGATTAACACTGGATATCACCCATTATTATTTTATCCTTTGTATGCCTCCTTATTGGGCATAGCCCTCGCAAGCCTTACATGAATAGGCTTTGAATAGTTCCCCAAACATTCATCTTGACATTAAATTCAACAAGAAATCCTCTTAATATCAAAATTATTAGTGCTCGGTATCATGGGCTGATCTTATAAACTCCAGCCACCCTTACAGTTCTCGGCAGAAATAATTCACAGGTACATGGTGCAGTACTTTGTATTAAAGCAAAGTGACATCTATTAGAGTGATGCTTTTAATACATAAACAGGGACTGGACATTATTTAACAACTCTGAATTTCTCAATCAAGGAGCAGATACTTCATCAGGCAGCCTATCCTCATATACTTCAATAATGGAGTAACTTCCCTAACTCTTGACAGTTAAATTGCACGTGGTATGTTTATGAATGTGTCTTTATCACCTGGGCAATTAAGAGTTCAGTAAAAGGTCTCTTTTTATTTCATGGCTGTGAGGTTGTAATATTCGAGCCGAGCTGGCTCTTGAAATTTATGTTTTGGCAGCCAGTGCAGGATACAGAATTACACATGAAGATATTAAATCAGGATAAGGGTAGTAATAGATTCTTTAATGTCTCAAAGCTCTTGGTCTAAAAGCCATTTTAAAGCCTGTTAAGGAAAGTTAAAAACCAACTGTAGTGTGTGACCACAAAGGGTTCTCTGATACATTATTTAGAAATAGCTCTGCTGGTAAGTAGGAGTTTAATGAAGGGGGAAAGTTCAGTATTCACATTTTCTGAAAGTATTGCCTCTTGCATTGCAGTGCTTGTCCTGCTCATTGTTACCATGAGACGACGGAAAAAAGAGCCCCTTGTTTTTGATGAAGAGAGAGATATCAGGGAAAACATAGTCAGATATGATGATGAGGGAGGTGGCGAAGAAGACACGGAGGCCTTTGATATGGCTGCCTTGAGGAACCTCAACATCATGCGAGACACCAAGGCCAGGAGGGATGTGACTCCAGAGATCCAGTTCTTGAGTAGACCATCATTTAAAAGCATCCCGGACAACGTCATTTTTCGGGAATTCATTTGGGAAAGACTAAAAGAGGCTGATGTGGATCCCTGTGCTCCACCATATGATTCCCTGCAGACATACGCATTTGAGGGAAATGGTTCAGTGGCTGAGTCACTCAGCTCTTTAGATTCTATCAGTTCAAACTCAGATCAGAATTATGATTACCTCAGTGACTGGGGGCCTCGCTTTAAACGGCTTGCAGACATGTATGGAACTGGACCAGAAAATTTGTATTCATAGCCTTTGAACCTTTCTATGACAATGCACTAAAGAAAAAGAAAATAAAAACTCAATATCTGGACTAAGGAAAATCTGTAAATATTTCTCCATTTTTAACCTTTTTGGTTTTTTTGCCTTGGTGAAGCATATCTTCATTAGAACTTTGTCCTAGGGACTGCACTGAACACACAGATTCTGAGCATCCAGTGGCATTTTTGGTAACATTAAGATGCTTGGGCATGTGCAAATAGATAGCAACACTCGTATACCTGCAGAGGCAACTAATCTCTAAGAGTAAGTAATGCACTGTGACCTCAATGAGCCAATGTTATCCTGTAGATGCCTTCACAGTACTGCTGGGTCTACGCTTAGTCTTCTTAGTGGAGAGAAGGGGAAAATCGTTTGCCACTGAACAATGTTAAAACAATATATACTACTGATGCAAAGTTAATTCTTTTATTTACAGTGTTGCATGCAGTTTGCTGGCTCAAAAAAATCTAACACAATGACTTTTTTAAATGTTGGCTTTAAATGCTATTTAGTTCAAAAGCCTCTGCAAATAGCTGGGCAATTCTAGAACTAGATTGCAATTCCTACTATGAAAATCTGTAACATATCCCATTGCCTTATCAAAATTGTTACCAGGGTACGTCAAATCAGATAGCTAGAAAATGATTCTCACAATTTTGTGATGCCTATGTAGGTATGGGGGGAAGTTGCTATCTATTTACAGGTTTTTTATTATTATCTCTCCTGATTAGTACAGGAGAACTTATCCATTTTTTATTTGTTTTTAAATAAAACGTTGACATGTAGAGTTATGTTTATTTTGGAGCTCCAGTCTCCATCACATTCAGGTTTACTATACTGCACCATGGTATTAGATGCTTGAGAACATACTGTTTTTTCCTCCAGTCTCAGCTACATGAAGGAAATGAAGCATGGAAATAGAGAAATTACAATGAAGCAATTGAGCCCGTCATTCATCTCTCTGAGAGGAACACTGCTACAAGGACACACTGCTGTCATTGTTCTTCTGAGCCATTACAATGTCTGAGATATTTAAATAAAATGTTTGTACTTTGCATTTTCAAAAGGAGACTACAGAGGCAGGCAGGAGTGTCTATAATGCAAGTTGTAGCTTTCAAGGTCATCCATTCTATGTGCTCCAACAATTTAAACAAACCTGCGCCTTCCATCAAGTTCCCTAGCTCTTTTGCTGCTGCAGAATCACAGCAAAAGACCCCTTTACATTTCTTTCATATGTTAAGCAGTGTGATGCGATTAGCACCAGAATCCATCTTCAGATCCTTACGCACATAAGTATTTTGCCCCAGGGAGCTAACTTCATAACACATCATCTCTGTGCTGGTTCAGGTGTGCCATACTCGAAGGATGATTGCAGTCGGTTAAAATAATGTTGGGTTTTTTGAAGTAGGATTTCTTAGAATATAACAAGTTTTTATGATTCAGGCAATATTTATATTTTAGCTGTCCTGATTTATTACTAGCAAATAAGACATGGATTCAATTAGAATAGTGCTTTATTTTAATAATCTTTTCCTATTTTTGTCTCCCCCCATTTTTTTCCTCTGAAGATTGGTTGTTGAGTTCCTGAACAATCCAGAAAAAATTCACCCAAATGCTTAGTTTTTTAGACTTCTTACATATCAAAATAGTGCTGGAACTTAAGAGTTTACAGAACTAGCATTCTGCCAGAACCTCCCCCCCCCACCAGTTTCTCAAAATATTTATTGCCCTGTGAAAGAGGCTTCTGCTTTTCTGCCTCATTCTCAAGGTGCTTGAAAGTTGCATCAGAATTGTTTCAGAATTTTGGTGAGTGAACAGCTTATTTTATCATTCTAAAGTGGCTAAGGGTAGCATGTGACTCTGTGTGTTTTTCTTTCCAGTAATCATTTCTCCAGCACTCTGCAGTCTCCCTGGCTGCCTGCATGTCTTATATGCAAAAAAGCCCCATGGGAAAAGGCTGCTAAATTACTAAGATTAGTGCTCTTGTTTTTAAAGGAAGTCCTTCTTATTACCTTAAAAAAATATTCACTGATTTCTTTAAAAGTAAAGGCTTCACTTAAAAATATAATAACAACAGCTATCAGTTTGTCTCCACCATCCTGCATTTACAGGAAAGCTAAGCAGAGAACTTCATATGATTTTCAGGAAAGGTGAGCACCCAGGAAGGCTTCATAGTGCAGATTGCTGGAGAGATGATTTGTAGAATGAGAGAAAGGACACTCACAAACACCTCTTGGTCACCTTGAAAGTAAGGTAAGCACAGCAAAACCCAGCACCCACCCGTGAAAATTTCACATATTTCTGCTTTGATAAATTCTGGATGCAGTGTATTTTCTTATTAATTGATGCAGTCAAAAAGTGCAGGAGAAGTTACTGTCCTAGCACTAACTAGGGCCTGAGTTTGGAGAAAATAGGGACTCCACACTGTAGGGTTCTTAGATTCTGTTATTGTGAGCCTCCCTGAGCCAGGATGCAAATAGTTTTGATCATACGCAAACTTTGTAGCAAGATAAATTCTTTAGCTGAGCTATCTCTTCTCCTAGTCATAAAAAATGTATAAAAAGCTGCACTGAGAGAAGAACCATAGACTCTCTTAATGTGCTTTGAAGCACAATAAAAAGACAAATGCCCTTTAAAATGTAAGCAGTTTCTCACATCTGAAAGCCATCAACCACCAACACAGCTTCCCACTTAGTTGGAGTGTTTTACAAGTTCACTCTCTGCCAACTGAACAAATCAAACACATACACAACTGAGGCAGGATGATGTCTGAATAAAGTCTGTGCCTTCCCTAGCAACTATTGACACTACCATAGGGAGGTCCATCTTACATTCTGAGAACGCACTTTATAGAAGGTGATCTTCTGAAACTTCTTTTTGTAAAAGGACTTTTGTGGGGAAAGAATATTGACTACAGCTGTAACGTGATGAAGGGGGAAATTACCTGTAATTCTTGCAGCTCAGCGTTATTAATTAACTATATGAAAGTGGCCTTCAGCTTCATAAAAAGTATACAATTTGTTCATGCACAACACAATTCTTTACCTTGGGTAACTTTTTTGTAGACAATCATTGTTTCATGATTCAGTAGATTTTGCTTCTGGTTGTATTAAATATATATATATATATATACATAGATATATATATGTATATGACTGATTTTGTAATGGAACTCAAAAATATTGTCCTTGACTTTTAGTCACATATGTAAGATTTCCAATAAAAATGTTTCAAAAATGTCAAGTGTATGAACCCTCAATTAGAAGTTGAGCTGCAGGAGTTATGTAGGTGTCTACAAGAATAGAAAAATGTTTTGGAAGAATGTCCTGACATTTGGAAAATACTATAGTTCAAGATCAGGGTCCAAAGACCTGTAAAATTAGTTCTGCATACCCAGCTCTTGCTTGTGTTTCTCAAATACAAGCTTCATGCCACCTGCAAATCACTTCTGAAACTAAGGGACTTTGATTTGTGATATGATGTTCTTCAAAGAAAGAAGGAACAAAATACAACAGCATGCTCATGGCCTTTGAGAGTCCTATGCTGGAGATAAACCTTGGAGATAAACCCCATTAACTTCTAAATGGGACCTAATTCTAAGTAGACATGCATTTAATTGCACTGCTAAAGTGGATCCTGGGCACTATATTTGTAGTTATATACTAAATTGATGGTTTTATCACAAATCATTCAAAATAGAACTGTAATCCGCAAACATGCCCCTCTCTTTTTTATATTTGAAGCTGTACAATATCCTTTTTTATAAGATACAAAGTCCATTGCCTTACATTTCTGTTATCTAACCCACACTATTTCAGCCATGAGCACTTTTCAGTTTATCCATTGCCCTTCACAATGAGCCTCATCCATTCTAAGTGTTGATAAGGTTGAAACAGTATTATACCAGTCTTTCACACCTGTCCAGAGGCCCATGTGTGTTTAGATCATGTACACAGATCTCTTGCACATATACTTCCCCCATTCATTTCAAAAGGGGCACCCTATCCAAGTATTCCTGGGTTTGTTGATCAGGTTTCTCCATGGGAATGAGTGGAGAATTCCTCACAATTGAGGGAGCTCAGTGTGGACACCAGAGTTCATGTACTCATAAGCAATTGAAGACAAGATTTTTTTAAAAAAAATGTTCCTCCAGTCTGGTGACAAATGTTCTTATGTTTTAAACTTCTCAGGAGAGTTGTGAATGGTCTTTGTTTAGAGGTTTTTTTGTGTTGATTCCAGACAATGAGACAGAGCTTAAGTCAGCAGATCCATTCATATTGGTGCAAATTGGTTTGATGGAAGCGTGAGTAAATTCAAGAACATGAACATTTCGTTAACAATTCCTGGTTCAACTAAAAAAGTCACCTTTTCTAGTTTGCTGTACATCTCATGATTTTGAGGTGCCATCATTTTAGCTATTTTAGTTATAAATCAAGTTATATGCATCAGCTAGTTTCAGATGTAATCCAAAAACCTGGTCTATTAGCATAGAAACAGAAATAAGGGATGTACCAGCAAATGCTCTGTCATTGCGTTACATTGGGTGTTTCAAGCTGCAATCCAAATGAAAATACATTGTATTGATAATGTACTGTTTGGTCCGTAAGACCTGTTCGCTGAGAGTATTTTGACTCCAGTCGTATAGACACTTACTATGAATAACTCAGAAGAAAACTGTACTCACTTATCAAATCCCCCCCAGTAATATGCAGGAACCCTTAACTCCATGCTCAATTGTTGCCATCTTTTGTTTCCCGGCCTCTATATCACATTACTAACTGCCTAAGTCTTCTTGGTACAAACTACCATTTTTATCAAGATCAGAGTCTAATCAAAGATTTCAATGGTCAGTCGTGTGGCTAAAATTTGGCTAAAAAGTTATAGATGCTCAGCAAAGCCAAGCCTAAGAACCTTTTGAGGTTCATTACTTGTAACATGGGGTTTCATTATCTTTTACAATATGTCCTTTATCTGAGTACATAACAAGGGGAGAAAGATGTAGAAGAAGAAAAAAGTGGATCAGGTCAATCTCCAGATTTTCCACACACATTGACATTTATTACATCCCTGCTCTGCCTCAGCAGTGCCTGATACAATTATAGTGTATCTTCTCATTGAGACTAAGTACTTATCAGTTGGGACTAAATGTGATATCAAACCAGACACTGAAGAAGACATTAGGCCATTCAAGTCTGACCAGAATGGTCAGTCTAAGTTTTACTGCCTTTGTATTTCCTAAATGATTTGAAGTATTTTTCAAAGAACACTCAGCCCCTGAAAAACAGCAACACAGTGATGGGATGACATAAAAACTACTTGTTAATTGAACACAGAAACACAGCCGAGGGGAAGAATATGAAAGTCATTAGCATCATTAAGAGCAAAAGAGACTGGTGAATCAAATTTGAATGCTCCATCACTTCCTTAATTACTTTTCTCTTCCTTCCTTACACAGGTGAGCTTTCTTTCTTCAGCCACTGAATAAGTGCACTGCATGTGTTATACCTTTGTAAGGCAAACATGTTTTAATGATGAGATTCAACTGTTTTGGTAATAGTGCATGCAGCCTTTTGTTTAGAGTCTATGTCCTTGGGGTTCCCAGGTTGCTTGCAAAAATACCTATTTTATGAAGATGGAGATAGTGTTACAAGTAGCATATGTGTTTGGCTGTTGTTACTGTAGCAGCAGAGTGGTGAGAATAGAAAAACAGGTGCAGGAGATTCTTAATAAGAAGGTCAATAATGACAATTTGGCTTTCCTAAAAGACAGCTTGCCCACCACTGCTTATGTTCCCCTGCAATATACAACCACAGAGAATTGTTGGATATGTTCTAGGGTGCGCTGTTTGTTCACACAGCACAACTGTGGTGCTAAAGGGTTAGCCTGACCCCTGTAGTCCATGTGTTGATAACCTCAAAGTGGGATTACTGCAATGCACTCTGTGTGGGGCTGCCCTTGGTCCTGGTTCAGAAGCTCCAGCTGGCGCAAAATGCAGTGGCCAGATTGCTGATGGGACCACATGGCTGACATCATGTGATGCCACTTTTAAAACATCTTCACTGGCTACCCATCCACTACCGAGCCAGGTTCAAGGTCCTTGTATTAATTTACAAAGCCCTGAGCAACTTAGGCCCAGGGTATTTTAGGGACTGCCTGAACCCTTACACCTCAGCTCAATCACTGAAATCATCTGCAGGAGCACCTCTGGTCATCCCTGAGTTGGCAAGGCTCATTTAACATCAACACAAAATCAAACCTTCAGTGTCATTGGCCCAGTTCTCTGAAATGCTCTGCCAACAGAGATTCACTAGGCACCTTCTGTCTTAAGTGCCTGCTGAGAACGTTTCTGTTCTGCCAGCCTTATGCAGACAATTAAGAAGATGTTTTTTTCACAACAGGTGACCTTTCTTTTTAGTGTATTTTCCATGTTTTTATTCTATGGTGGTGGTGTGTTGTAAACTGCTTTGATGTTTTTAATGAAATAGTGGTAAAATATTTTTATAAATAAATAAATAGGACTGGGCAGGGTCCTGCGGGAACTGAGTGTGCACCAAAGAACACCCTAGAAAACCAGTGTGACAAGTACTTCCTGAAGATTGAAGATTTCAAAAGCCCTACTTTAAAGAGATGAGGGACAGTAGATATTTTCCATGCTTCAAGTATGCTTTTATTTATTTATTAATTTTATTAAATTTATATCCCACCACTTCTCCCAGAAGGCACTCAGGGCAGAAAACAAGCAACAAAGCACTAAATTTATTGTTGCTTTTAAAAAATTAATTTTTAAAAAATATTTTATAAAAAATTGGAAACATCTTTAAAAACATCTTAAAAACAAAACACCTTAAAAACATCATTAAAAAAATCTTTAAAAAACATCTTCAAAACAATTCCCACACAGATGCAGACTAGAATAAGGTCTCTACACAAAAGGATCATTGAAAGAGGAAGGTCTTCAGTAGTCACCTGTCTAATATTGAAGGGGAGTGCAATTGAAAGGATGGGTGCCACAACACTAAAGGTCTGCTTCCTATGTTGTGCAGAACCAACTTCCTGATGAGATAGTATCTGTAGGAGGCTTTCACCAGCAGAGCGTTGTGATCAGCTGGGTATGTAAGGAGTAAGATGATCTTTCAGGTATGATTTTATGATGTTTTAATGAGTTATGATGAAATTTTCTGGTTTAATTTGTTTTAAAGTGCCACAATATTTTAATATGAGCTATCATTTATTAGTACCCTGATAAATACATATATAAATAATAAAATAGGCAGATGGGTTCTGAGAAAGCACAGCCCACCCTTATCCTTCAGTAGCCCCTGAGCTCTGAGACAGATAAGTGACTTAAATTAGAATTAAAAGTATGGGAGCATATCCTTCTAGCCAATCACAAAGTATCTGGAACATATAATAGTATGGATAGCATTGTCCTTCATGTCCTCTTAGCCAATACTGGAAATAGGTTAAAGTAACTTCTTTGCTTTATTTGTGACATTTTCAGGATGAAATCTTCCTTGTTAGAAGAGTAATTTAACTAAGGCTTCTTAGGCAGATACAGAGATGCTTCTGTTGCTAAGGAATGCTTAGGCTGAAATCCAGTACACACTTACCTGGGAGTAAATCCCTTTGAACGCAATGAAACTTATTTCTGAGTAATGCATTGGATTGCAGCCTTAGTCACTTAATCACTCTTGCTAAGCAATAAGTAGGAAGAAGCTGAAGAGGCTTGCTCTATTGCAACAGGAGTAGCTTGCAGCGAGAAGGATGAGAAGTACAAGTAAAGGAACAAAACAAATGATGCCTTGTGCCCTTAGCAGTCCTGTGGCTGGCACAAATTAAACAGGGTAAGCCTTTTCTAGTGTGGAAATAAAATTATGGGAAAAGCTTCATGTGTTGACATTCTGTCTATCAGACATCTTATTGTATGTGGCCCCTGATTTTCTTTCTTTCTTTCTTTCTTTCTTTCTTTCTTTCTTTCTTTCTTTCTTTCTTTCTTTCTTTCTTTCTTTCTTTCTTTCTTTCTTTCTATAAGAGGAGGAAAGGTGGGATATAAATGTAATAATAAGTAAATGAAAATAAAGCTTTACAAGCACTAGAGTAAACACAAGGAGAAAAGCAGTTCCTGCAGCCCAGAGTTTCAATAACTTCTTTCCTTGACACCCTGCCCCCAGCCTCATCTGGCATTATATTAAAAATGGCCAGACTATTGACACTGGTGCCTCTGTAGCCCATCCCCCTTTAGCACTGGCTTCTCGATTAGTATAAAAGATGAGTGATGTGAGAAGGAACAGCTTCTAGAAGGAGCTTCTGGCTGAATGTACACACAGCTCCAGCTAACTTCACCGAAAGCTGAACAGGTATTTTCAAGGTCAAAAACTGGGCCTAAGAGAATTGCTTCTTCTGGCTGATTAGCTGAGCAGCATTGTAAAGATGCTTTGAGGCTGGGAAGCAAATGCTGTTTATAGAACTGGTGGCTGCAGTGGGAATATGGGATCTAGTAGTGTGGGGAAAGGATCAGCAGTGTTGCAGTGGAGAAGGCAATATGGTGATGAAACAGGAGGCTGTGGAAACATGCAGCTGCATACCTCACATGTATCAGGAATGAGTCAGCTGAATAGATCTGTGCATCTCAGGGCTTGTGTTGCTTCCCAGGGCTTATCCTGTTATCCCAAGATCTGTTTCTGCCTCCTCCATTCTTGTTTTTCTCTTTCCCCTCAATCATCTGTTTATGTCAAATCTGTCTTTCATTCATCAATGATCTCTGGAATCCTTTTGTTCTAGATAGCTTCTCCACGGCCACTTCCCTGTACTTCCATTCTTGAGACAGTTATTAGTTGTCTATTACAGCAATTTAGATCCCTCCTCTCAGGATGCTAATACTTCCAAAGTTTGCACAACTAACATAGGACACATTAATAAAATCACAATAACAATATTAAAATATAACAATCAGATCCTTCCCACAGAGCAGCTGGTGGTAGGCCTGGGGGAGGGGATGATTCAATGTAGCTGATGTAGATTCTGAAGTCTTTTTGTTTTTGCCTTTCTCTCCTGCGTGGGAATTTTTCCCATGGGTGGTTGGTGTTAGATGGCCATGTAGGGAGAGGAGGGGAAAGCCCATCTGGAATGTGGCTCTGCTGTCCATCATAAGACAAAAAATAATGCCCTGTCATGTCATGAACATGTTAATTTCCCCCCTTTCAAGTTAGTCATGCATTCATCAAACCGATACCTCTTCCATAACTATCTTTTCACTTTGATTTATTGTCAGGTTTTCAACTCTAAATAGAGAAAAGCACCTAAAGTTAATTAAAAATAATCCACAAGATGAATAAAAGGCACAGAAATAAAAAAGACTCCAATATATGTTAAATATAGCATCTTTGTTCCATTTTTTCTTTTTATTTAATTTATTCTCATGAATGCAGACATAGCAAACAATCAACTAATCACTCAGGCTTCCTTTCAACAACTAGGTAAGATTGATTAATATGTTAATGTCTGTATGGCTTGTCCAA
The DNA here is from genome assembly GCF_030035675.1 of Rhineura floridana. NCBI lineage: Eukaryota > Metazoa > Chordata > Lepidosauria > Squamata > Rhineuridae > Rhineura > Rhineura floridana. The sequence continues at coordinate 233,851,210 of NC_084480.1, read as the reverse complement.
CTTTTAAATCACTCTGGTAGGTTCCCATTTGCAAATGTTGAATTAATTATATAGCAGATGTCTCATTAGAAGAAAGTACTTATAATCCACCTTTCCTGGTTGCTTGTTTGTATGTCTACTACAAAAAGTTGACACCTACTCTTTTCATCATTACACCAGATTTTAGGTTATATGTGGTCACTCTGATTCCATCACAATATTGGCTGGAATGAGAGGGGATTTGTAGGTTCAGGATTAAACAAATAAGTTTTAGCACGAACAGGTCAGGCCAATTGGTTCTAGTACAGAGGTTGGAAGCTTTCAGAGCCAGGGACATCAGGGCAGATAGTCTGACCATCAGCCAGGTAATTGCATCAAACTGAAAACAGAAATTGCAGTGCAGATATTGGTGTAAAGGTGATGAACACCAATGGTGCAACGCCAAAGCACACAGCTAACCAAGCAGGTGCTGAGAGAAAATGTATTTGCAAGACAGTCAGATTGCTTGGAAGTAGAATGGTTGATCAACTACCAGGAGCAAGGCCACTCCAGGTTCAAGATGACATTTGGCAAATGCTCCATTGGGCAGCTTTTTGGAGTTGTCATTTGAGATATCACAGAATGCTACAGATATAGCATTGTTCCAGGGCACTGGGGGACTTAAAAAAGGTAACTTCAAGCCACATGATGTGGAGGAAGGGGCAGTTATCAGCCCCAATAGCTGCCTAATGATGCTGTGTGTTGATGCCAAGCTTGATCAGGGATCATTTAAGGCTGGGACTAATGAATTCATGGCAGCCAAATCAGAACCAGCTATGCCTCATTGCAGGACATAAGTTGGAGGCAAATCCTGAAATATCCAAATTAATGAATTAATTCAAAGTAATTATTTCTTCAGATTTCTTCAAGTTTCTCAATGTGGTCCATAGTCAGAAGGAAATCTGCCAACAATTAGCTTATCCAGACCAATTTCCAGATACTAGTCATGTTAGTCTGTTGCAGCAAAACAAACAGTTTTGTGGCACCTTGAAGCCGGCATGGGAAACCTGTGGGCTTCCAGATGTTGCAGGACTACAGCTTCCATAATCTCTGATCATTGGCCGTGTTGGCTGGGGGCTGAAGAGAGTTGGAGTCCAACAACAAGTTGTCCATCCCTGCCTTAATGACTAACAAATTTTATTATGACATAAGCTTCTATGGACTGGTGCCCACTTCATCCCATGCATGGATCATATTCCAGGCATGTAATCCATTCGTGGCTGTTATCCACAAAATTCCATAAAATGTGTTAGTCTTTAAGGTGCCACAAGACTTTGTTGTTTATCCTGTCTATCTTTGGTGCCAACACTTTGCTGGTAGTGGGTTGTATCCAACGTAGTGCTAAGTAAGCATCCTATCAGTGCAAGGATTTCTGCTTGCACAATGGGACTCCCCCCCCTTCCTGAAACACACCCCTTAAATATGTTCTAGGGGTTCCCCCAACCATCCGTAGCAGATCTGGGCAGGGCATGGGGGGAGGAGAGGAAAAAAGTCCCATTGTGCAATCAGAAATCCTTACATTGCTGAAACACTTAGCACTGTGTTGGATACAACTCAATATTTGTTCAGATATTTCCAGCTGAAATGGACAGGTGCTAAATTACTATAGATATTCAAAAGCTTTAGATGCAGTGGATAGAAGTCCAACTTTGAATACAAGAGCATCGAGTTCAAACATTTGTTTATTATGAATCTCATTGGGTGGCCTTGAGCATCTCTAGCACAACAAGCCTAAAGCTGAATAAGAATATATTCGTCCACACTGAGCACTTTGCATAGGGCAAGAAAGAAACCAGTATAAGAAAGAATCTTATGCTTTGCTATAAGATTCATTTGCTGGTGAATTAATGCATGTTACGGAATGAAGCCAGATCACCTTCTTCTGACTATTATTTATCATTCCACTGATCTTTGTGTCGTCATTATCCACAAAGTCAGCAACAATTTTCTATTCCTACTGTTTCATCAGCAGTTCTCAAAATATCTAAAAGCATTCTCCAAATAAACTGAACAGATGTGTTGCCTCGTGAACCAATTCCTCCTACCCTCCCCAGCAAGTTGTGAATTTTTGTTAAAACACATAGTCTGAAAGATACCTTTTGATAAATATTTAAACAAAATAACAACCTTCTCTTCTTGAGTTCTAAGACTGATGTAGTCAGTTGGAAATGTTGAAGGACTCAATATTTTTCACATTTAATTGAATATTTGAAAGGATGCTGTTTTCTGCTCTTTCCTATCTCCTTCAGAAAGCTTAAGGCAATTTGAGATTATAATGCTGAATATTTTACTATATCAACTCTTTCAAGGAGTTTAGTGACAACATTGATGGCTACTCAGTAGTCAAGATATGAGCCAGTGTGTTGTAGTGGTTAGAGTGTTGGACTGGGACTTGGGAGACCAAGGTTCAACCCCCCCACTCAGCCATGAAGCTTGCTGGGTGACCTTGGACCAGTCACGGTCTCTCAGCCTAACCTACCTCACAGGGTAGTTCTGAGGATAAAATCGGGAGGGGGAGAACCATGTTTGTATGCCACATTGCACTCTTTGGAGGAAAGGTGGGATAAAAATGTAATAATAAATATATAAAATATTGAAAACCCATGCAAAATAGAACCCTCCGTGAATTTTATCCTCCTAAAGCAGGGATAGGGGACCTTCACCCCAGAGGTCTGCATTTCCTTAGGGGAAAGTGATCTGTGTCCAGTCCACATACAGGTGGCCTAATTAGGCATGCCAGGCCTCGCCATTTAACTTATGAGGATAAGGCTATTTCCTTCATATCATGTTTGAAGGCTTCCTATAAGGATCAGATTGGCCACTGTGGGGAACAAGATGCTGGACTAGATAGACCTGTGGTCTAATCCAATAGGGCTCTTCTTAAACGTTCCCAAGCACCCCAAGTCTCTTCCCATGATATAGTAGGAAGGGACTGGAGAGAGCTCTCTTCTTCATTGGTGCCTACTTGCTCCCGAGTGAATGAGTCTGATGAGTGCCATTAAGCTCCTTATCAGGACTGTAATGTATCTCATTTACCTAAGTAGACATCAAACCTCTGATCTAATCCTCCTGTTTCCAGAACTATTATTGCAGTGAAGTTGCTGGAGCAGTTCAGAGATGTTCTGAGGACATTTCTGGCAGCATTATGCATTCATTTTTGTGACACTTACTGAGCCCTTGCTCTCTCCCTTGCTCTTACTGGAGAAAGGCCTTTAACAATGCTCTGGTAGTAATACATTGTGATGCTTGCATTTTTGGTTGATAACACAGCACCCCTAGGCCTATTCCTTGAGCTCCACTCAAAGACCATGCCATTGAGCTTTAAAAGGTCACATGTGACATAGTTCCTGAAACAACAAAATACACAATTGTATGCCATGTTTTGGGAACAAAATGGTTTGGGGCATCTCAATGTTCCTTTTGTTTCCAGCACATTGCATGACCTACTCAAGTCACATACACTAAAATCCTCTTGAAATTCTTTTTTAGCTTTACCTGACCATCTTTGGAAACTATTCTGATTTTCTGCCTCTCTTCTCTTGTTCTTGTTTCATGTTGGCAGGTTGCATTGTGGATAAAAAACACATAATGTTATTCTTCTTTGCCAGATATATCTGTGAAAGATATTGTAGCTTTGACCCTCAACATGCACCTGGATTCAGCTTCAAACTGTTTTGTGGTTTTGACGGCCGTTGAAATGGTCTTGTATTGAACATCCTATGACTTTTGTTCTGTTGACCTAAATTCTGATCCTTGACATTTAAAGTTACAATGCCAATTAAGTATTGCACAGAATCTCAGAAGACCAAGGGAAGATAGATATTTATATCTACAGATGAATAATGTGGAAGACTGACTTGAGGTTAGAATACCAAGCTGCAACCCTTACTAGCAAGCATCTGGGATGGCTTGTTTACAACTGAATGTATTCACTGGTGAGCTGTTAACTTGGAGACATTAAATTTATGACAGTTTAGGAATGAATAAAATTGATCACTGGAGACTGAAAGTATAAACTGTACTTCACAAGAAAATAAATCCAACCTGCTTCTAACTTTGAATGCAAAGGGTAATGTTGTGAGACAAATTAGAGGTCACTTGTTTGAAGAAATCCAAAAGTTCATAACTTGGCTGCCTGGAGAGGAAATGATTTTATATATAGTTTTAATTGGGATTTCCCTTACTTTGACTATGGACAGACAAACCTGTTAATTCTTTGTTTCTCTTGGTTTCTCGTTTTTTCAATTTTGAGTTCAGTTTGCAACATTTCTGCAAATTTGTTAGGTTATTTTTAAGTCATGGAAATTTGTCAGCATGCCAGTGTGCATTTTTCTATGTACACACATTTTTGTAGGCAATTTCCTTTAATACAATGCATTTTTGTATGTTATTATCACTAAAATAATGCACATTTTGTATTATATTGTCACTAACATATGCATTTTATGCATACCTTCCCCAATACAGAGGTTGTGAACTTCAGGCCTGGGGGCCAAATGAGGCCCTCCAGGCCACTTTATATGTCCCTTGGGACTCTCTCCAGGTCAAACCTACTCTCAGCCACACCCTCTGTTCCCAGCAGACCCGGTGCCAGGGAGGGGCCAGGTGGTCATGGGCCTGAGGTCCCCTAGGGTTCAGAAGGACCCCTAGGAGGGTGGAGCTCCTGCTCCACAATCCACACCAGTGTCAGGTCATGGGGCGTGATTTGTAGTAAACATCAACCCATAATCCCAAACTGCAAATCATGCCCTGCAACCTGACATTGGCATGGATCACAGATCTCCACCCTCTCAGACAACACCCCCCGATACAGCTAGTGGAGGCTTAAATAGGACTGGCTACCCTACTTCCCACATTTCCACATCAGAGTGTGCGAAGGCATGCACACACAGTGCATTAGTGTGGTGATGTGCTGATGCAGGAGGCAGGGCATCTGAGTCTATTTAAGCCCATGCTGTGTTGATGCCTGAGGGCCCCCTCATGACTAGTGCTGACTCTGTTCCCAGGACACACCCATAAACTGCCCTCCTTCACACCCTCATTGCATGTTTTTCCTGGCTATGTTTTCAAATTCTAATAATGACTTTTGCTTATCTGGATGGATTGGGATGTGTGAATGTATATAAAAAGCATCCTACTCTACAAAGGTAACATTTATATTCAGTGTACCATGCATCCCTCAGAGGACACAACAGAGGATGAAGGGGAATGGGAGATCTCAGACCCAGGAGAAGATATGAACAGAGAGACAGCTCAAGACCCTTCACCATCAGACAAGATGGAGGACCCTGCTGGAGACCTCCTGTCAGATTCAGGGAGCAACCAGGAAGCTACTATGACCCCAGCAGAGAGGAGACACCAATGGGTGTTGGAGCAAAGGAGGTAGCCAGCCTGCTTAAGAACCCCAAGCTCTCGAAAGATGGAAGGCTGAGTGGAAACACCTGGCCTCAAATGCTGAGCTTAAAAGGGTGGGAGTGGCTTGGGCTCTTCCTGGAAACAATGTTGGACCTCTGTGTCAGATCGTCATCAGTCGTGCTCATGATCCTGTGCCTTTGACCCTGCCCTGTCTGATTGGATCATCAGTTCCTGGACTTTTGGACTTCTCCAAGGACTCAGCTGTTCTCAACTCTCTTGGCTCTTTTAACCCGGTATTCACGCTGGCTGCTTTGCTGGTCTCTCCTCCTCCCCTCTAGCCTGACAGATTTACAGCCTGCCTGCAGGCCATTATCTACTAATTACTTTACTGCAGCTATACACTTTGCCAGCAGAGACTGACACAGTGCTCCACTCTTTTTTTGCCTCTGGTTTCATCCACCACTGATGTGTGGGCCCAAGCAGATTGCCCAAAAGGAAATGTGTTCCTTAAGGTGAAAAAAGTTCTCTACCCCTGCCCTAAGATATGGATTTTTGTACAAATTTGTTTGGTTGGATAACTGCATCACAAAATTCAGATTTTTAAAAGTAGTTGTGTTTTGGTTTGTGTATTGTTTTGGGAAGTGTGAATTAGAACCAAACCATTTCTCATCCATCCTTAATTTTGCCTTTTATTTACTCTGTCAATGAAAATATTTTATTCTACAGCCAATCAGGTTTCAAATTATTTTCATTAAATGGTCTCCTTGTCACTTCACCAGAGATTGCATCTATCATAGCAAAGCTATGAACAGAACAAATGTTGTCACGTACTAACCACTGCCTTGCTATTAATTCTTTGAGAACACATGAATCAAGAGAGCTGGCAGTGAGCGTGCAAGTGCATGTCAAGGGGCTAACATGGTTTGTGCATACAACCCCCCCCCCAACGTTTGTATTGTATTAACACAGACAATGCAATGCTGATAAGGCAGCTTGGCAGGATATGTTTTTCACACCATCTCATACTACATCTACTGATTCTGCTTTGTGACAGGATGTGATTTGTTTATTTATCTAAGACATTGGCTCTCAGCATGGCTTACAAAAATCGGTACTAAGATAGTCTCTACCTTCAGGCTCACAATCTCAAAAGACACGACACATGAGGAAAGAGGAATGGGAGGGAGAAATGAAAAGCAAGCTCAAGCACAGGTTGTCGAAGTTGCCATTCTTATAGTGCAGTTAGTTCTATCTGTGTAGATTCTGGCTGTCTAGAAGAGCAGAAACTCTTTGTCAACATCACAGGATGCAAAAGCATCAACCTTTCTATGCTTACAACATACAGTACTTATTCCCATACTTCTTTTGCATTTTAATCTCTCTGCAACTAAACTCATGTTTATATAGCTTGTTGGAGTGGTAGAAGTGGGCTGGATGCTCATGTGCTCTGCATTTGACTCCTGCCACTGCCTACAGAGTGCCATGCTATGTGACCTTTGGCAGGAGATAAGCAGGAAGCTAGCACCATGGATGGAAACCCAACAAGGCTGAGTCTTATGTTGTTTCACATTGATTATGTCCCTCGAGAACCAACTTTCAGTGCTGTAACTTTTAGAATTAAAAAACAGAAGCAAGAACACACCAGTCTTCCAAAAAATCTTCATAAAGCATTTGCATATGAAAGTATAAGCTGGAGATGGGGGAGAAATTTGATTTTGTTTGTGCTTTTATGAGAAACTACTTAATTTGTACTTCTCAAACCAATGCATAAATCAAAACACAGTTACCCTTCAAAATTCACACCTTTGAAGTTTGCTATGCGGTTCTCTTGTTGGTGTGTGTGCGTTGTTGCGTCAAACAGCATACATTACGTTGGAGTTAAGTTGAGCAAGAAACTTCTTCAGAGCATTAGAGCATGTTAAGAGTCTTTTATTAAGACATTAAGGCTTTTCAGCAGTTCCCCCCCCCTCTAGCTCTACAGCACATTTCTCTCCGAAAGCAAAAGTAAGACAGCCTCTCAGGTCAGAGGCATGATGCAGAAGGACACAACTCACAGACTCTGTTAGAACTTTCCCAGTCTATATCTTGATGGTTACCATAACAACGGCCTTCACTGTCCGTTCCCAGACTGGGCAAAGATATAACTCCTCTTAACTTTCAAAACTTTCAGACTTGATGGAAAACTACTAGGCCTCATGCCAACAAGCCCCCCTTTTTCTCATCATGTCTGTCAATTACAAAGAAATCTCAACAATACATCTCCACAATACATAGTCATACAGTAATACATTTCTACAATACCTCTTGCAATACATTTCAGTACATTGCATCATACATTTTCAGTTCAGTACAGTTCAAAATTACATCTCAGTACAGTTCAAAATTACATCTCAGTACAGTTCAAAACTGTATTCACTCAAACTTTGGTTGAACACATGTCAAATACAAAGTGTCAGCATCCATTTCCACCAGTTTATGCATTCCAGGACTGGATACTAACCCCACGGTAAATCTTTCAGGCAGTTTGCCTAAATTTGCTCTTGTAGAGCGTCTTAAAGGAACCATAGCTTCGGCTCTCTCTGCCCCCCCATTTGTGCTTGTACTTGTGCTTGGCACCGCGTGCCCAGGATCTTCCATTTCCTCAGCTTTTCATTTCTTTGATCTGCGTTTCCCACAAATGAGCTCATTCAAAGCATCTCTGAGAGGAATTTGTGTACCTTCCACTTTAATGTCAAGATCTGGCTTAAATGTCTGTGATTGTGTTCGTGTTTGTGTGTCATCTGTTCCTGTAAGAATAACTGTCTGCCTTTGATCCCAAGGCTTTTCTGAGACTTTAATGCTTCTGCTCAGAATTAACTGCTGTGTTTCTGGACACCAAACTCTGAAATATGCATTCTGAAATCCCAAAACAAAACCTTGCTGTGCTCTGGGCGCAAGCTTGCCCCTCCTTTTTCCCTGTGGAATGTGGATCCAGCACCTTGCCCCGAATTTTTGAATGTGTTGTATTTTAGGCTTTCTGCCAGTAAGTTTCTCATAAGGAGACATTCCAAGTGCACTGTGTAACACCCTGTTGTGAATATAATTCGCATAAAGAATTGCTTCTGCCCAGAAAGAATTCCCTAAACTGCAATCCATCAGCATGGCTCTCATTGCTTCCTGCAGCACCCTGTTTTTGTTCTCTGCAACCCCGGTGGAAGGTTTAATTGCTATTTTCTTACTTGCCAGCACTTCATGCAATGCTTTACCCATGAATTCTTCTCCCTGGCCCGAGCGTATAGCCCCCACTGTGGTGCCATGTTGAGTTTCGATTCTCTTAATGAACAGTCTCAGCTTTTGCTCAGCTTCACTTTTATGCTTTAACAGAAAAACATGACAAAATCTTGAAAAATCATCTACCAGTACCATGAAGAATTTCGCACCTCCTTGTGAAGCATTTATTGGCCCTGATAAATCAACATGAACTAGCTGGTAGGGAGCTGTTGTGGTTCTCTCAGCCTCCCGGTTTATTGGTGCAATAGTCATTTTAGCTTGATTACATGCATCACAATCCATTAACTGTCCACAATCTTTTAAAAGCATGTTTTCACTGTGCAAAGGGGTTTTCTTTATCGTGTTGAAATTTGCATGCCCCAGCCTTTGATGCCATTCATGGACACAGCCCTGATGTACCTGTGCCTCAGCATTTAGCACAGCACACCCTGCTTGACTGCTCTTTATTGCAAACTGTGAATCATTAAGGCTTCCCTGCAAACACACTTGATCTCCCCTCATTATATAACATTGGTCTTTGTGGAACAAAATTGAATAATTACAACTCACCAGTTTGCTCACTGACAATATGTTATGAGCCAATTCCGGAACAAACAATCTGACATTATCCCAAGTTTATCAAATCTCACCAGTCCACGGGCTTCCACCCGTTTATGTGATCCATCGGCAAGTTGCACAAAATCCTGCTCATCTGTAGACGTGTAAAACAAACTTCTGTCTTTAATTAATATATGGCTTGCTCCGCTGTCAAGCAGCCAGTTAATAGGTTGTAAATCTTGAGACTTCTGTTTACAAACAAAGTTCACACTTCCCTGCTTCAAGCCTCCGTCCCTGGAGTTTCGCTTGACTGGACATTCCCGCTGTAGATGCCGTCGATCTCCGCAAATAAAACAAGCATTCAGCCTCTGTTGCTGCTCCTGTTTATAATCCTTCGGCACGGCATTTTTCACCTCTTGCCTCCTGACAGCTTCCATCGACTCGGCTCTTTTTGCCTCCTGTCTCCGCTGCCATTCTTGGGTCAGCTTTTCCTCAATAAACGCAATGTTCAAACCTCCGTCAGGCATGGCTTCGAAAGCCATGACCATATTATTCCAAGTCCCATCGAGTGAAGCCAGGATCAGATAGGTCTTCTGAAGTTCAGAGTGTTCAACGCCTCTGTCTGTCAGCTCAGCAAACAGGCGTCTGAATTCCGTGAGATGCTCACTCATGTCGCACTCACCCGTGAAGCGCATTTGATAAAGCTTCCGTGCCAAACACAATCTAGATCCCGCAGTCTGTTGCACATGAATGCCTTCCAACTGGTCCCACATCTGTTTGGCATTTGTAACATCCCTCACGTGTAGCAGTTGAGAGTCTGATAGAGCCAGAAGTATAAAAGCTTGAGCTCGCTCATTGTTCCTAGTCCAAGCCGCTGAAAGGGGTGCAGGGGGTGTACCTTCAATAGCTTCCCATAAATCTTCTTTTACTAGCAAAGCCCGCATTCTCGGCTTCCAGCTGCCATAATTCTTTTCATTAAGTCGTTCCATTGGCAAGCCTCCCCCAGACAGGTTTACAGCCATGTTGCTCACCTCCGTCTGGTTCAATCAATCAAGCTGCCCTCTCTGGAACTCCGTCTGCCATTCAGACCAGCAACTTACTCCTGTGTAATGCGCTGTGGATCTGGGCCCATAACCCCTGTTGGTGTGTGTGCATTGTTGCGTGAAACAGCATACATTACGTTGGAGTTAAGTTGAGCAAGAAACTTCTTCAGAGCATTAGAGCATGTTAAGAGTCTTTTATTAAGACATTAAGGCTTTTCAGCAGTTTTTCCCCCCTCTAGCTCTACAGCACATTTCTCTCTGAAAGCAAAAGTAAGACAGCCTCTCAGGTCAGAGGCATGATGCAGAAGGACACAACTCACAGACTCTGTTAGAACTTTCCCAGTCTATATCTTGATGGTTACCATAACAACGGCCTTCACTGTCCGTTCCCAGACTGGGCAAAGACATAACTCCTCTTAACTTTCAAAACTTTCAGACTTGATGGAAAACTACTAGCCCTCATGCCAACATCTCTGACCAGGGTGTACAAAAATGCATATATAATAGAAAGGTGTGTATAAAAATGCATGCATTTGTGAAAATAGCATACAAAAATGCATTATGAGGAAATTGCTAGTAAAAATGTGTGTAGTAGGACAAATTTGCAATGATATGCTGACAAATTTCATGTTTTTTTTAAAAAAATCACAGATTGCTATGGAAATATGGAGAACTGAATTTAAGATTGGAAAAATTAGCAACAGAGAAAATCTGAAATTGACAAATTCATCCATCATCATCCTTAGACCATAAACAAACTTAAGACTAACATAAAACAGCAATGTTTCATAGCAAATTTCACTGGAAGATGAGAGACTTCTGATGCTGACTGGCAATTGAGAACCTAGGGCAGCCTAATGCAGGTACCAGAGGTTGTCATGAGAAGGCAACAAAGAGAGGCCACAAGGGGAGGGGGAAAAGTTACCTTTATCCCTTCCTAACTCGTGAAACTCCTCAGCCTATGTCAAAAGGAATCATACTACAAGGCTCTTATTCCAGGCTGTCTTGAGCCATGAACAGGAGAACTAATAAAAGGAAGATGGAGACACACTGCAACATTTTGTTGCAGGCCCCACCCCATTTATAAACTATGGATATTCAACAATAGGAAGTCTTAATTCCATGCTTAAATTACACAAACAGTTGCGACTTTCAATCCACACTGAAAACTAGGGCAGTGCACTGGATTCAGCGAAGGCCTGAGCCAGTTCGAGACTATTTAGAGAGACTGGGGCATCGGATGAGTCTGGTTCAGACAGCCACACATCGCTACAGATCAAGTTGGATGACCCAGAGCAAGTTAATGGGTGAGGATTTAGTCAAGGAGAGCCAGGAACGGCAAGAAAACCACATGAAAAGGCCAAGAACTACCAGACACAGGAGAAAGTAGGTCCTGCTTTCTTCCTGCCTGATGAGCTCTTGCCTGCCTGCTGCCCCCCCACAGAGAGAGAGAGACAGAGACAGAGATCCCTCCACTGAGGGGGGTTTCTTCAGGGTGTGGGTGATGTTCCACAAGTGGCTTTCCTCAAGAAAAGTCATTTGCTGAGCATCACCCACACAGAATCACCCCTCTGCCCACCAGCTGTTCAATTCGGCAGCGTACACAGCTTTCCTTTTGTGAATGGTTTGCTTATGCAGGGTGCTGCAGTGCCTACCCCCCCCCACAGATTCAATGCCTCTGCTGAGGCATTGATCGGGGAGGGGAGGGAGGCTTTGCAGCATGCTGCAGAATTGATGCCTCAGGAAGGGGAGAATTAACTATTAATCCCACCCCTGAACTTATTCGGGGACAGGGTGGGGGTGGTCCCTAGGTCAACCCTGGGCAGCCAGCCTGATGACCCTGGATCAGAGCCAAAGGCAGATAAGGAGCTGTCATAAAATCTACTTTTTGTTGGAGATGCGGCAGCTTTTGAGATCCATCATATGTGTGTAGAGGGACAGATGTCATTAATTAATGAGTAGTGGACTTGAAATAAAAGTCAAGGGTTGTGTTCAACTCAGCCCTACTCAAAGTAGACCCATTAAAATTAATGAACCTATGCCATTCATGTCTATTAACTTCAGTGGGTCTACTACTCTGAGTAGGACTCGCATTGAATACCACCCCAAGTGTCAGCATTGCCAGACAGACTCGGAGGAGAGGCTTGGAGATGTCTCACTGACAAAGGCAGAGAGAGTTTTGCATGAATGCGCAAGCAACATCTTCAGAAATATTCCACTTGGGGAAAAAAGGGGAGTTAACCAACTACACAACCTCAAAATGAATTAGAGTATTGGAGATGTTGTTTGCCATTTATATTGTGACTACTGATTGTTGGCTTCTATTTTGGCTATGTTACCTAAGGAGATTTACCTTAAATTTCTGCCTTGTCTTGACAAAAGTGAACCCTGTGACTCTAACTTCTTTATGTAAAAACCAAAAAAAACCCTTTTCCTGATTTTTTTGTCTCTGTGTATGCCATTCTTGCAAGCTTTGCTGCGTGACTGGAATGACTATATATAGTAGTATGCCTACACAAATCCTGCAAGGCAGATTGCATCCTCCCGCTGATGCACTATCTCTGTTTTATTGTGTTTTTTTCCCTCCCCATCCTCACGAATGAAAGTGTTAAGCTATAACAGTCCATTCCCACATAGTCATTTGACTCAAATGGATTTTAAACTTCTCACCTGTTCAAGCTCTTCATTTTTAAACCACGCTGAGGGAACCCAAAGCAATAATAAAATTGGCAGATGTCCCAATGTCATCAGGAAGGGGGGAGGGGCATTCAAGATGCTATGCTACCATGCAAAATGTCAGCAATTAAAATTAATTAAAACTCATTAAGTAACTCCCACCTTCATGCTCCTATTGGTGTTTATTTAATTTTAACATTATGGTTGTGGTCACCCTAGACACAGACCATTAAACAGATAGAAACCTAAGGAAAAAAGACCTAATTTAACAGTATAATCTTATTTTGGGGGTGCTAAATTACTCTACTTGTCAGCAACCCTTTGCACATATTGGTATGGACTATCTGATTTGTGGCCTGGATGCATAGATTTCTAGACCGGTGAAGCTGCATGACCTTTAGATCTACTGTCTTCTCCACTGGTTCCCCTCTGAATATCATATTTACTCTAAAAACCATAGGTGGTCTATAGGACATTGTCATTATGGTTGCCACCTTCATGTACTTCATAATTATGTTTTTGTCAGTGTGATGCAGATAGGGCCATATCCACCCTCACCCATTTTGAAGCCCACAGAGCTAGCAAAGTATACTGGTTTTGAATCCAGGAAAGTCAACATTCATTTACATCAGGTTTTGGCTTCCATAGACTAGAACCAATTGTTTGTGGGTTTTTTAAAGCCTGTCATAAATAAATAAATAAATAAATAAATTTTATTTTTCAGCTGCCTATCTGTCCAGGTTAGGGACACTGTAGGCGACGAACAACAGAATAAAAGCAATACATATACATCAACATAATCAAATTTTAAGCTAAAGAAACCATCCGTTAATTCAATTATAACATAAATTAATCTGTCCCAATCTTGTAGGCCTGCCTGAACAGCCAGGTCTTCAAGGCTCGGCGATAGCTGGACAAGGAGGGAGCATGTCTGAGATCAAAAGGGAGGGAGTTCCAGAGGGTGGGGGCCACAACAGAGAATGCCCTCTCTCTGGTCCGCACCAGCCTAGCTGTTCTCACCGGTGGGACCAAGAGAAGGTCTTGTGAGGCTGATCTCGTCAGGCGGCACAATCGGTGATTCTGGAGGCTTTCCTTCAGATATACTGGGCCGAAACAGTATAGGGTTTTAAAGGTCAACACCAACACCTTGAATTGGGCCCAGTAGACAACTGGTAACCAGTGAAGATCTAATAACACTGGGGTGATATGCTCCCAGCGACGGCGATGCGTAATCAAGCGTGCTGCCGCATTCTGTACCAGCTGTAATTTCTGGACCGCTTTCAAGGGTAACCCCATGTAGAGCGCATTGCAGTAGTCTAAGCGAAAGGAGACCAGGGCATGTATCACCTGAGGGAGCAGGTGAACAGGAAGATAGGGACGCAGTCTCCGTATCAGATGTAACTGATACCAAGCTGCCCGGCTCACTGCTGTAATCTGAGTCTCCATGGACAGCTGGGAGTCAAGTATGACCCCAAGACTGTGGACCTGGTCCTTCAGAGGTAAACTTACCTCATCAAGCATCAGGTCAGTAATTCCTAATTTCCTTTTATCTCAGTCTTGTTGGGGTTCAGCTTCAGCCTATTCTCTCCCATCCATCCACTTACGGATTTCAGGCACTTGGACATGGTGTTCACAGCCAACTCTGGTGAGGACTTAAAGGAGAGATAGAGCTGAGTGTCATCTGCATACTGATGGCACTGCAACCCAAAATTCCTGATGATTGCTCCCAGCGGTTTCGCATAGATGTTGAATAGCATGGGAGAGAGGATAGAACCCTGTGGCACTCCACAATGAAGAGGCCAAGGGTCTGAAACCTCATCTCCCAATGCCACCCGTTGCTGCCTATCCGAGAGATAGGAACGGAACCACTGCAGAACAGTGCCTCCTATTCCTAATCCCTATAGGCGATTTAAAAGGATACCGTGGTCAACGGTATCGAAAGCCATTGAGAGGTCCAGGAGGACAAGGAAGGTGTATTCACCCCTATCCAATGCCCTCCGCATATCATCTACCAGAGCGACCAAGGCTGTTTCCGTTCCATGACCAGTCCTGAAACCAGATTGGTATGGATCTAAATAATCCGTTTCCTCCAAGTGTGTCTGTAATTCTGAGTCCCCCATTCCTCAGTGCATGAGAGCTTTATATCATATTTCTTCAGCTGGGGTCGGCTGAGTATTTCTGTCGTCCGGGTAATCCTGACACTGTCCCTAACTCTACCTGTTGCTTCATCTGAGCAAGTGATATCAGGTGAATCCAGTCCAGAAACTCAGTCTCAGATTCATAACCACATGGGGTATTGATTGGCTGTCAGATTTCAGATTTCAGTTACGTCTGTAGCATCCTTCTTGTTCTGGATTTCTTCTTGTTCTGGATTCCTCCCCCCGCCTCAAAGAACAGCCAACTTAGGAATGCCCTCATAACCTCTTCTTTCCTTCAGAGATGTCTTGGTGAGTTGCTGACTTCTAGTATAAGAGAGTTGGGTTGTGACTCTTCTCATTACTGAGCTCTCCCTATTGTACTGTGCAGGTTTTTTTTTCTCCGCCTTCCTCAGTACCTGTCCTGTGAGGAGATTACTTTCCTGGCTTTTTTCAAGTATATTCTGCTGCTGTGCTTCTCTCCATCTTTACAGTATGCTGAGGGAAAGGCTCCATGGAGATAAGGTTCAACTGTATCAAGTCTTTGACTAATCATAGCTGCCTCCAGCCTCTGACTGTCATGAATTGAGTTGCGGCATATATGGAGATGGACTATAGCTCAGTGGGTGAGCGTGTGTTTTGTATGCAGAAGGTTCAGAGTTTCAATGCATGGCATTTCCATATTTATTTTTAAAAAAGACCTCTGTTGGACATCCACTGCCAAAGTACACCAGGGGTAGCTAACATGGTGCTCTCTAGAGGTTGTTGAATTACCGTGCCCATCAGCCCCAGCCAGCATGTCCAATAGTCAGGGATGATGGGAGTTGGAATTTAGCAGCATCTGGAGGGCACAATGTTGGCCAAACCTGGAGTACACAGTACTGGACTACAAGAGACATACAATCCCACCTGATTTAAGGCAGCTTCCTGAGTTCCTATTATTTGGTATTATTAGCTCACATTGCTTGAAAGCATGTTGATAAGCTTCCAAGACTGGGTTTCATGAATCCCTGACCACCTTAAATATTGCTATGCATCTCCCATGCTTCATAAAACACACAGGGGTGCATTCAGTGTAGTGCTAGGGAGACTGTCCCATCAGTGTAAATATTTCTTCTTGCCTGACAGAACAATCTCCCATCTTTTCCCCCTTTTCTCTTCTGGGGGTTCTTCTGACCCTCCTGGAGCAGATTTGGAGTGTGTGCAGGGTAGGGATGTGCTAGAATTCCACCCAATTCGGATTTGGTACCAAATTTTCAATTAATTTGCTTCTCAATTGTTGAGGACCAGATTTTCATGTAGCAAATTTCCACAGCTATTTTTGAAAATGGATTTTTTTAAAAAAAAACCCTGCTTCTAAAACATTAACTGTAAAAATGAGGATTTACTGATATTTCCTTTAAAATATTGATATTAATATCAGTATTTTTTTTCTGAGCAAACCCCCCTACAGATCGGTAAAAGCAGTAGCTGGCAGATAAAGAATGAACTGGCCAATGGATCTCATCCATAGTGCATAGGCATGCAGGGGAGGAGAGGTGGGAAACTCTCATTGCACTAGTGGGAATCCTTGTGCTGGGTCCAGTGCAACAAGTTAGTTGAACACAGCCCAGACATTTCTTAGTGGCAGCAGCATTAAAATCCAGCAAGACAAGCCAGGAATTCAGGGGACTTTTAGAATCTAAATAAATCCTTCTTTGCAAATGCTCCTCAAAAATGTCCTCTGTGGATTTTGGTGGTGAGTACTGTCTCACTATTCTCTGGGTGTTTTATATCCAGGAAATATTTACTGTCACATTTGACATTCGAAGCTTTTGCAATAGCAGCCAACGCTTGACAGTATTTGATAGATGACCCACAGTAGGTATAATTAGACAACATCTGACAAATGACACGGAGTTGGACACAATGCTGTACATTTCTTCATTTACGTAATCATAATAGTTTTCTTTTGAAATCATATTTCTACTCTGAAATTCAAATGGAAAAGGTTGAGGTCCAATGTTGACATCAAAATCCAAACAGCAAAATCTAAAGCTTCAGTTCTAGGTTACAACATGAACATCCCCAGATCAATATCTGCTATAAAGCAAAGTGATACTTAAATATGCTGCTTAACCAGGCAACCATCAGGCTAATACTGTATTTGCTGTTTGCTAAAACTGTTACCCTTGTTTCACTTATGTGGAACCAAGACACCACAATCCGCAGAGCTAATGAGATTGATCAAAAGCCTTGAATGTTTTTATCCTAGCCTTCCTGCTTATCCTAGCTGGTTTTTTTGAAACAACAAAACAACTGAAACAAAATGGGTCGAACTGTGAGTGGCTGGGAAGATACAAGTCATGGAAAAGGATTCAAAGATGCTTTAATGACCCATTTAGAGGAGCAGATCCTCTAAGCCTGATTCAGACTAACGTTCAGAAATGGCTGACTGGATAAGGTGGAGCCACAACACTAACTTCACAAAGAGTGAGTTACTGTTGCTTACTGAGATGGGGAGGGGCACAGCAGCTTGGAGGTCGATGCAACACAAATGCTGGATCGGCTCTGCAGGAGCATCAGATTGGCTCCACTATTGCATTTGCATTGTGGCAGCTTCCCTGCCACTTCATGCCTCCTAGTAAGCCACAGAAACCCACCTTCCGGGAAGCTAACATTGTGGCTCCACCTCCCGCCCCCTTCCATGAGCTGCTTCTGCTAATGTACCACAATTAGGGATAGAAAGATCTGTCAATTTCAGTTGTCTCAGTTTCTCATTTTTCTAATGTTCAGTCCTCTACATTTTTGCAGCAATCTTCGATTTGTTATTTTAAAAATTCCTCATGAAAATTTTCCCCCATTTTAGTGAAAATTTCTCCACATAAACACATTTTTGTAGGCAGTTTTGACAAAGGTACACATTTTTGCAAGCCATTTCTCATCATATCACACCTTTTTGCATGTTATTTTCACCCACATATTCATTTTTATGCACAATTTCCTCATATATATTCATTTTTGTAAATACTGTTTAGTTGGTGAACTGCATCCCAAAATTCTAATAAATGCAAATTTTGAGATGGCTGTCTTTCCGTTCTCATATTGTTTCGGAAAGTGTGAAATTGATAAATTCTGCTTGAAATGCGAACTGAATCGAAATTCTCACCCATTCCTAACCACAATACACCACATTTTTGCTAAACTTCTTTATTACTTGTCTCATATTAGTGCTGGCAACAGCCATTTCTTCCCAGAATTCTCAATGTTTCTCTTCAAAATGCCCCTCATTTTGACGCTATATCATGAAGTAGTGTTGTTCCAAAGGGGATTCTTGGGAGGGGGGAGGGGGCTCGCTGAAGCAGTTGTGGGAGCACAGTCAATAACTACCTTCAATAATTGCTAACATCACCTGAATTAAAAAAGAGGGTCAAGGGATTTCAGAGATGGCCAGTCACTTCCAGATTCCCTTCATGTGTTCCACAAATCATGACAGGTTTCCAAATCTGTTCGACAGTTGGTATCTTCTGTTAGGCATTATTATAATAACAGCTTATCAAAGCAAAATAATTTGTGACGCTCTTAAACAAAACCTTATTCCTTTGTACCTTTATCTTTCAGATGGTTCAGCAAGAAAACTTTCTCGACTTGCTGCTTCATCAAGTATTCCCCATTTTATTTTATCAGATGTACTCTTCCTAACCTCTTTCTTGTCTTTTCATTTTTTGGAATGTTAATTTGGAAAGTATCTCTCCCCTTTATCTTTTAGTTTGCTCCTCCAGTTCAGTAAGCACAACAGCAACTTTAATCACAGGCTCCGTTATATTTGCTTTAGTCAGCGTAGCATCGAATACACATTGGCTCTCACTGCATGTATTCTTAATGTCATTTTTTTAATATAGAAAAGAAGCTGTCACTTGTTTGGAGATTTGGCCACACTGCAATTCCAATGAATCAAACCTGCCTTCCTCTAGGCAACCTTCCCCAAACTGGTGTTGTGATGAAATTGTTTTATTGTGTGTGTTTTTTGTAATTGAGAGTTTTGGCTATGGGGTGGTATACAAATGTAATTAATAATAATAATAATAATAATAATAATAGGTTTTACACTTGTAATCTGTTTAGAAGGCACCTTGGCAGTTAAGCAGCATATAAATTTAATAAATAATAATAACAACAACAATAGATAAAAGTAGACTACACTTCCCATCAGTATGGCCAATGGTCATGGATGATGATAAGAAGTTGTATTCAACAAAGTCCTATTCAGAGTAGACCCACTGAACAATGAACCTGTTAGTCATGTCCATTAATTTTATGGGTTAACTATGAGTAGCCAGATTGAGAGCCAGTGTGATGTAGTGGTTAAGGTGTTGGACTACGACCTGGGAGACCAGGGTTCAAATCCCCACATAGCCATGAAGCTCACTGGGTGACCTTGGGCCAGTCACTGCCTCTCAGCCTCATGAAAACCCTATTCATAGGGTCGCGATAAATCAGAATCGACTTGAAGGCAGTACATTTACATTTATGAGTAGAACTAGCACCAAATACCACTCAACATTCTCATCATCCCTAACTACTGGCCATGCTGATGGGAGATGTAGTCTAATTTTACCTGGTCTAAATTTGTATTGTTGTAATCCAAAACCTCTTGAGGGCACTAGGTTGGGGAAGGCTGTCCTAGAGGAATGCTAGCCCTACCCCCAACGTTAAGTCTGCTCACTTGATGTGCACACATTCAGCATGGACATCTGCAGATGGTTGTCGATACTAAACACATGGAGAACAAAGTGCTGAAACAAATGCGAGATGCAACATCACGACAAGGCCAGCAGTGTGGTCCCACTTCCTGTTGTAGCTGTGATTGCTCTATGCATGAAAATGACTTTTGTCTCTCTGGTTTTAGGGAAAATACTGTGCATCAAACTGGCCAACTGATATAAACAAGCATGTCAGAACCCCTGAGTATCTATTGGCATCGCCCTTATTTTTTTATCTGGAAAGAAACATGGTTTTCAAGAACTAGCAAGCTGGTGGTGACAAGGAGTAGCAGATGACTAGACCAGTAAAGGTTCTAGGCAGCATATCAAGAGCCCTGCTTAGAATTCAGTTGGCTTATACTGCTCTAGGTATGTCATAAAAGTTGAGTTCACAGCTTGTATGTTGGGAAGGGTCTGCACTACAGTACATGCTTTGAATGCAAAAGGGTCCCATATTCAGTCTTCAGCATGTGCAGCTGGGAAAAGAAGCATGCTTGAAATCATGGAAAGGCACTGCTAGTCATGGACCAATTGTATGGCTCTGTATGGCAGACCCTATGTTCCTATTGACTAATTTATCTTTATGTTGAAAGTCCTAGTGTGTTAGAATATCAGAAATAACTGTTTGCTTTAATGTGCTTTTGCTGAAACATGTGGTTCTTGTCAGGGGAGCACATTGGTTCTGTCAAAAAAGACCATCATATTAACAAACCTTAGATTTAGCATTTGTGTAAGAAGTTACTTGAAGTTTAAATTTGTATATGACTCACTGCATGTAAGTGTCTTCATGTCTTCACTATAGCTTCCCACTGTTTGTTACTATAACTACACTTGTACAGATTTAGTATTTTGCCAAAAAATGTGGTAAAATTAAATTGATCAAATCAGGTTTGACTTTCAGTTATTGGAAAAACACACACAATTTCAGATATTGGAATAAACGTCACCCACATTTAACAATAGCCAATAATACAGCTTTATTGAAAACATGGGCAGAGAAGGGGTTTCCTGTATTACTCACAAATCATAACACAGAATCATGAATTTAAAACCTTTGGGGCACTTCAGGAAGAATTTTATCTTCCCCCTGCAGCTGCCTAGCAATTCTTACAATGTAGGCACAGCATAGCAGCAGAATTTGGCCCAGATGTGCTGAGTGTGGCAGACACACCAGATCTCTTGCATACAGCACTCACCTTCTCAAGAAAACTGAAAAAGTGCCTATATACACATCAGTATGTAACACCCTAAGCCCTGATCTAGACCCAATTAAGCATAAGGGGAGCAAAGAATTAGAAGCTCACCTAACACCTGCACAATGGGAAAAAGCCCTACACAGTATTAAACTAGCCACCCATGATATTAGGCTGAGATTAATCCAAAAACATTAATCCAACAGAAAATGCTCTGTAGGTCTACTGGACACCAACACGTCTTAAGCTCAGGGGCATTATACCCATGGACAACTGCTGGAGATGCAAACAGCCATAAGCAGATCTAACTCACCTAGTATGGGACTGCCCAATAATCAAACCCTTCTGGAAGGAAGTACAGGCTAGAATTAATTTGGTTCTAGACAAATTCATATTAATAGGAGATGCCAACATAACAACTGGCTACATACTTGCAGACAAGACAGGAAGCATGGTTCCACCAACGGCAAAATGAATAGTCCTTGAACATTGGAAAGCCCAGGCTGCTCCAAGCACATAAAACTGGATACAAGACCTTCTGCGACTAGCAACCCATGAGCAAAATCTGCTCTATAAACTACAGTAAAACAAACTTCCACAAGACATGGAGTGTATTTTGGACTTCTTTACCAACTATAACCCACAATTAGACCAAGTGGGAGGCACGATGCAATGGCAGGAATGGAAACTTCTCCAACTCAATGTTTGTTAATCTGGGACCCCAGCAGAATACTCACCCTCTTTTATCTTAACCTTTATCTGAGCATATGAACCTGAACACTGCATAACAAGTCAGAAATGGCAATGTAACCATAAAAGGAAAGGAAAGAAAAGGGTATGACAGCAAAGGGAGGTAGGGGAGATGGGAAGGGAGGTGGGGGGGAAGTGAGAGACTATTTTATTATAATAATGTGAGAACCCTAATAAACTATACATTAAAAAGTAATTTCACCCAATGAAAGTGGTGTTGGGTGTTGGTGTAGAATAGAGTATTGGAAAAACACACACACTTCTGTTTGCTTGTAATGACCTGGTGCACTGCCTATGCACATCCCCGTATATATGTGCCAAAGGGAAGAAAGAGGGGAAACAAAACTCTATTGTAAACCTTCTGAGGTTCTAACTTTCCCTGGTTCATGCTTCTCACATTCCATATTCCTATTGTGTACATCGTACAACTCAGGACTCTCCTTTCGCTTCTGCGTGCATCAGCCTCCAGGCTTCCTGTCAGGTTTGACCTAGTGGAGTCATTAGTCACAGCACTACTCGTACTGGTCCTTTGTTTTTCTCCAGTAGCTCGGTGAGTGCCTTCTGACCTGGTCCAGCACGTTCTCGTGTTGCATTTTGGATACTCTGTTCATAGGGTTTTTGTGGTAAGAGCTTTTCTCTGAGTTTGTATGCATCTTAGTCTGGTGTCTCAGCTTTGACCATTCCACCTTGGGTGCCTCTGCTAGGAGTCTCGCCTCTTGGTGTACACTCCTGATTACTGTCAGCTTCTTTGACACTCTCAAACCCCCTCACCATGTTAAGGTGTGCGTCCTAGGGGGGATCCCTACTGGACAAAGGTCAAATCTGTATGTGTTGCCTCTGGCCCCACCCACCACTAGCATGGGGCTCCTGGGAGGATGTCCAGAAGATAACATCACTCTCTGGCTGAAAAAAGGTTTTCCCACCCATGGAACAGAGAAATAACAGGGGAAGAGATGGTTAAATGTTCCCTTCCCTGGTGTCAGTTATCCAATCAAATCAGCAGCCCCTCCTCTCCGGCTGTTCTAAAGTAACACATCCCAACAACTAACAGCTCGCACCACTGGGGAAGCTAATGATGATGAATCCCCTGCATCACACATCTGGTTCAGTCTTTAGTGAATTCTTTTCCATCACTTACAATCTTTAAAGAAAGGCAGCTTGTCACACAAAATATACATGCACCTTGTCAACTGTGAAGGATATATTGGTGTCTGAGTGATTTGTCTTGTGTGTGTTTTTTACAATCTGTCTTTATGGATTCCTTGAGTTCCTGTTTTTATTTGTTTTTATATGCTTTTATACTGCCGTTTTACTGGTTTTATATTTGGTTTTAATGGTATTGTTTGCTAACTTTGCTAATTCTAGGTTTATAAATGTTTTCAATAAATAAATATATGAAAGAAAGACACATGGAAAAGATCAGACCACCATTTTTGTTTATTTAAAAGAGCCAGCACAGGAGGGCAGACTGTGGGGAGACTTATCTCTGCACCCCCATGCCATAATTGGTATTTGGATTCCTCCCACATGTGTGGCTAGGAACCTTAGAAAAGAAAATCTGTGTTGGTGTCAATGAGGCTTTCCCCATAAGGCTCCTAGCTCTCTCTCTCTCTCTCTCTCTCTCTCTCTCTCTCTCTCTCTCTCCATGTGTGTGAGAGAGATCCCCATTCTGATTGTGGTAGGGAAGTGAAGAGATAACCCTCCCCTTACCAGGTGTTGTGACCAAGATGGGGAGGGGACTAGATCGGGGAGAGGAGTCCAATGAGGATGAGGTTACTTGGAACGTTGGGGAAGGAGAGTTTAGCAGGATGGGTCCGGACAGATCTCAGTCCCCCAAGCCCAGCACAGCAGGGGAAGCAGCTCCTGCCTCTCCCACCAGCCTGCCACCAGACCAGTTGAGAGACGCTTCCCCAGACACTTCATCCATGCCCGTGCAAGAATCCGCGCCAGACACTTCAAATGCTTCCCAGCCAATCAGCGTTCAGGAGCCAGAGACTGTATTGTCACCTAGCAAAGAGCCCCTTACTGATGTATTGGCTGAGACTTACCCCCCTCACCCCGCACGAGGAGGCGTGAGAAGAGAGACTTTCAAAAAAGAGAACTGAGGTGGAGCTGTCGCCTACACGTGAAAACTTTCCCTACTTTGTCTTTCAAGGCACAAGTGCTGAGTCACCTTTCCCCAGAGCTGCAGAGACTGCTTAGTTAGATTGGGTAGCAAAGTAGTGAGCCAGAGTAGACAAGTATATGAGGTGCACAGCTTTGGATGTAACAATAATACTAATAAAAAGAGAAAAAGACACCACCTCGTCTGAGTCCTTCAGCTCTGGGCAGGACTCTAGGAAGCAGCATTCCCTTCTGCTCCTGTAATTAATGAAGGCTAAAACAAGATTCATACTGGTATACTAATACTACATATTAAGCGAATGTCACGTTTGGTCTTCAGTTAAACTAGCATGTAAGAGCCTATCTTTTGGTAAATATTTAATGAGTCTAGAAAAAGTAGATGTTTTAAATCAAGCTAGTTATGCTGTAACATAAAGCACGGAGGTTTTGACCTCTTAGATGTGGAACTCTCAACCAGTTAAATTGGTGATCATTATCACTTAGATCATTATCACAGGTGGAACAGGAGAACAAATTTGTCCTGGTCAGTTCTCCGGAGTTAGCTGCTTTGCCATCTAATAATATTTCATCCAAGCACTCTACCGAACTTCAGGGTGGGGAGAGTTATTATGGATTGCTTCTATTTCTAACTTGATCTCTTAATTCCATATAGACACTTAAAAAAAAAGAAAAGTCTTAAGTTGTCTTCATAATGTCCTTCATTATAAGGCTTACATATTTTTCTTTTCCTATTTGCGAAGTTAACATCAACACACTCATCAAAATGGCCCGGAGGTTATGAGAACTAAAGAAAGGGGGGGGGAGAAGAGGAGGCTTTATGATGATTCAAGGGGACATACTTTGGAATAATGGATTTAAAAAAGAACAGAATAATATAATTTTCCAAATTATTTTAGATAAGCAAAACTGTTTCTCATCCAATTCAAAATAACAAAGAGAAACGTGCAGATCATAAAACATAAAAATTAGAGTAGATGGGGGCAGAAATGAAAGAGAGACTGAAAAAAATGAAGGGCAATAGAAATGGTGTCAATATCTGGCAGGAGGGGAATTAGGACAGGGAGAATGAAGCCTCAATCTATTCCAATGCAGGGCCTGATGAAAGAAAGAATACATTACAGTATATGGAATATCTGGAAATGCCCCATTATGGTTAAGGCAGCCTTTTGATGTCAGTAATTAAATCATATGGGCCACTGCCTCAGTTATTGAGATATAAGGCACATATGTCACACTGGGCCTTTGATGAAAGTGCTACTGAGCTACATCAGTGTTCTTGGTGAAGATACCTCAGTTAAGACTACACAGTTGACATTTCTCCTATAGTCCGGATCATGTATTACTCATATGCAGGGAATTGCTGTGTTTAATTGGGAATAGCCCCACACTTCTCGCTGCTCCTCCCAGTAAGGGCCATAGCACAGAGGTTAAGCATCTCCTTTCCATGCAGAAGGTCTCAGGTTCAATTCCCAGCATCTCTAGGTACATCTGGGAGACACCCCTCTCTGATGTCCTGGAGAGCTGCTGCCAGTCACGGTAAACAATTCTGAGTTGGATAAATGGTCTCAAGTGGCATTAAGCAGCTATCTATGTTTACTTTCACTTTATTTGCAATTGCCAGATAATATGTTTAAACCAGCCCATTCTATATGAACCAGGATTTGAAGTTATTTTATGTCCTCTTTTGCTTGAATAAATGAATGAGGTAAAACAACAAATACTGGATCCATTATAGAATGTTAGCAAAAGGTTGTTGATTGGTGGATAATGACCACAGGATACAACAAAGCAAGATATGCCACCTCTCCTTTCTAAAACAACCATATGTTGTCTGCAAAGCAGCCCCAGTGCACGAGATGCTGCTGATGTGTAGGGGCTGCAAGCAATCAAGACACCCATGGAACTGTGGGTGCCTCAGTCTCACTAAGCCCCCATGTGTAAGCAGCTTCTCCTGCACTCGGGTGTCTTTGCAGACAATTGTGCATAACACATGGTTGTTGGAGGAAGAGGATGTGATGCCAGGGGCAGGGCTGAAAGCATCGGCCTGGACCAGATTAAACACAACAGTGCCCTACACATGAGTGATGCATGAATACTGCTTATATGTCTGGAGTTAAGAGAAAATGAAAAATAATTATGTACTTATCTGTACAAATTTATATACCATTTAATCGTTAAAAAAGATGGTGCACAGCAAAAGATCTAAATGGCAAGAAAATATATTTAAAATACATGAAATATAAACTTCTAAATAAATTTCCATGAGCAGCTGGACGAGATATTTCATGACATTTCCAGAAGATAGTTGCTATGCTCTTCAGCCAGTTGCTTATTATACGTGACCGTCAGCAGTTGAAAAAGGTCTGACTAGAGGGTTGTCTGACTTTTAGACATGATTAACATCTCTTGTAATAGCCTCAGATCACCTCCCCAATCTGCCCCATGGCTTCAATACAGGGATGGCATCAGGCTAACCTGCCCTAGCTTTACCCAGGGGGGGCACCCTCCCCTCCTCATAGCCAGTCCTGAATAGGTTTGTGGGTGAGGCTAATGTTTAATTAGGATTTTTTTAAAAAAACAACAACCACCCCTAATTAAACATACAGCTGGGAGGCTTGTTTCACTAGTGGCTTTCCCACGGGAAAGCCGCTTGTGAGTAGGGTTGCCAGATCTCCTTTTTTCAGCCTGAGACTCTGGTTTTTGGGGGTCTCCTCTGGTTCTCTGGCTGATTCACTTTAATCTCAAGACGTTCAGCATTCATTTTTTAAAAAAATTAAGTTTGTAGGTGGTCTGGTTCCAGAGATAAACACCAAAATGTCAGCCGCCGTCCCCCAATTTCTTGTTTGCCCTAATCCCTGCCCTTTCAGGTTTTTAGCCAATAAGAAATTAGGGTTGTGATTGACAAGGAATGATAAAGCCAAAAATGTAGAGTCACATTGTATTGTCTGCCTTCAAGTTGATTCCGACTTAGAGGGGCCCCATGAACAGTGTTTCCATGGTAAAAGGTATTCAGAGGGGGTTTACCATTGCCTCCCTCTGAGGCTGAGAGGCAGTGACTGGCCCAAAGCTCAGAAACGTGCTTTTTCCTGTTTTTCTGAACATCTCACAGATTGAATAAGTAAGCTTTCAGTCTTTTTCTCTCCTGTGTGTAGGAGTCAGACAGGTTTAAATTTTGAAGAGGGCAGTGTTTTGCAAACTTCCCAAATTGAAGCTTTAACCCTCTTTTCTCTTCTCCCAGGCATTTGAATAACGTGTTTTTAACTTGCTTATCTGTTTTTATGGGTTTTAATGGTTTAAATTTGTATACTTGTTTTTAATGTTTTTAATTGTTGTAAACCACCCAGAGAGCTTTGGCTATGGGGCGGTATATAAATGCAATAAATCATCATCATCATCATCATCATCATCTAGTACTTGATTTTCCAGAGTAAACATACCCAGAGTAAACCCCATTGAATTCAATAGGACTTCTTTTTGAGTAGACATGGTTAGGATTGTAACCATGGTTAGGATTGACTGTAAATTGATGGGATTTTTGAGTGAACATAGGCAAGAATTGTGTTTGTGTTGTATATCTTTCTCTGTCCCTCCAATCCTATTTTTAAAGCAATTAGGCAGGTCTTACTTAGGTATCACTGTTCTTATGTTGGGAAGTAATACTGATTTTATTTTTTTAATGTTCTGCAATGATCAACTGGTTTTGACAATAAACTATTATATGGGGTGTATGTATTTTTACATCTCTAATGTGTGTGTGCATATGGGAATCTTTCCAACAACCCTGTGAGGAAGGGTTGCAGTCTGGAAACCAAGGCAGCTCACAATAAGAAATAAATCCTTTTAAAATCTAATAACCATAAAAACAAGTATAAACAGTTGCAAAACAGCTTAAAGTGGCATGATTCTGAATTTTGGGTTGCGTGACTGAAGTTGCTTATCACTTGAGGTTGCAGTTCTGTCCCTGTTTGAGTAAGCCCTACTGAAAACACTGGGACTTGCTTCTGAATAAATAAACATAGGATTGCAATATAAATATCTTTACAGGTTGTGTAAATAATAAATATATTTGATAGTCATGCTTATACAAATATTTCTTCATTTATCATATTTTTGGTTTTTGGTTAGGTTTTTTTGCCTGGTTGTGAGATGCTTAGTTTTCTGCCTTACTCGTAGGAATCTTATGGTTGGTATGGTATTGCATTTAAGAAATCATCACTGTCTTTTGTTCTTTTTCTATTTGCATTTCATTTACCTTTATCCTCACTCCCTTTCATCCATAGAAGCAACAACAGTGGTTCCATGCGCTCCACTCAATCTTCTTAAACCCACTGATGGTGCATCTTGTTGTTTGTTTCTTGTCCAATAGTGGTAAAGATAATTCACATACTGGGCAGCGTGGCTGCAATTGTTGTTGTTCCTAAGCTACTGCCTATGAAGGTAGACCAAATCATGTGTGCTTTCTCTCTGTCAATTATATTCACTGGAAATGGGTTGGCTGATAAAGTGAGTTTATAGCAGCCCACAGGGGAGACAGAAAAGGGTAGAGAATCTTCTCACTCATTTCTCAGACCTGTTTCTGAAGTGAAGGGTCAAATTTGTAAAGAAATTTGGATAGGGGCAGGGCACTCCAGGCAGGGGGTTGCCAACCCTACTTGGATATGGATATCTTCGCAGAGGATCCCTTGTCAAGCTTTACCAACAACACAATCTAAACCATATCTACTGGGAAGTAAGTCCTATTGAGTTCTATGGGGCTTAGTCCCTTAGTAAATGTGTTTAGAATTGCAGCTCTTCGGGGGCATCCATCTTTATACCTGAGTGCTCCCATCTAACATCTCCACAACACTAGGTTCCTTTCTTCCTACAGTGGCCTTCTGGTGACTGGCCTGGCCTGGCCTGAGGGCACTTGAACCCTTTTTGCCAGAAGCTAATTGGCTATATTAAATGTTCCCTACCCAGGCTCCATCTTTTAGGTAAGATTTCTCTTAATTTCCAATCAGATAAATGTTTTTGTATGAATTGTATGCGCCAAACAACTGTGGTTGATGCTTAATGTGTCATGCTTAATGACATCACTTGGACCTGCCCCATGATGTCACTTGGACCCACCCTGTGATGTCACTTGGACCTGCCCCATTACATCACTTGGACCTACCCCGTGACATCACTTGGACCTGCCCCATTACATCACTTGCCCCCCCCAAAAAATCTCAGGGTTTGGGATGCTTCTGACCTGGCAACCCTACTTGTGAGTGAGTACCCTGCAGAATTGATGCATTCACTGAACAGCTGTTCAGCAGAGGCATCCATCCTGTGCAGTGCTGCTTTGCAAGTGCCTTTCTTTCTCTGGTCATCAGCTGGTGAATGGAAAAAGCAATCCTGTCTGGCAATGCTCAGGCAGGAAGAAGAGCACTGGCAGTCAGTGTTCCCCCCTAATGCCTGCCTCTTCTTCCTGCCTGATGTCCTGCCCCTTACCAGGCCCAGGTTGCTCTGGGCCATCTAATCTGACCCATAGTGATTCATGGTTGTCCCAGCCTGACTCAGCTGAGAACCCAAAATGTCCGAATGGGCCCAATTTGGCTTGGGCCTCAGGTCTTGCTGCATCCGTGCCTAGCCCTACCGTAGATGTTACATGTTTTAAGTGTTTGGTGTTAAGTTTCTAAAACCACCAACATAACTGAACTGAATCCTATTTACACAAGCCAGCTTTGTCTCCATTTTACTAAGAGGGGCGTTGATTTTTATTTCTATCTTTTTAAGGTACTGTATTGGGGGAGGAGGCATTACAGATGGGGATGAGTGAATAAAAATTGGCAGCTCTCCCAGCACAGTAGCAGAATCTTTGGATACAAGACAATGAGATCTGCGCCACTTCCACTGCTGAAGCTCTTACAGCTCTTACAGATTTATACAATTTTTCCGATTGATTGATTGAATTTATATCCTGCCCTTCCTCCGAAGAAGCCCAGGGCCACAAACATATCAACAAAGCAATTTAATAATAACAAAAGAAAACATTCTAAAAAGAGCTAAAAACATTCTAAAACACAGTTACAGTAGGAAAAAAATATTTTATCTGGTGATCTTCAGTGTGCTAGGAATAGCCTCTTTTAGCCTGGGTATACAGGAACATTTTCAATTTCCTCCATAAAAATGTCAATAGTGATGGAGACAGCCACGCCTCACTGGGGATGACATTCCACAAATGAGAAGCCACCACTTAAAAGGTCCTGTCATGGGTCAGTGCCTGGTGGTGATGTCACCAACAAGGCCTCTCTTGCTGATTGAGGGTCTGAGATGGTTGATACTGGGAAAGGAATTATTTTAGTTATTTAAGTCCCAAGCCATTTAGGGCTTTATATGCTAGTACTAACACTGAATTGGGCTTGGTAACTCACTGGCAGCCACTATTGGCATTTAGGCACTGGCTTAAAATTCATTTGTTCACTCAGACTTTCCCTGAGTGGTGATCCAGCTATGTTGATGTATTAATTTGATTTACTGATTTGTGATATATTGTGTACTTTGTTTTATGAATGTATTTTTTATTGTTGATTTTATGTTGTTGACCGCCATATTTTATCTTAATGTTGGCGGAATAGATTTCTTTTTTTGCAAATAAAGTAAAATAAATGTCGGTGACTGGGAGGGAGGTATCACTGGATAAGCAACTTTTGTCAACCTGGTGACTTCCAGAAATTCTGGACTACAACTCTATTAGCCCCAGCGCAGTTGTACTCCAAAACATCTGGAGAGCAGTAGACTGGCAAAGGCTGAATTAGAGGGATCTTATGCCACCAGAGTCCCAAGATGAGCAGGCCCCAAACACATCCTCACCCTTAAAAACAACAACCCTCTAGCCATTTCCTCCCAAATGTCTATATTCTGCCAACTTTTGCCCTTATTTTTAAAAAAATATTTCTCTACTCCATTCCAGTTAAGAATGTTCACGTAAACAGAACACCTGCCTGTCCTTGTCATGAAAAAGGCACCTTGTCTTAAGAAGTTAAAGACTTTGAGAGCAATGCATCAAAAAGGTTACCGGCAGATGAAATGGTGCATTTCAGTGTCACTCTGGACTTCATTAAAATTTAGTATCAGTTATTGGGCGTTTAAAGATCTTAGCTTCCATTGCATCGTCTGATTTTGCCCTTGTCATTTCGTTAATAATTCAAAAACTTTTGTTTCAAACATCTCCTGTCAGCATCTCTGTCAGCATCATGCTAATAATTTGAACAGCATCTGAATACAAAAAGATGGGAATTTAAAAGCATGGTGTGTGCATATGTGTGTGTGAGAGAGAGAGGGAGAGGGAGAGAGAAGAAATCATGCTTCATACTAGTCATCTGGAGAAGGGCATTTATTTTTACACAGAGTAAAAGGAAATGTATAATCCTTCAAATAATGTTGTTTGCTAAATAAAACCATATATTGACATAACAGACATATAGTGTGTCATACTTGAGCATCTCTACTAGAAAGAGACTTCTAGAGGTCATAAGATTTATTAAGACAAATTTACAAGAAGGCTCCTGTTCTTAGTTCAAAACCACTATGATTCAGACCCTCTCCAGTTCTCTCAGTCTGACCTCTCCATTCAATTAGAGGATATGCCGTAAAGGTTTGTTGTTGTTGTTATGTGCCTTCAAGTCGATTACGACTTATGGCAACCCTATGAATCAGCAACCTCCGAGAGCATCTGTCATGAACCACCCCTGTTCAGATCTTGTAAATTCAGGTCTGTGGCTTCCTTTATGGAATCAATCCATCTCTTGTTTGGCCTTTCTCTTTTTGTACTCCCTGCTGTTTTTCCCAGCATTATTGTCTTTTCTAGTGAATCGTGTCTTCTCATGATGTGTCCAAAGTATGATAACCTCAGTTTCATCATTTTAGCTTCTAGTGACAGTTCTGGTTTAATTTGTTCTAATACCCAATTATTTGTCTTTTTCGCAGTCCATGGTATGCGCAAAGCTCAGCCTTGCAATCAAACAGTGTTGTTTACTGTATGCTGGGTTGCTGTTGTGATGTACTTTGGGGACAGTGTGATGTAGTGGATAGAGTTCTGGGATCAGCTGCGGAAGAAGCAGGCTCAAATTCAGGAATCTCACTGAGTGCCTTTGGGCCATTTTTTGTATACCGCTTAGAGGGTTTTTGCAGTCAAGTGATATATATTGACTCTGACACTGCTTTTTGCATAGTGATGCCACTGAAGTTTCCTCGCTTGTCATATGAAGCTTAGTGGCTCCTAAGGATTGCCTCCATTCCAAAGTGAGCATTGCAACCCCTTTGTAATCAGCTCCAAAGAAGAACTACTAATGTCCTCTCTTCCACCACCACCCCAGTTCACTCACTCATTGACGATTACACACCTGAGGGAAAGTACATTTCTCAATATGCTGGCATGTGGGATGCTGCTTCAGCACATGTGGGTACAAGATCTTATTACCTTCTTGTAAGCCACAGCAGCCAGATTTTTTTTGGGGGGGGAACTGAATACCAAGGCTTATAGAAGGAAATAGATTTTTAAAAAAATGATAGATAACCACTACAGCCTCAAATAAAAAGCTTTGCATTGACCAGTAGCTGCTTTCTGGAGCTTAGTCAGACAAACCCAAGTCTGCATAGCTTCCTGCCCCTGCTCTAAGTCTCTGGAGCATCACTGAACTTTCCCAACATTCTCTGGATTCTTAAAAGACCTCCTTGGTTGTGAATATTTATGTATCTCTGACTAGTAACACCCAGGATTTGGACTAAAAATAGCTTGTTTAAAAACATTATCTGTGCATCTACAGAATCTCATTTTGCAGTCTGAGCTATAGAAGAACTTTTGAGAAAAGTGATATTCATCTCACATTGAATTTGAGCATTACAAGCTAGGTGAATTCATATTCAGAACTAGGTAATTATGACTTTTCAAACCATCACTACAAAAAAACATAGGTGGAAAGAACTGCAATTTTAAATGCACAGTTTTGGTAGAACACATAGTATAACTTGCTGGAATCTTAAATGTCTATACTTCCTTATATGATTTTTTTTCTCCTTTAAAAAACAACAGCCAATTTATTTATTATTTTATTTATTAATTAAATTTATATACCGCCCCATAGCCGAAGCTCTCTGGGCGGTGCACAACAGACAAACCAATAACACTATTCGTGGTACACTCAGTCTCAGACAGATTTTTCCACCAACAGAGATAATGGAAGATATATAAAAAGACACCAATTTCTATTAGCAGCAGTGTTAGATGTTTCTCAGGACCATATCTTAGTTGTAGCTCTTCCATCTAGGTTTGAAAAAATTGTATCAATTAAAGTGTTCAGAGAAGGGATGGCCAACATGATGGCCTCCAGATTTTTTGGACTACAACTTCCATTAGTTCCAGCCTGGATGGCCAATGGTCAGAGATGATGGGAGGCGTGGTCTATAACATCTGGAGGGTATCATGTTGGCTATCCCAGGTTTAGAGAAAAGAACAATTCTCCAGAATGACCAGAAGTATTATATAGTCACAAGAGTGGCTGTATACTATATCCAGTATGGATTTTTCACATTCCGCAATGTTAAATTGAAAATACCCCCATGCCATTTTGATGCTACCCATAAGCTCTTTTCAAAACAAAACCTTACAAAACTTATAGGCCTGACCTCAGAAACACTTCCATAACAACCCTCTCCTCCCCCATGGTCAGTTTTACCTATCCTAACCATGATTACAAGGGAGTAAATCCCATTGAACTCAATAAGAATGCAAATGATCAGACCTACCTTTCCCCTCCTTCCCCTCTCCTCTCCCTTCTTTCTGCCTTCTTCCTTCCCTCCCCTCTTCCTTCTTCCTCCTCCCCTGCCCACTCTAGGCCTCAACCCCCATGGCCAGTTTTACCTATCCTATGCATGATTGCACAGGAGTAAATCCCACTGAACTCAATCAGCATGCAGATGATCAACCTGCCCTCCTCCTCCCCTCCCCCTCATGCCTGCTCTCCTCCCCTCTTCCCTTCTGTGCGCCCTCCTCCTTCCCTACCCTTGTGCTTCCTTCTCCTCTCCTCCTGATCACCTGTGGTCAGTTTTATCTATCCTAAGCATGATTGCACAGGAGTAAATCCCATTGAATTCAATAAGCATGCAAATGATCAATCCATTCTCAGCAAACGTGCAGAGGATCCCATTTCTTACCTCCCAGATTAAAAAGCAGAAAAATTCACTAATAGGCAAAAAACCCTTGCAGTTTAAGAACATACCTATACAGTAGGGTCCCGCTTATATGGCGGGTTAGGGACCAGGCCCCAGCCGCAAAGCGGAACCCATTGACTATAATGGATCGCGTCGCACGAAAATGCCGCAAAATGTTGCAAAAGCGCAAAATCGGCTTTAAAACAGGGAATTTCCCCTAATCAAAAGCTGCCGCATCAGCGGAACGCCGGAAAACGGAACGCCGTAAAGTGGGGCCCTACTGTAGCCAACAGATCTTTCTATCAAACTTTAAAAAGGGAAATTGGGAAGCTATAGTGAATGCACCAACGGACACCTGACCTCCTCTTTGAGATATTGTACTGCCCTACAAATCTGTCAAAATGCAAACACAATTTGGGTTGGTCTTTCACAGTCCAATCCACTTCCTGTGTTGTTTGGAAAAAAATGGTTACATGTGTCTCTGAGCATATGGTGAGTGGTGGCAACACATGCAATCAGCCAATATAACAGAAACAAAACATGTGCTATGCTGATCTTGTTTTAGCAGGGAGGAAGCAACAGTATTAAGGAAATTGATATAGTTCAGATACTCACTTTATATACGTTTGATTTACTTTGCAATGTTAGTGAAGTTTCCTGTAGTAAATTGTTCTCTTTTGCTTCTGTTTCTGTGAATATGTGAAGTACAGCAACACTTTGCAACACTAAAAAAAACTCCAAAAACAATTGTGGAATAATGGCACTGACTATTCTGCAGAATAGTTTCCAACGGACATGAGGAGTGTCTCAGTTTACACAAGATAAAACAGTGGGAGGTGAAATATATTCTAGCAACATTTGAGGTGTTTTTAGTTGACCACACCCACCATTCCTTAAGTGGACTAGTTTAAGCATAGCAGGCTGAAAACATGCATGTGGGGTAGGCCAAGTTTGTTTTTTCCAACAGCTAGAGTCGTTGCTGAAGTTTGCAACATATTGTAATCCGTCTGATTTTACTTCAAACTGCAGTTTCAGATTCAACGGTTAATGCACTCAAAATAGAAAAAGAACATAATCTCCAGTTTGAAATACAAAAAGGCTGTCTTAACCATCATATGACATTTACTAATAAAAAGGCTTTGAAATTACTAAAAATAAATTTGACACAGATTTCTATGACGAATGATGAGAGAAATATATTTTTCTAGGTTAGATTGTCTGTAGAAACAGTAGTAACACAGGTGAGAAGCAAAGAAAAAGACAACTGTACACGTGGACATCAGCAAATGGTCAATATAGGAATCAAATTGATTATATAATTGGTAGCAGAAGATGGAGAAGTTCCATACCTTCTGTGAAAACAAGACCAGGAGCAGACTGGGGTACAGATCATGAACTGGTTGTATCAAAAATCAGAGTAAAGCTAAAGAACAACAACAAAACAATCATAATGCCAAAATACAATTTAAATAACATCCCAGAAGAATATAAAGATCAAATAAGGAACAGATTTGAGCTTTAAACTTAGTTGTTAGAGAACCAGAAGAACTATGGATGAAGTCAGAGACATTATCAGAATGGAAAAAGACAATGCCTCTAGTTAAAAAGAGAGAAAGAACTCAATGGATGACTGAAGAAACTCTTAAAATGGTTAAAGAGAGAAGGAAAGCAAAAGCAAGAGGAGATAGAAACACGGTCAGAACCCTAAATGCAACTATACAGCAACTAGTACGCAGGGACAAAGAGAAATATTACAATAGTTATTTTATAGAAATAGAAGAGGACAAGAAAAAGGAAAGAACAAGAGCCCTATTCCAAAAGATTAGAGAAATGAAAGGGAAATTTAAACCAAGAGTAGGGATGTTGAATATTCAACAGGGGAGCACACTGACTGATCGAGATGAAATAAAAGGAAGATGGAAGCAATACACTGAGGAACTCTATAAAAGAGATGCAAGGATGACAGATTCATTCACGGAGGAACCGTATGATGAAGAACCAGAAATTTTAGAATGTGAGGTGAAAGCTGCTCTTAAAATACTTGGAAGAAACAAATTACCAGGAACAGGTAGCATACCAATAGAGTTGCTACAAGCTACTGAGACTCAATCTGTCCACATTTTGATAAAAATGTGTCAAGAAATATGGAAAACTAAATAATGGCCCACAGACTGGAAGCATTCAATATATAACGTCAAGAAGACTAAAGTAATGACAACAGAAGATTTATTAACTTTAAAGTTGACAATGAGGACATTGAACTTGTCAAGCATTATCAATACCTTGGCACAGTCATTAACCAAAATGGAGACAAGAAATCTCCAAAATGGTCAAGAAATCAGAAGAAAGCTAGGACTAGGGAGGGCAGCTATGACAGAACTAGAAAAGGTCCTCAAATGCAAAGATGTATCACTGAACACCAAAGTCTGGATCATTCAGACCATGGTATTCCCGATCTCTATGTATGGTTGTGAAAGTTGGACAGTGAAAAAAGTGGATAAGAGAAAAATAAATTCATTCAAAATGTGATGTTGGAGGAGAGCTTTGTGCATACCATGGACTGTGAAAAAGACAAACAATTGGGTGTTAGAACAAATTAAATCAGAACTGTCACTAGAAGCTAAAATAATGAAACTGAGGTTATACTTTGGACACATAATGAGAAGACAGGATTCACTAGAAAAGTCAATAATGCTGGGGAAAACAGAAGCTAGTAGAAAAAGAGGAAGGCCAAACAAGAGATGGATTGATTCCATAAAGGAAGCCACATACCTGAATTTACAAGATCTGAACAGGATGGTCCAGGACAGATGCTATTGGAGGTCTCTGATTCATAGGGTCGCCATAAGTCATAATTGACGTGAAGGCACATTACAACAGAATGAAAACTGTTTAATTGTACACATGTACATTCAGGCAGATAAAACTCTTGAATGCATAGAGAATGGGGGCAACAGGGTGAGATTCTGACTTCCCTACTTCATGAGAATGAATGAGGTGCAGTGGTTAGAGCACTGCACTAGGGGTAGAGACACCCTTACTGTTTTGATAGTTCCAGTGCATCTCCACCTCTCTTTTCTGAAAACAAGGGCAGACAACACTAATCAAAACCCACCTTTTTTTACTCTAAAAACTGGTCACATCAGCTCCATTTCCCCCCCAGCTTCAAGCAGATTTCCCAACTGATCAGCAAATCAACCCATC
Organism: Rhineura floridana; assembly: GCF_030035675.1. Taxonomy (NCBI): domain Eukaryota; kingdom Metazoa; phylum Chordata; class Lepidosauria; order Squamata; family Rhineuridae; genus Rhineura; species Rhineura floridana. Next base: position 233,813,987 of record NC_084480.1, on the reverse strand, counting down.
ACCATTCCAGATGTGGCCAATGGAAATGCTGTGCTTTAAGTGCCCACAGCCTAGGACCAGTAAAACAGGTTTGAATTCTCACTCAGAAAAGTTCACTGGAGTAGTGTTTACATCTTACATTCAATGACTGTAAACTTTATACCCATGTAACTATTTGTAACTATTTGTACACAATTCCCGCCATCGTCAGACCCAAGGGGAAAGACCTGGCATGGCTTCAAAGCCCCTCCCCTTTGGGGTGTGGCATGGCCATGCATGCCTGTCACGTAGGGGGTGAAGCAGGGTGGCTATTTAAGCCCTGCTCCACCTTCCCTCTGCCTCTTTCTGGTCTGATGCGATGACTAGGCCATTTAGGTGCTTTGGGCCTTGGACAGAACAGGTTGCTAGGCCACGTTAGGTGCTTTGGGCCTTGGCTGGTTACCTGTTTCGGTGGCACACAAGGTGGGAAAGAGAAGACCTGGGAGGCCAGCTTCTCAGCATTGGAGCATGAGAGAGAGGTTTGGAATGGTTGAGGCAGGAGCGTCGCAGCGGTTGCAGCAGGGATGGAGCAGGAAGGCCTCCCTAACCACCCTGCAGGGATGGGGCCTGGAGAAGAGGATTGGGCTTGGACCACCCCCTTTCCCATGGCAGGGAGTCCTCGCCTAATTGGGTATGAGTTAGGTCCCACACTTGTCTCTGCAGATCATTTATTATGCAATCAATCATTTAATTGGCTTTATTTCAAGAAACGCGGCCCTCGATTTACCCACACTTCATCTTGTCTTGCCTCTTCATTTCCTGGCTATGCACTGCAAATAGCTGAGCTGTACAAATCAATAAGTACACTTTATTTCACACAAACACTTGTACATGTGCAGAGACAGCTTGTACCTGTGTTCAGTGTGACACGTGAACAAACTTTCGGTAACCTTCTCCAGACACTGTCGGCCGAACCTATTTCACAGGGCCCTTGCAAGGATAAAATTGGAGGTGGACTATGTACTTAACCTTGAGCTCCTTGAAGGAAAGGCGGGAAATGTATGTAAAAAATAAAGAAATTTGTACTTCAATAGAATAATTGAACAGAACCGATAAACCTCACACAGCTGAATCCTGCCCTTTCGCTGTTCTGGGTTTTCCCTTGTGCTGATTTGTTTAACCAGGAGGAATGCCAGGGAAACCTATAAGTGCAATTACACCAGATAGGGCACAATGGATAGCAATGCCCTGAGGTGTTCAAGGCTCCTGGCATTCAAGTCATTTTTGAATGAAACTACTTATAAATCAGTCACTCCTTTGCCGCCAGCTCTGCTCTTTCCCTGTGCAGATAGCATTCAAGGTTTTTCAGACCTACCACCTTTAAAAAAAACTTTACGTCAAGCTTTTTATTATTTATAAATTATGCTTATGACTGTTCATTTGTGAGCCATGGGCTGTGTTAAAGACACTAGCAGCCATTTGCGCCTCATTAACTCAGATCCTTCAAGTGGTGTACATATTGCTTTTATCTCAGAAAGATAATGATTCCAAAGAGTCATTCTATCACAGTCTAGACTTTCTAATTAGACACCATCTATAAAGGTTCTTTTGCTCTCATTTTGAAACAATGACCTTTGAAAGGGAAAGAGCAGGTCACAATATAGGGTAGAAAATAAAAGCCCTCTTCCCCTACCTTCTTGTAAAACTTAAGCAGAATTATTCTTATGTACTTTTGCTTAGAAATATACAATGAAATATATGTCCTGCAACATGTGTCACTAATACAGCACTTGTGGGTATGCATTCAGGAGCAAAGGCCTTCCCTGGCATCTGCAGAGTCCTCTCCCCACAGCTGAAATTAGGCTTGAAAGACTTCAGTTGTAACCAAGATTAGGCTTTTTTCCAAGCCTCAATGTTGGCGGAATGATATTCCTAGATATTGGAACGGGAGGGAAGATGAATTCTTGACTCCCTAGTTCTCTCCAGGAAGATCTCTCGTTAGGGTTGAAAAGAAGAAGCAGAAACCATTTTTTCCAGCCTTGTCAGTGGGGAAGGGGGGACTATGTGCATGGTACTGATGACAGTTTCTTTGGGTGGTATTAATTGCAAGTCCTACTCAGAGTAGACCTAATGAAATTAATAGATATGATTAACTTAGGTTCATTAATGTCAGTGGCTCCATTCTGAGTAGGGCTTTATTGAATATCACTCTTGGTTTTACAAATGTGTTCATGGGCCAGCATAGATTCAGCAGATACCTTCTGTTTTAACCTTTAAACACCTGCTGAAAACCTTTCTGTTCTGCCAGGCTTATGCAGGCAATTAAGAAGACGCTCTTTTTGCAACAGTTGACCTATGCTTTTATTGTACTTCTAATGTTTTTATTCCATGGAGGTGGTGCCTGGATGCAATGGTGGGCTGGATGAGGGGAAATAAACTGAGCTTGAATCCCGGCAAGATGAAGGCACTGCGGGTCGGTGGTTCCTGTCTCTGAGATATTAGTCAATTGCCTGCCCTGGTTGGGGTTGCACTCTCTCTCAAGGAACAGGTATAGATTCTGGGGGTATTCCTGGATTCAGCATTGTAACTGGGGGCTCAGGTGGCCTTGATATCTAGAAGCATCATTTATCAGCTTTGGCTGGTATGAAAACTGTGGCCATTCTTTGACCAGGATAGCTTGACCACCGTAGTCCAGGTATTGGTATTCATGAATGGATTACTGCAATGCATTTTGGGGAGGGGGGTTCCTTTGTGCTTGGTCCAGCAAACTGCAGTTAGTGCAGAATGCTGCAGCACACCTGCTGAAAGGAATGAGACCCTATCAACATCTTGCATTCCTGCTCAGAGATGTGCACTGGCTACTCATTTGTTACCAGACCAAATTCAAGGTGTTACTATTAGTATATAAAGCCCTCAATAGTTTGGGACTAGTTTATTTGAAGGATTGCTTTGCCCTATATGTGCCCACATAACTGCTTTGATCTACAGAACTGGCACTTTTACAAATCCCACTCTGCTCACCCGCACACAGCCTGGACGGGCAGGGCGTAGTTGTGGCCATGGGGTGAAGCCTCCCAGTGCCCACCCGAAGAATTTATGGCTGATCTCCCTTAGTCCAGAAAGCCATCACCACCCGTCCTTCCCACTCCCCTTATGTGACAAGCAGTGGGTACAGAAGCAGTGAGTGCATTTAGGGAAAACAGGAGAGAGACTTGTCTCTTATCTCCCTGGCACCCTAATTAACTGAGCAATAGGATCCAAACTTGGAAGACGAGTAGTAGTAGTAGTAGTAGTAGTAGTAGTAGTAGTAGTAGCAGTAGTAGTAGTAGTAGTAGTATATCTGTACTTCACTCAGAGGTCCTAGGGAGGGTTACAGTAATTTTAAAATACAATTAAAAACAACCCCAAATCACCTAAAATCACAAAATCGCATGGGTCCTAAAAATATACATCTCAGGTGTCAAAGGCCAGGGTGTGTCATCAGCATTTGCTGGACATGTTCTCCTGAGGACTACTGAAATTGTCGAATTCCAAGTTTGGAATTCTCCTTCTGACAGTGATGGTCTACAAGTTGGGAGACCAGGGTTCAAATCCTCACACAGTCATGAAGTTCACTGGGTGACTTTGGGCCAGTCACTGCCTCTCAGCTTCAGGGGAAGGCAATGGTAAACCCCCTCTAAATATCGCTTACTATGAAAACCCTTTTCATAGGGTCGCCATAAGTCAGGATTGACTTGAAGACAGTCAATTTTTCCATTTTTTTCAGTCAGCAATAACAATAGAAGTTAGGAGCATTATGAGCTGGCAAGTGTTGTGAGTTGGCAGCAGAAGCAAGGGGCAACTAGATCAGTATGATGTAGGCATCACTGCCTCTGTTACACCTTTGTGACATTGTATGATTGTCTGTTTCCCTCTCCTTAGGACCCTGACTAACAGGTGATTGCTACTACACTCCCATCTCATCTCACTGGACACTGCTGCTGTCAGCATGAGTGGAATAATGGTGACATACAGCACAATCTTTTGCAGTTCTTCTCAGCAGCAAGTCCCACTGAGTGATCCAAGGTAACTCCTGGATCTATGGGATTAGTAGCAAAATCAAACGGCACAGCTTTGTCTAGACTCAACAACTCTTGATTGCACCTGCAGGGTCTGTATGTTTATATGTTCTCCAACAAACACAAAACCAAATCACCAAGGGGAAAAAAAGTTTGTTAAAGGAAAAAGCTAGCTTTGAAGGTTTCTTTTGATAGCCTAGTTCTCCCTATGCAGAAAGGCAGTGTTTTCATGAGGAAACATTCCAACATGTACTCCTCACTGTAGTCTGAAGTGGTGCAGCCCAGAAAAAAACATGCAGCACGCATTGCTAATGCACATGGGGATCTTACTCCATGGAATTACCTAAGAAATACAGAAATTGTAACTCTGATAATAAGAGGCAAGATTCTCTATAAATCTTAACAAATCATCAGCAACACCCAATAATCTTTCTGTGTTCTAGGTTGGTGTTGGTTAAAATTGGTTGGTGAAGAAGCACAGATCTTGTAAAGGAGAGGAATTTACTTTTCATGGGAAGAAAACAGTTATTTTGTCATTTTAGGTCTTATGCTTTATCTAAAGCAATTCTTTCCTGAGCTGTATCTTCCTGCTCTCTGGCAAACGAATCAGGGGGCACGAAAACAAGACACTTGAAGCCACAAACAACAAAGAAAGGGAAGGCGATTTAGTGAATCCATGAAACCCATTTGTAGCTTGCTGTGTGCTGGCTGACTTTTATCTTGTAATTACATTGAGTCGGCTCCTAAACCTTTTGTTCCTTTGGCTGCACCATCTTTTTGCACAAGGCACCATCAGTGTGCCTTAATAATACATTAACAGAGTGACAGCCTCAATGGCGTACAGAAGCAACATCTCATCACAGCAGCAGCACACTCTGATGATTTATCACTCCAACACATCTTCGGGATGAGGCAGTTTAATAATATATGATTAAAAATCCTACAGGGACATTACGCAGGAGTAGATTCAATTTAGGCATTGCAATGAAAGGTATACTAGAAAACTACTAAAATGCTGGAAAATATGCATAACTAACCTATTTGTATCCTTGCGAGGGGGGTCACATATTTGCATCCCAGACTTGTGAGTTCAGCACTTTCCATATGTTACGGCTTTAGACCAAAGCTGTATAGAACAGCAAGCGCTGCATCTCAGTGGTACAATCTTTTTGACTCATCTTAGAAGGAAACAAGGGCTTTTCTATGCTTCAGGGTTTGGCTTCTCTCCCATTTCGAGCCAGCTAATGGAGCCATAACTGCTGAGGCCATAAACAGGCTGGCAATGTGTTTCTGAGGGATGGTCTCAAAGGGCACATTCTGAAATCTAATGCAGTTGAAGAGGATTAGAGTATATATTATTGCTAGTTGCAAGATGAAAGTCAGGCTGTATAGGGAATGTCTATCTAGAAGGCATTTTCTACTCAGTAAGATGCAAATAAAACCAAAAATTAGTATTTTTAAAAAATGAAACTTATGCAAACTATATAGCCTGATACACATGGAGGCCAAGTCTATAAGAACTATTATTTTTCTACTTTGCTCTTAGTGCCTTTGTTCTTAGCTCCTTCAGTTAAAAGGTCTTAAGAAGATTGGATGTCTGCAGTGATTTGTTAGGTTATTCCAGGCTCTTTGGACAAATTCATGGAGAATATTGCCAGCTACTAGTCATCATACATACGAGTGACATGCCAAGTTCCAAAACAGTGTGCCTCTGAATACCATTTTCTGGGGAACAACAATGAGGGAAGGGTTTTTTTTTCTGGTCTTCCCAAGAGACCACCTACTGACCTGTAACCTGATCCAGCAGAGCTCTTCTTTTTCCTTTGCTGCAAAAAACAGCTTCCCTCAGTGACTCCAAGTTTTATAAGAGACGGAGAAAATTTCTTTGCATGCTGCCTCTTTTGACAATTTGTAGTGTTATAATCTTGTTGTGTCATCCCTCTTCTTCCTCAGATCCAATCTATGTCCCAAACGAACTGTAAATCTGCTTCCTCTGTACAGTAAAAGAGAAATATGATCAGTTTAATTTCATAGACCAATTTACATACCAGATTCAAAGGAATTTAAATCACTTTGTCTTAAAAGAAAAACATTAAAATGTTTTCTAGGAATTGTGAGCTCAGTTTTTGTCAGCAGTTTCAAATGATGAAAAGATACTGCTCAGTAAAACAATGATAATCTGGTTTGAAAACATGCTTCTGTGAAATGTAGGCAAAAGTGGTTTTTTATTACTTAGACCAGTTTGCTAACAGAGAAATAGCTGAGAACTGTAAGATGTGCCCTAGATTTTGTTTTCCCAATAAACCAGAGGTGGAGAACCTCAGGCCTGGGAATGGCATGTAGCTCTCCAGGCCACACCCTTCACAGGCCCTACTGCTCCTCCGAGGGTTTTTGCCTGGTAAGAATGTGCCCCTGAGTCCTGCTACTGCCTCTTGTTTGCCTGATGGAGGATAGAGAGGGGTGTGTGAGTGTGTAGAAACTAGCCTACTATACAAAGGTAAAATGTACATTTGTTGCTCCACCCACCCTCTGGCCCCACCCACCACTGGCATGTGGCCCTTGAAAGGTTGCCCAGAAGGGAATGCAGCCATTGGGCTGAAAAAGATTCCCCACCCCTGCCATCAACAGTAACATAAAGCACTAACAAGCAAAGTACATCCAAATGATTATTAATTATATTGCACATTATACAACAGTCTCTATCAGATAATATGTGTGTGTGTGTGCATGTTAAGGGAGTGTAAGTTGAGAGGTTAATGTGCATAACAACTGGCCATTGTGCCATTAACCCAGCATCATGGAGAATGTGTATATAAAGTGCACATAATCCTTCCACGAAGAGGGAATTGTGCACATTTCCCAGTCAAGAACATAACCTCCAACAGGCCTTGGGAAATGTGCATATACCAACTGACTTTTGCACATTATCCAGTCATTATGCAAAATCTCTAACAGATATTGGGGAATATATATAGGGCCAGAATTTTATACAATCTCTAGCCAGTATGCATAATCCCCAACAGGCCTTGGGAAATGTGTGTATATTGGCTGAATTTTGCACATTTTCTGGCCATTATGCATAATCTTCAACAGCCCTTGGGAAAATGCAGTATCAACTGCATTTTATACATTTTCTGGGCAATATGCACATTCTCCAGTCAGAGTACATAGTCTCTAAGAAACATACCATTTTCTAACTCAGGTTCAGAAGTGTGCAGTCTGTACCCCCTGGGCTGCTTTTGGCCTGCTGCCTAATATTTTGTGACCCACAACATACCCTCCCACTGATTAGCAAAGGAGCAGGAAGAAGACAGCTCCAGATAAAGATTAACTTTTTGTTTTGCAGTCCAGCACCCTTTTCACAATATTACCTGTTCCCCAGTCAACTGGGGAGAGTGCATGGAGAACTATTTTGTATAAGGTTTTGGTGTTATGTATAGTATTAGAAGGTTAAGGGCCAACCAAAGAAAAATTGATAACCTATGTATTCATAAATTAGATTAACACAATCCTATGCAAGTTTACTCAGGAGTAAGTCCTACTGTGTTCAGTTAGGCTTACTCCCATGTAAATATGCCTCATTTGCATTGCATTGCGACATCAGTAAATAAATACTTTGCAAAAAATCAAACTTGTAATTATATTGCTGTTGTTGATTATGGTTATAATATAATATAATATAATATAATATAATATAATATAATATAATATACCCTATCTTTCATATAGAACTTTCCAAGATTGCTTAAAAGTAACAGATAAAAAGGCAGTATCACATCATCGAATTCAGCGATAAAATATTTTTACAAACATGGGGAAAATAAACAGTCTTTGGCTGGCACTAATAAGAGAAGGGCATTCTACAGTCAACATTATTATTATTATTATTATTTATTTCCATTTATAGACAGCTTACTATCTAAAAGATCTTAAAGCGGTTTACAATACAGTAGGGCCCCTCTTACTGGCGCTTTGCATTCCGACGTTCCGCTAATGCAGCGGCTTTCAATTCCCCGTTTTAAAGCCGTTTTTTGCGCTTTTGCGGCATTTTGATGTCATTTTCACGCAACGCGCCCCATTATACTCAATGGGTTCCGCTTTATGGTGATTTCCACTTTACAGCGGCAGTCCAGAACGGAACCTGTCATATAAGCGGGGCCCGCCTGTAGAATACACAAGGTACAATAAAAACATATCAAATTAATTTACAACATGTAAGCATAACTCTTTTGTGGTGTGTGGGAGGTATTTTTTTCCCCTAGGGAAAGTTTTTCCCTCCTTGTTATTCCACTTTAAGACCCCCCTGTCCAACCTTGCAGCATCATATTTTCACAGAAATATGCTGTGAAATTTGTTGTGTACAATCATTCATGCTACTTCAGCATATGAATAGCCCTATTAATCTGATCAGTTAGGAACAAGCACATGTTTGGCTGGATATGGTTCAAAATGTTTTATAGTAACATTTCTGTCCTGGTTGACCTAATTTCATAATGAGCAATCTATCAATGTAATGGGGTAAAAGTAATATTTTACATTATTTAGATCACGTCTCAATGTACTCCCCCGAGGGCTTGGACCCTTCTACTGACAATCAGCCAATCTTTACATCGATTTCAAAATAGGTGTCCTGATTTACAAGGCCTTGTATGTCCTTGAATTCTCTTACCTTAATAAGCTGCCTTCACTTTACATTCTGGTTCAGTGCTAAGATTTCAGGATGCCAGTCTCTTGATTGTGCCAAAATTGAAAGTGAATGAGTTAGGCAATGCAAGTGAACTGATATTTAAAATGCTGAGAAGGATCAAATTTTTCAGAATCAAGGTCAATGCATGTCAATGTTGTTTTTGGTGCAAACAGCCAGTGCCCTTAATTTTTAGCTCTAGTAAAAATGTTTCTCTTTTTAAATTCTCATAAGAACATAAGAACATAAGAAGAGCCTGCTGGATCAGGCCAGTGGCCCATCTAGTCCAGCATCCTGTTCTCACAGTGGCCAACCAGGTGCCTGGGGGGTAGCCAATGTGGTCCATAATAAAGAAAGTTATACTGGAATTTGAGTCACATATACATTTACACAGAATGACAGAATGTAGTTTCAAGAAGCATTTGTTGGTAAAACTGAATTCTAAAAACATAATTATAATTCTACCAATTATCTTTCACTGCACAGTATGGTGCTCTGCTATGCATGAAGGAATATGAGAGATAAGAGAATATAAAAGGGGGAATGTTTTCTGTAATGGAATTACAAAATGAAAACAGACTGTTATGTAAATTTACTAATTACTACAAGCCTTTCCTATAGTGGTATGATGACAAAAATCAATAATTACATATCACACTTTTAATAGGAGAGGGGACAGTGAGTGGAATCAGTCTCCGAACTCTACAAAATCTGATCTGTTGGAGATAAGCTAAATGTTGCTTTACCAAACTATAACTTGACATAGCATGTATCTGTAATACTCACATTCATTTGTACCTAGTCCCACTCTAGTTCATTCTTGCTGTGCCAAGAGCTGTGTTGCTGTTGCTGCTGTGTTCTTGCGCAAGTCAGGGAAGGAAAGGAGAAGGATCAGAAAGGCAGAGGCTTCAAAGGCAGAGAGAGTAATTGCTGTGAAACATTTAGGGCAAGCCACAGCATTTAAAAGATTTGCAAAAACGGATGGGAGACTTTGTGAATTATCTCAGCTGATTCACTAATTTAGAAAAAATTCCTGCAGGATTTTGCAAAGAATGATTGGAATACTATAAAATTAAAATATAGGTATTTCCTACAAGTGCAAGGCCAAAAGCAGGAAAAAAAGAGAATGGTTTTAAGATTAACCCAATAGATTCCACACAGGAACAGTTTTCTGTGAATTTAAAATGAAGGCACAAAATTGTACTGTGCATGCAAAAGCTGAAGCTCTAACCACAGACTTACTGAGCTTGGAGAAGGAAGATAGTTCCTTCCCCCTTCAAAGGCATGATAAAACATTGATTAAAAAAAAAATCCCTTCATTGGTTTTAGCCTGTTGTAGTCTTTGTTCAAACAGGTTTTGAAGATTTGTGAAATGCTGCTCCAAAAGCCTGCTAAATTTATACTAATCTGTCACATTACTATACAGCCCTTCAAGGGACAATCGTTAGGGTGGTTTACAAATTTTTAAAAAAGGCTTGATGAAGAGGCCAGTGATCACCAGAAGAGACGGGCTCCACGTTGCCAATTCCTTCCTCCCCGGGCAGAACCCAGTGTCCAAAGCCACACTAGATGACAACTTGGCACCATTAACAGCAGTGCCAATCACAGTGAGCTGGAGAGGCCTGTGGCTCAGAAAAAGAGCACCAGACGCTGGGGAAGCTGAGGCCAGGGTTTATGAGGAGAGTGAGATAGACCATGCTGCCAATTCCTCCCTCCCCATTGTAGCATCTGGGCTGAAACTCCTATTTTTTTCTGTGAAACTAGATATTTGTGACACTAGATTTATGTACATCAGTACTTGAGGTTATCAATGCCAGGTGGGCTGGTGGCTGCATCTACAGGGTGAGATAGTGGGGATAGGATTAATCTCCCTAAGGAAGAGGCGGGGAAACAGTGTTTGTATTGCCCCAGGTGAGACATAGAGCGAAAGGAATGCTCTTTCATTCCTTTCTGTTGCTACTAAATTGTTTGATTCCATGGACTTATTGTTTTGTACTTGACTATTGCTTAGTTGAACATTTGAGTGTTTTAGTGAAGTGAGAATTGGGGTTGTTTTCACACTGCATTTTATTCCATTATTCCAACAATTTCTTACCTGGCAATTTGCACATTTTGTTTGATGTTTCAAATGACTTAAAAGCTAGTTCTGGAAATCTAGAGGAATATAGTGGACGTTTAGAGCTCATTTCCATAATAAATGATTCCAGAAATAATCTGTTTGCAAGCTTGGGAACCTGAAAAATCACAAGTGTTTTGCGCTAGGTGCACAGGCATCCTGGCATGCAATGTGTTCCTTCCCTTCAGGTGTACATCAATTTTTTTTTTGCCTGACAAAAAATGTACCCTACCAACGTAGGCTCAGGTAGCAGCTTCCCCTTCCTCCATTTCTAGTTCTGCCTCCTCAGGTGGATTAATATTTTTGGCCTGTGTTTTTAAAAAGAAAATTCAAAGCCCAAAGATAGAGCTGAATGAGGTTTAATAAATCTATAAACTCAATTTTTTAAAGAATCTCAACCTCACTCTGTAGCTGAGGAACTATCGGTATATGGGCATACACCAGCAGAAATTAAAAGAAAAGAAAAGAATCCTGCACTAACTCACACAGTGAATTATGGGGAAACTACAGTGTGCATGTGTATAACGGGTGAGGGACAAAACCAGATGTCATTCTTGGCAGCAGAGTGAAAAATATTGTACGAAATGCCAGTGTATCAGCTAAAAAACCACAGTTCCTTAACATAACAGGTACTGCAATGTGAAAGAAATTTTAGAAATTGGGACAGAAGCGATACCATTTTAATCCACAAAACTGACACAATAAGCCCCATGTGTGAAAGTGGCCTGAGTGGATGAAGTAATGTGGCTGGTTGTAAGGAGAGTGTTGAATGATTGTATATGGAGGAGGTGGGGTGTATGTTTAAATTCATTTTGTATAATGTGAATGTGAATAATTTTGGTGATTTTATTTTGGTGTCTGTTTCTTAGTGTAATACAATTTTTATGATGATATACAAACACTGTAATTATGTTGTATCTTGTTGTATCTTCATGTATTTTGAGGGTTTTATATGATTTGCTTTTGTGGCTCTTAGTTGTTTTCCTTATGTACATTGTTCAGATATATTTAATGTTTAGTTATATTATATAAAATGTGGAATTAATAGTAATAGAAATAGTATTGGTTGGTTTTAAACGTAGACTTGTATTGTATTTCTTACACCATTTCTTTTGTTGGGATATGTAAACCACTTAGAAATTTGTGTTGAAATATAAGCGGCATATAACTTTATTTATTTAATTAATTAACTAATTTTTAAAAGCACACAGTTCTCCTTCCTGCAAAATATTTCCCATTTAGTTCAATACAATGACAGCTCTATGCAAAGAAAGGGACGTACATGTGTAGTTGCTTCCTTCACAGTGGCAAAGTCCCTTCACAGTGGTTAGTGGCAAAGTCCCTTCACATAGAAGCTCTGCAATCCTGTTTAGGCCATACATGAGGCTCCAAGTCAAGGAAATCATGGACCTGATCTTAAGGGATGCTCACTTGCATCAATGTGGAATTCAGCGGAGCAAACAGAATCCACAGGATTCAAACCTTTAATATGCAGCATAAGGATGTATTTATACTACCTGGCATCTCCCCATACTGTTTCTGCGGTTATGTATTCTTATAAATGCATTTTCAAATGATGAAATAGAATTTCACACATGTGGAATGCCATTATTTCCTTGGTTTTCAAATGAAAGATGGCCGTTGAGGGAAAATATAATATTTTTGGTAATGTTTGGCCATCATAACTGAGCACCCAAGTTCTCTCCCCGCCAGTCTGTATTCTGTACAAGCTGCAGCAAATTAATTCAATTAAACTAAATACTAAGCCCTCCACTTCGACTGGTTTGAGATTTTAGGAGTGAACGACTGTGTCTGAGAAAAAGAACAGTGGACTTCTCATAAGGAGAGCTGTTTTAGAAACACCAAAGTCAAGTTTTATAAAGAAATGCTACATTTCATTACTGGAAGGCAATTTTGCTAATGTGGAAAACTGAAGATTGGATCATGTAGCATAATTCATTTAAAGGAGATCTTCTCCAGAATGCTTAGTTTCAAAATTCTGTCCATGTTCATTATTCTCTTGGATTTATTTTAATGCATGCCAATGTGTGGCAGCAGAATACTCATTAAAATGCTCAGATGATCTTTGAAGTATTAGTAAAATGTTTCAAATACATTATTGGACTTTCCTGATGTATCCTGCCTATGGCATTGATGAGTAACGAGGCCATCTACATTAATGAAATACAAAGATGGTCTGTAGAAAGCAATAATTTATTTAAATACATCCTGAGTTTTAGTCCTATGCACACTTACCTGAGAATAAGTCCCACTGAACACAGCAAGACTTACTTCTGAGTAAACTTGCACAAGATTACCTGCACATTGAATTGATGTGAACTCTATGGCCCTGACTACATGCTATGCATATTAAAAGAAATCTGGAGTCATTTTAAACTAGAGGAGGAAAGGGTAGGATTTTTAATGTGCTATTTTCCATGTTATTACTACATGGATACACCATTTAGTAGAACTGTAACATTTGCTCTTATAAATATTCTTTTTGTTTAATGGTTGCACTTCCATTAATTTTGATAGCTTCTAAAGTGTTCTCAGCTTGCCTAGTTCATTTAGGAATGTTTTACATAAGTTAATTACACGTTGAATGAAACAAATGGCATTTGTGAAACTCTACTTGTTAGGTTAAACACTTGGTCAGGAGACATGAGCGATAAAGCTGCAATTCTCAAATCACTGGGTTTTTAAATATATATATGCAATACCATTGTTTCCCATTGGTATTGATGGGATTATTTCAGAGAATGGATTGTGTGTTTATTATGACCTGAAGCAGAATATACCACCTCTACATCAAACATTTCTGTGACTGTCTCTCTCATAATTAGTTGTCTCTGTAGAATGCATGAGTGTGTGTCTTACTCCAAGCTGACTCATTTACACTTCTGCAGAGTGATCACAAAACAATCGGGGAAAGTTAACACTGGTAAAATGAGTGAAAAGCAAGGTTTGTTTAAAGCATCCCCACTTCCAAATGAACAAGGATGAACCCTAAATCCCCAGAATCCAAACTTAAAGTGAGAAGGAAACAAAATATCACTATTTAGTAATTACTGCATTCAAGGTAAAGTTGCAGATACAACAAAATGGACTAAATTATTATTATTTATTAGGGATGGCGTCTCATTCGGGCACCCTTTCTAGGTTGTATCCAACTAAGAGTAAGCCCATTGAAAATAATACATACCTATGTTATTTATTTATTTATTTATTTCGTTTCATTTTTAGACCGCCCATAGCTAATAGCTCTCTGGGCGGTGTACAAACAGGATTAAAATACAATAGTATAATAAAATCAATAACACATAACAGCATGTTAACTAACAACGTTAAACATGAAAACATTAAACATTAAACATTAAAATGCCTGGGAGTATAGCCAGGTCTTAACCTGGCGCCTAAAAGAAAGTACCGTAGGCGCCAGGCGTATCTCCTCAGGTAAGCTGTTCCAGAGTTCGGGGGCCACCACAGAAAAGGCCCTAGATCTAACAACAATCCTCCGGGCTTCCTGATGAGTTGGTACCCGGAGGAGGGCCTTAGATACTGAACGAAGTGGACGGGTAGGTTCATAGCGGGAGAGGCGTTCCACAAGGTATTGCGGTCCCACACCGTATAAGGCTTTATAGGTCAAAACCAGCACCTTGAATCTAGCTCGGAAACAGATGGGTAGCCAGTGCAGGCGGGCCAGGACAGGTGTTATATGCGCAGACCGATAGGTCCTCGTCAACAGCCTGGCTGCCGCATTTTGCACTAGCTGGAGTTTCCGAACAGTCTTCAAGGGCAGCCCTACATAGAGCACATTACAGTAGTCCAATCTAGAAGTTACCAAAGCGTGAACAACTGAGGCGAGATCGTCACTGTCCAGATAGGGGCGTAGTTGGGCTACTAGACGAAGATGGTAAAACGCATTCCGTGCCACCGAGGCCACCTGAGCCTCAAGCGACAAGGAAGGGTCAAAAAGGACCCCCAAACTACGAACCTGTTTCTTCAAGGGGAGTGTAACCCCATCTAGAACAGGATGAACATCCACCATCTGGGCAGGTAAAGGGCTCACCAACAGTGCCTCGGTCTTGTCTGGATTGAGTTTCAGTTTATTAGCTCTCATCCAGTCCATTATCGCGGTCAAGCAATGGTTCAGCACATCAACAGCCTCACCTGAAGAAGGTGAAAAGGAGAAGTAGAGCTGCGTGTCATCAGCGTACTGATGACAACGCACTCCAAAACTCCTGATGACCGCACCCAGAGGCTGCATGTAGATGTTAAAAAGCATGGGGGACAGAACCGACCCCTGAGGGACTCCACAATGGAGAGTCCAGGGTGTCGAGCAGTGTTCCCCAAGCACTACCTTCTGGCGACGATCCACCAAGTAGGAGCAGAGCCACTGCCAAGCAGTGCCCCCAACTCCCAGCTCCGCGAGCCTCCCCAGAAGGATACCATGGTCGATGGTATCAAACGCCGCTGAGAGATCAAGGAGAATCAACAGGGTCACACTCCCCCTGTCCCTCTCCCGACAAAGGTCATCATACAGGGCGACCAAGGCTGTTTCAGTGCCAAAACCGGACCTAAAACCGGATTGAAACGGATCCAGATAATCGGTTTCATCCAAAAGCGCCTGGAGCTGGCCGGCAACCACCCGCTCCAAGACCTTGCCCAAAAAAGGGACATTAGCCACCGGTCTATAGTTGTTCAAAACATCTGGGTCCAAAGAGGGTTTCTTTAAAAGAGGTCTCACTACTGCCTCCTTGAGACTACCAGGGACTACTCCCTCTCTCAAGGAGGTGTTTATCACCTCTTTGGCCCAGCCGGTGGTCACAGCCCTGCCGGCCTTCACCAGCCAAGATGGGCAAGGGTCCAGAGCAGACGTGGTCGCCCGCACCATTCCAAGCACCTTGTCCACTTCCTCAAGCTGCACCAACTGAAATTCATCCAACCATGAAGGACAAGACCGTGTTCTGGACACTTCAAAGGAATCATCTGTCATAACATCAGAGTCTAAGTCCCGACGGATGCATGCAATCTTGTCCTGGAAGTGCTCCGCAAATTCGTTGCAGCGGGCTTCTGATGTTTCCTTGGTATCATGTTAGTCTTGCCCATCAGTTTCAATGGTTCTACTCTGAATAGGACTAACATCGGATGCACCCAATGTTGGTTTCATTTTTTGACAACCGGACACCACTTTTCACTTTTCCTCTGTGTTTCCACTCTTAAGCACTTCAGTTCCCTCCTGAAAACCATACCCTACTGCAGCGTTGTAAATAAAAATCCTACCTCTGACACAAGACCCCCAAATATGTAAATGGTACTTTTATTGCATTCACAACCATGTAACTGTGTTAACACATCCAAAACTGTTAAATTGCAATACATATCATAAATACCATTAACAACGGAATACTGCTAAAAGCCTATTTCAACACCAGGTCTTTTTCAAGTTCATATAGAAATAGGTTCTTGTAAGTAAACCCACAAAAGTTACTAGCCTGGAAAACATTTTTGTGTGCTTGGTTACGGCTGGCAAAAGAGGGACAGAGAACTCCACCCCTCCTGCATCAGCCAGTGATGCACTTTTATGCTAAGCGTAAGGATTGGGGGCTTCCCCCTCTGGCTTCTGTACTTGGCCAAAGAAGGGATGGAGTGATTCAAACCTTTCCTGCCACTTGCTCAAGCGCTAAATGAAATTCCTTGTCATCTATGCCTACCAGGCAAGTGCTGAAATATGAGTATAGCATTCACAAAGTATGTTCTGTACTATAGGGAATCTCCCGGGAAATGGGTTAGTTGCATTCTCCCTACAAATGAGCTTCTGGATACAATAGCAGTCCAATATGACAGTATGTTCTATATGAGAGCATACAAACCCTAATAGTTAATCCAACCCTGCTCCGCACCCGGGACTTACCTGGTCGCGGGGCGTAGTTTGCGGCCCGGGGTGAATCCCGAGCCTCCATGTTGGAAGAGGGCAAGCGCACCGGACTGGTGTGACGTCGTCGCGGCGCTCTGCTAAAGTGGGCTTATTTAAGCTCGCGCCGGCTGCCCCCTCTCTCTATTCAAAATTTGCGGCAGCAGAGTGCCTGCGTTCCTGGCGTTGTACACGACGCCATTTTGGAGAGCGTGAGGCAGCGGCAACAGAGCCATTTTAAGGCGCACGAGGCTCTGGCGTTGGCCTTGTTTGGCCATGCAGCTCTGGCCGGAAGGGCCTTGTTCGGCCACACTCGCGCTGCCAATCGGCTCCGCGGCGCAGCGGGCCTTAACTGCAGGACTCTTCGGCTCTGCGGCAGCGGCGGCAACAGCGGCGTGGTGGCTCAAGCCCCTGCGGCAGCCGGGGAAGTCAGCAGTCGAATTGAGGAGGCGGCGGCGTGGCGGCGCCCTGTTTCAGGCGCGGCAGCACCAGTTCAAGCACTCATCCCCCCCCTTCAAGGCTTTTCGGGCCTGACACTGGGAGGGAGGAGGCGGGCACACACTTTTCCTCCTAGTCTTCAGAGCAGGCCTTTCAGCCTTGTGGAAGGCTGGTGGTTGGGCCCAATTCTGGGAGGGAAGGGGCGGGTACATTCCCCCCCCACCCATTCCAAGGCATTTGGCCTTCAGGTAGGCTGGTGATCGGGCCCACGGAGGGAGGAGGCAGGAGCACATTTCTCCCAACTCACCCAGGCCTTACTAGGGGCATCTGGACAAACCCTCGTCTATATAGGCTTGCATACAAGGAGTTTTTGGATCTTCTGGTTGGGCCTTCAGGTGTTCAGCCTTGATCTTGGTCATGGCACCAAAATAGGGTCAGGGTGGGCCTAAAGGAAAAGGGAGGGCACCCAGATTGGGCTGGGGGTCTTTCCCTCCTGGGGTCTCTGGGGCGGGGGATGGTGAACCACCATGGGCGGCTGTCCTGGCTCGTCTCGCGGCCCTAGAGGGATCTTCCTCCCAACAATCCCAACCTGCCCAGCCAGCTGCTGCTGTGGCAGGCACGCCCCAGGCGAAGCGCACCAGAGGGCAGGCTTGAAGGATGTCCAGTATAGTGCAAGCCTGTCAGGGTGCAGGTTTGGGGTCCTGAGGATTCAGAAGAAGAGGAGGAAAGGGAGGGGGGCATTTCGCCGGAGTGGAGTGAAGGAGAAGAAGAAGAGGAAATTCCAGAGATAGAGTTGCCTAGCAACGGAGACCTTGAAAGCTTCACAGTCTCAGAGCCTTCCCTTGAAGTTCTCACGCATCCTTTTCTCCGAAGTTCAGAACAGGTGGGGGAAGAGGGAGGGCCTCCTAAGCCAGGGACAAGCAAAGAGAAACCGCAAGACAGTTTAAAACCTGACCCCCCTCTTTCCCCCATACCGGAGTTGGAGACTTCAGAAGGGGAGGGGCCCGTGCTTCCCCTGTCGCCGCGTACTCGAAGACAGTTGAAAAGACAAGAAAGGAGGGGGGAAAGAAGGGTGGTGACTGAGGGCACTTTAAGGCGGAGTGAAAGACTTCGCGCCCGTTTGCCCCCTTCTTAAGAGACAGGCGGGATAGCAGTCCCTTGCTCTGTCAACTCTCTTTCTATGTCGCAAGATCTGTAACTCTGTGTTGCTTCATGAGAAGACGCAGTCTCTGTTTGGATATTACCTTAATAAAAACTGAATTGCTTTCAACCACCAGTCTGGTTCCTGAGTCCCATCCTGGGCCTGACAAAGCCTCATCCTGGGTCAGTCAGTCCAATGCGGCCACAGGTCTGCCTTCATCTGTTTCTAACCAGTCAACATTGGACTTAATTTTAGCTCATCTGGATGCCCTTGAGGCGGGTCCCAGCAGGTCGGTCGGAGAGACTCTCACCCAGGACCGGTGAGCCACTACTACTGAACAGTCGTCTCTGGATACTGTGTCAGAGGGGAAATCAGGTGAGTACACAGTGACTGGCTTGCCAGGGCCAGGCCCTGCATGGGGCTGGCCCCCATGGGGGTACCCATATTGGGGGCTGGGCAGGTTTGGCCTTTCTCTCCTCCACATGGCACTGAGACTGACAAGCAGGCAACACTTGCAGCTGCCCATGCAGGTGACATACAGCTACTACAACCCTCATCGCTTGAGGCCTGCGACCATGTTTGGGCATCTTCCCGAACAGGAACTGTGGTTGAGGCAGCCATTTCCTCCCAGCCCACTGCTTCTTCGGGGGTTTCGGCGGTTCACCAGGCATTAGTGACCCCCTAGGGCATATTAAAGAGGGTGCCATCCCTTTTGGAGAGACTTCTGCTCCTTTAGGTTTCCATTTGCTTCCAGCAACTAAGGAAAAAATCTGGAATGGGGAATACATTGACTTGTTTTCCCTGTTGTACAGGGAGCCGCTTAAGAGGGACAGGGAAAAAGGGGATGAGAAGGATGTAGAGAGGCCCAAGAGGCGCCAGATTGAGCGCACATGGGCTAACTGGCTCCCCGCCTACTTTACGTACATAGGGGTGATCATGCAAAAACAGCCACAGCGCGGTTTGGTCCTGATTAAGTATCTGCATATTATCTACAGGGGCTATACAGAGTTCATGGGGTCGGCGTGGCTCTCTTACGATGAGGCTTTTTGTATGAGGGCGGCGTATGACGCCTCCTTGCCGTGGGACAGGAAGGAGGCTGAACTGTGGTTACAGTTCATGTCTCATTCAAGGCCGGTGGCTGGGGACAGGACTGATAGTGGCCTCCTCATGGCTAGGCAATTGGCACCAGCTCCCTCCTGCGGGCCAGCGGGGCAGGGGGTTCAACCCCGCCTGCTCTGCTGGGAGTTTAGCTCCCGTGGCTTCTGTGGCACGAACCCTTGCCGGTATAGGCATGAGTGTACACTCTGTGGTGGTCAACACGTGCCCGCTACCTGCCCTAGGAACTGGCCTTATCAAGGTGCCAATAGAGACTTCCACGGACAACGGAAGCAAGGACCCCCAGGCACAACTCAAGGAAAAGGGCCCCAGCCCAATTAAGTTACTAGAATTGCAATATTTATTGAGTTTTTATCCTTTAGTTCATGAAGCTCGGTGCCTTTTAGAGGGCTTTTCAACTGGTTTTCAGATCCCTTATTCAGGGCCCCGGACTGCCTTCCGGTCTAGGAACCTGAGGTCTGTCTTGGGCATGGAACAGGTTGTTCTAGACAAGATTAACAAAGAAAGGGAAGCGGGCCAAGTTTTGGGGCCCTTTGCTTCCCCTCCCGTCATGTCTCTTAGGGTTTTGCCACTGGGCATTATGCCTAAGAAGACACCAGGAGAGTTCCGCCTCATTTACCACCTCTCCTATCCACATGGGCAGTCAGTTAACGATTTTATTCCACTTCACTTATGTTTGGTACGCTACACCTCTTTTGACTGTGCAGTGAGCATGGTTAGGAGTTGCAGTATGGGTGCCCTCATGGGGAAGTGTGACATAAAATCTGCATTCTGCCTCCTCCCCGTCCATCCTGGAGATTTTGATCTATTGGGGTTCACTTTTGCGGATCACTATTATGTGGATTGTGCACTGCCCATGGGCTGCTCTATTTCATGCACAGTATTCGAGCTTTTTAGCTCTTTCCTGGAGTGGGCAGTAAGGAGGCGGTCTGGATCACGGTCTGTTGTCCACTATTTGGACGATTTTTTATTTGCTGGACGGGCACACACGAGGGAGTGCAAGGATCTCATGGATCACTTTATGGAGCTGTCAAGGGAACTTGAAGTCCCACTGGCGGGGGAAAAAACGGAAGGCCCGTCCCCTATTATCACATTCCAGGGGATCGAAATAGATACGTTGACCCAGTCCTGTAGGCTCCCACTTGCCAAATTGCAGTTGCTACGAGAGAAGATATCTCATGTTTGGGTTTCCAGGAGGGTAACCCTGAGCACCCTTCAGGAGCTGGCGGGTTCACTGAACTTCGCCTGCAGGGTGGTTGCACCGGGGTGTGCTTTCTTGAGATGAGTCTATGACGCTATGTCAGGTTTGTCCCATCCTCATTATCACACCAGGCTTTCGGGTGCGCTCAAAGATGATCTGTCGGTCTGGGCTAAGTTCTTACAGGAATTCAATGGGATTTCTTTTTGGAGGCGGGACCGCCTTCTGGAGGCCGAACTCCAGGTGCACTCTGATGCCTCGGGGGTATTTGGTTTTGGTGTCATTCTTTTTTTTTTTTTTTCAATAATTTTTATTCAGATTTTCATAAAACATACAAGACAAAATCATAAAACATTCAAAGACAAAAAACAAAATCAAAAATAGTTAAACAAAAAGAAAAAAAGAAAAAAAAAAACAAAAATAAAAAATAAAGAGTAAAATATTGACTTCCCATTTGTCAAAGATCAAATCAGTTATAAGTCTATAATATATAACAATCCTGTCTCTTAAGTCATATTATAAAATCACTTTCCTCCAGTAGTTATCTTACTTAATCATCAAATCTCATAAACATTACTTTATTCTTTCCACAAAAAGTCAAAGAGAGGTTTCAATTCTTTAAGAAATATATCTATCAATTTTTTTTTCCAGATAAGCATATCGATTAATCCATCTCATTACTAATTATGATAATCTTATTGTCATAACCATAGTCAAAATAAACATTTCAATTAATCCATCACATCAGAATCTGTTAGGTTCAATAATTTCAGGGTTTTGGTGTCATTCTTAATGACTCTTGGAGCCATGGCAGCTGGCCGCAGACCTGGGTTCAGGAAGGCTGGATTAGAGATTTGACTCTCCTGGAATTTTTTCCAATAGTGGTGGCAGTGCATCTATGGCCAGACAGGCTGCGCGATTCCACAGTCCACTTTTGGTGTGACAACCTGTCCACGGTGCACGTTATTAACTCCTTGTCATCAAAGAACCCCCGAGTCATGCACCTAGTACGGGCCTTTGTTTTACAATGTCTCCAGTTTAACATTCTGTTTCTGGCATGCCACATCCCTGGTATTGATAACAGTATTGCTGATGCTCTGTCACGGAACCAGATGGAGAGATTTTGCCACCTGGCGCCATGGGCCAGGCCTCAGCTGGACATGGTCCCACCAGATCTATGGGAGATTGGCGGCTTGAGTCAGAGAGGGCAATAAGCTTGTCCATTGTGCCCAGCACTATGGTCAGCTACCAGACAGCAGGTAGGGAGCTATTGGCTTTCATGGCAGAAAGGGGCTACATTCAGCAGTGGCCCATTCCAGTGGCACACCTCATAGAGTTTTGTGTGGAAGGCAGGAGGAAGGGCCTTGCCGTCAAGACTATTAGAGGTAAGCTCTCTGGCCTATCCTTTTTGGCCAAGTCACGCGGTTTGCAGGACTTTTCAGATGACTTCCGACTTAGTAAGATGTTGGAAGGCTGGGCACGGGAACACCCCGCCAATTCAGATTCTCGCTCCCCTATGCACCCAGAACTTTTATTAGGGCTCCTGATACAATTGGAGTATTTATGTTCCTCATCTTTTGAGGTACTGCTTTTTCATGCGGCCGCACTTACACTGTTCTTTGGAGCTTTTAGGATCAGTTAGGTGCTGGCAGGGTCCAAGACTGACATCTCTTTCAGGGCTCTTTTGATGTCTGACTTCAGTTGGAGGGGGGGACAGGCTGCCCTACAGTTGCGATGGTCAAAGACTGATTAGCGCAGGAGGGGACGTATGGTTCTGCTTTCCCCCTCACAGCTGCACGAGATTTGCCCTGTAGCCGCATTGGAAATTTTTTTGGCAGTCCGGGGACAACAGCCTGGATACTTGCTTATACATAAGGATGGCCAGCCCCTTTCTAGATTTCAGTTTTGGGCAGTTACCAGGACAGCCCTTGGTAATATGGGACTGGACCCCAAAATTTTTGGGACACACTCTTTCCGCATTGGAGCAGCGTCTACGGCCGCCTGTTTGGGCTTTTCCCAAGAGAGGTTACAGTCCCTGGGCAGATGGCGTTCTACGGCCTATAGGTCTTATATTTGACCTTTCCGAGGGGTTCAAAAAACCAGTTTGTGACTTGTTCTTTGTCACTGTTATGAGTTTCCATTGTTTGTTTTGACAAGCCGCTGGAAGGGAGATGAAAGAGTGCGCATCCTCCTCTGCGGCCATAGTATGGTCTTTTGGGCAGGCCGCAGGGCGGCGAAGTCGCGTTTTGGCACGCAGCTTGGGCTTAGCCAGTGGGCTACTGTACAATGGGTGGGCCGCCGTGGGATGCGTTTGGACGGGCTCCTTCCTGCGCTTTTCCAGACGGCAGTGGTTCGGGATGTGCCACATTTTTTGGTCATTCACCTGGGTGGAAATGACCTTGGCATGCTGAAGGGCAGAGCCCTTATTGAGCAGGTGTGTGCTGACTTCCGGACCATCATGCAGCGGTGGCCGGGGGTGCACTTGATTTGGTCCAATATTTTACCCTGTAGACACTGGAATTGTATGGGTGACTCTAGGGGGATAAATAGGTCCTGAAAAAAAGTGAATAGGCAGCTCCGTCTTGCTCTATTGGATTCTGGTGGTTTTGTCATTCACCACCCGGAGATAAGGCGCAGTAGGGTTGAACTATATCGGTCAGATGGAGTTCATATGTCCGATGTAGGTAACGATATCCTTTTAGATGACCTGCAGAGGGGTGTGAAGGACATCTTGTTTGGATGTGAGGTAAAGGGTGACTAAACAGAGGTTTGTCCCCTTTCTGTGGTGAGGAAGTGCGGGAAAGGTTAAAGGTGAAGGGCAGCTAGGTGACACCTTTAGGCACCTTTGGAGATGATAGGCAGTTCCAGAGGCCTGCAGCTCCGGGTTATATGGCCCAAGGGCAGGATACGGGTCGCCTTTGGGGCCAACAGGTCTCATCCACTTGGAGTTTCAGGGCACCGGGGGGCGGTGATGCAGGTTGGCCTCCCTATGCACAATTGGAGTGTGGTCGGGGCAAGGGGTTGACAGATTGGCACCCCCTTGCCCGGCAGGGGTTTGGGTCACCCCAATAGCTGCAAGCAGGCTTTGCCTGACTCATCAGTTGAATCCCGCACTTATGTTCCCCTCTGCAGGTTCATTATCATAATATGAATTTGGTTTAATAAAGTGGCCCGTTATTTAACCCATCATATTGTGTCTGCGTCTTATTTCACCCCTGGGTCGCAACCTCCATGCCAAGGTATTTGGGAGTAGTTTTTAAAATTATTGTTGTTTTAAGCAGCCCTGACCGACGCACAAGCAGTGTTTAAGTTTCCTTAAATAAATTTTAAAAATACAACAATTTGTTTTCATGGTACAGTCTGTGTTATATAAATATAAATTTGTGTTGCATTTTTTTCAGCCATTCTCTATAAATTAATGTGAAAAGAATCTACATTCAAAAATTGTTCAAATTTGTTGACTTCCTTGTGGATGGGGGAATGTGTTTTGTTGTGCTTACTTTACTCTCAAGTGGCCATGAGGTGTTTATGAGCATCCTATCTTTTTTTTCCCCTATAGTGGTCTGCATCCTGCAGACTTCCTGGATGCTCATCTTCCCTGAAAACCCTATGACATCCTCAGCTAGGCTTTCCCATAAACACAGGATTGTAGGGAGGCTGCCTCTGTGCACCTGGCAGCTGTTCATTGTTTTGTTATGTTCTGTTTCAAAGTCAAGCCTTTTGTTTTTTTACTTTCAACAAAGTCAGTAAGGAATTTTCTTTTTGAAAAGTTAAAAAGACTTCCCTTAATAACAACATTAATGAGCACACCAATATCATGCCCTCTTCCCTGGCTTCCTGTTTTGCAATTATAGCTCAAGGAAAAACACCTTGAGATAACTCCTCCCATGGTTTTTTCTTTTCTTTTTTAGATCAGGAAGCACAGGCACCTGGGGAGGCTGTAGAGTATTAGAGAACTGTTTACCAGAAAGAAAAATGCATACATACATACAACCCATGGCAACCTTGCAATGATAAAACTAACCCCACACCCACCAACATTCTAAAGAAATTCTAAAGCTTCCTGAGAATAGAAGAAAAAAATACTTTTTTGTGGGGGAGGGCAGGTTTTGACACAGCACTAATATAACCCCCCCCACTATAAATGCCAGATTCATTTAAAACTGCAGAGGAATTTGGTAAGTTTGGTAAGTTAGAGTAGTTGTTTATGTGGGCCTTTTAGATTAAACTCAAATATTTTCATTTTAGTCCTACTACAAGTCCTAGAGCTGCTGTCATATAAATTTTCTCCTGGTGTTCTGGGGAATCTGTTCTCATTTTAGTATTTCAGTGGAATAAGTGCATAAATTCTATTAATACTACAATGAATTTATCCATTAATTTTTTCACACACACTGAGAAAGGAACAAATTAATTCCTCAGCCTCAATTTAGTTTTCCCCCCAGTTCAATATGCATTCTATTGAGATACATGTTAGAAGAACATAGTGCCCTTGATCAAACTTATGGGGAGTAGTTAGAATTTTTTTGGGGGAGGGAGACATTGCAATGAATTTCATCAGGCATTTCAATTGCGTCACATAAGGTGTTGTTAATGAAAAATATTTACAGTAGATTATAAAGCATAATGTATGTGTTCACACTGCATTTTTAAATGAAAGAACATCCTTGGAAGGAGTTTTTAAAATGTTCTCAAGCTGCATAATTCAAGGAAGTGTGACTGGTAAATGTTTTTATACACTGTACTAAAGAGTAGAATACTTGTATGAATTGTTTTTGTCATTAGAGAAGAAGAGGAATATAAGGCTGCATTCAGGCAGCAGTTTATTCCTTTTTCACGACATTTTCTTACCTGATAATTTTCACATTTTATTTGATTTCTCACATGATGTAAAAGCCACTTTTAGAAAACTAACAGAATATACTGGAGGTTTAGCACTCAATCCATGTTAATTGCTTCCATTTGCAACCCCGTCAACCCAGAAAGTCATGGGAGTAAAGTGATAAAACTTGGGGTGGTATACCAGAGTACAATTTTTTTCTGCCATTTTCATGAGGAAACAGAAGCACAATGCACAGAAAAGGTGGGGGAGTAGTGACATTTCCAATGACATTCATTGTTGTGGCCCACTACGCCCACTAGTGTGAATGAAATTTAACATGACATGGCAGTATATCGGTCAAGAAGCCACCATTTCATAAGGCAAAAGGTGCTGCGGTGTGAAATGAATGTGAGCAATCGGGACAGAAGCACTACCATTATAATAAGTTACCCCATAAACCCCATATCTGAATGCAGCCTAAGAAGCAGCCAACAACATGTCAGACAATTTGTCCCTTTTTTTGCCCAGTATCATCTACTCTGACTAGTAGCAGCTCTATAGTGTTTCAGGCAGAGATCTTTCAAATCACTTGCTACCTGATCCTATTCATTGGAGATTTCAGGGATTGAACTTGGGGCCTTCTGCAAGCATTCTTAGGAACGTAGGAAGCGGCCTTGCATTGAGTCAGACCATCTAAGTCAGGATTTCCTACACTCCCTGGCAATGGCTCTCCAGGGTTTCAGGCCAGGGATTGAACCTACGACCTTTTGTGTGCAAACCAGGTGTTCTGCCGCTGAGCTACACCTCTTCCTTCTTATGCTGACCAAGGCTCCTCCATTTAAATGCACTATATGTATATCCACATGGGACTGCCCCAAACAGTGGTGGGTACTCTTAGTTGATGACCAGTCAACTTCATTTCTGTTAGTCTACAGAGAAGCAGTATGTTGACTAAATTATATCAAAAAGGAGCTTCTGTTTGCATACCTTATCTTTTCACCCATCACTCTGATAAGGCTATGGGAATGAGGCAGCAGTTTGTGTTGAGGTAAGCATTTAGGCCCACTCCACTGCTATTCTGCTCATTGCAGATTCTTATGTCTAAATCCTCCTATATCGTTTTTTCCTCTCAGGTCCACCAAGTGGTACTTTGGAGGAGGAGTGAAATAGGATCAGATTTCAACAGACATGGAGACTATGTGTTCATGTGTGGCCCTGAGATTATACTTTGGACAAAAGCTTTCCCCCTCCCCCCAAATCCTCTGGGTCTATCTGTTGAGTATAAATAAATATTTTGGTAAGCCTCCAAGAGGACACTGTTTATCCAGAAGCTGATTAACTTCACTGACATCACACACTTGTAAATGGGGATGGGGGAGAAATTCAATTCACTTTGCATTTTAAGTCATACTTTTTGAAACAATATGGGAACCGAAACACATCCTTAGAAAGTCATACTTGTCAGAATTTTACTGTTTTCTCCAGTCAAGTAATATGTATGAAGAATGCATCTATGAGTGAAAATAACATACAAAAATGCTATATTTGCAATTGGTTTGCAAAAATGTGTATATTAGACAAAATCGAATGAAACATGTATATATTACATGGTTCCATGTATATATGGCAACGTCAGGAAATGGTGGCTTTGAGATCTTCAGTTTGACAGGAACAGTTCAGAGCAAGGGCGCACCACCCCCACCACCGCTACAATGGGAGTCCCGTGATCTTTTCGGCGGATAGGTCAGGGCCTTGAAGGCAGTGTGGGAGCCACGCTTGGCTTGGGCTTGGCTTGCAGCAGGCACAGGGAGTCGATGGAGCGAGATTTCTGTGCTGGCCAGTGATGGATGACTCTGAGATCATACGTCGGAGGCGGCTCCAGTAAGATCTATTTTTGCCCAGGAAAAGCGGTAGCTTGTATTACCGTTCCTTGCTGCTCGACACCACCCGTTTCAGCACCGGCATGGCCATCTCCAGCCTCCTCCTCAAGCCTTTGTCCTGCTTCTTTGCCTATCAGATGTTCTGGGAGCGTGGAGGAGAGTATCCCTTGAACCTAGACTGGGAAGGTTTGCCGGAGAGATACATTTCCCGGGATAGTATTGACTCCACTGCTATTTCCCTCGTCCACCATTACTGAGCCATCTTCCTCTCTCTGTTCCTTTAGTAAAACTTTTCTTGCTTTTGTATGTGTCTCTGCCAATTTGGAGATGAGCGTTTGTCTCCCATCTTTTCTCCTGGGCCCCTTTTTAGAAGGCCAAGAAGAGAGAGGAGTGAAGTTTTGCTTTGTGATTTGTTAATGTATTATTATTGGATGTTGTAACTGCTGCTTTTTGTAAATGGTATTTTTTTTATTGATGTATTTTTATATTTGTGTTTATTTTTTGTAAGCCGCCTTGAGGGTCTTTTGGCCAAAAGGTGGGGTAGAAATAAACTAAATAATAATAATAATAAAATTAGGAGAGATTCGCTGGTGAATTTTCATGAGGACTTTTTGTAAAATTGCAAACTGACATGGAAATGTGAAGAACTGAACTTAAGATTGGAAAAATGAGAAACTGAGAGAAACCAAAACAGATAGATTCACCCATTCCTACTTGTAAGTATTCCTTTTTTTTTTGCTTATCCATACACTAAGGCAAACAGCTCAAAAACAGGATAAGAGTATCATGCTTTTCAAATATAATACCTTGTCCTTCCACTTTAGTTTCAATGAGTCCTAAAGCATGACCAAGACTTCACTGAAGGGCAATGCCATTGGATCCTCGGGCACTGATGGTGGCAAAGTGAGTGATGCTGGAATATTGGAAAGAGCATTTCTCACACCCTATTGTGCAGCAGTCAGAGGGATTGTCAACAGTGGCAGCATATGGGCAGGCAGCTTTTCACAAGCAGAAGCAGGATGAGAAGTTCTCTGACATTTAGTCTACGTACATGGATTTATTTGCATGAACTGGAATTGAGCAATGTGCTGGAGTGTCACCATCTAAGGTGATTTGTCAAATTTAGGAGCTAGAGCAATAACCAACAACCTTTCCTCCTTTCCCTCCCCTTACTGTTTGTGCCTGTGTATGTTTGAGGTATGAGTGTGTGTGGATGGATGGTGTATACGAGTATCTGCCTTTTGGTCATGATGCAGAGACTCTCTTTCTTTGTTACATAAAAATGTCATTTAATATTGAATAAAACATTTTTTAAAAAAAAGGAACATAAGAAGCTGCCTTATATTGAGTAAGACTATTGGTCCACTGAGCTCAGTATTGTCTACTGTGATTGGCAGTGGCTCTCCAGGGGACATTCATTCAGGGAACATTCCCAAACCTACTTGGAGGTGCCAGGGATTGAAACCAGAACCTTCTGCATGCCAAGCAGGTGCCCTACCACTGAGCTATGGCCCTTTCTTTTGAACTGGGACAAGGAATGCCTGAGGAGTTTGTTCAGTCCACATTAGTAGCCTGTTTCACATTTCCAAGACCACTTTGTGGATTAGAGGACAGTTATCATTCTCCACATTTTGCAATACAGTTCTTTGCTCAAAGAAAGTACCAGAATCTATGCAAAATATATATTTTAGGTTAAAATACATACAAAATACATATTTTAGGGAAATATGTACAGAATGTTTATTTTAGAGTAAAATGTTCAAACTAATGTAATTTGTTTGCAGATTTTTTTAAAATCACAGATTGACATGGAAATAGGATGGAATGGGTTTATGAATAAACATGTGCAAAACTGACACAGACTGGAAATAGACTGATCCATCTGTCTAAGGATGGAGCTTCTTTTCATCATTTCCCATCTTCTTTAGTCATTTTTTCTCCCAGAAATCACAGTGATTTGTTTTAGAGATGTTTCAGTTGGTAGTGATAATGGTGGAGGATTAAGAGGATTTTAAAAAGAAAATAAAACAAAAACAAAACAATCTCCATATCAGCCAGTAGATAATCATAAGGGTGTAAAAATGGCAGTGGATTGGCTCTCGTGTGCGTGCTTATCACTTACTTTTTCCCTTCACCTACACCCTACACTTAATGATGGCTGGATATGTCCATTGACTCCACTGAAAAGCATTGGGTTGGATCCAAAGGTTGTATGAGTGGAAGGTGGCTTGTGCAAGGCATCCTTTCCCATCTATTTTCTCCTTTGCAGACCCCTTCATTTGGAAAGTCTCTTCAGCGAAATGGGGGTCCTCCTGAACAGTGTGGGCTGCGAGTGGGAGGGGGTTGTGGTTGGAAGAGGTAATCAGCCCAAAACAGGTGGGGGCACATTGTATGAGCAGAGGTCACAATCATGAGCATCCATGTATGAACCAGCCCAGTTGGTGTGACACTTTGAAGAGGAAGTGCGGTCTTTTCAGATAGTACATCCTTGGGAGGGGAGGAGGTTTTTCTTTTGTCAGCAGGTTGGTAGGGTTTAGGTATTTTGACAAGATCATAGGAAGGTGCCTAATCTGATTTCTACATCTCAGTATTGCCCACATTGACAGGCAGTGGCTCATCAGAGTTTCAGACAGGAGTTTTTCTCAGCCCTATCTGGAGATGCTAGGGATTGAACCTGGGAGCTTCTGCATGCAATACATGTGCTCCACCCCTGACCTATAGCCCACATGTTAAGGATACACAAATTAGAGGCCCTCAGAGTTCAATCAGTTGTCATTCATCAAAGGAAAGCTTTGAATTCTCATCCTTGGACCCCTTCTGGAAAGTTTATTGTTGCATATATTTATGAAAGGGTAAAAATTAAAGAGTAAAAAATTATACCAGGGTAGCATAATAGTTAGAATGTTGGACTTGGACCAGGAAGACACGCAAACTGTTAAGGCAAAAATGAGAGAAGTGTATCCCATAAACTTTATGATGGATGTGCCACAATGCTATATTATTCATAGATAATCACATAACTCTTTGCATTGCCCTCCCAAAGAAGGGAAGATGAGGCAACATCTTGGTTAATGGGTCGCAACTTTATGAAACCTCAAGAGCAGTATTCAGCTAAAAAGATGTGCTAGCACAACGGGTAGTGCTAGCACAGTGGGATTTCTGTCCCTTTCCTCCCTCCATGTGTGCCCTGTGGCATCCCCAGATCTGCTCTGGATGGCTGGGGGAACCCACAGAACATATTTAGGGGTGCACCAGGGGATGAGAGGTGGAGATAATTTTTCATTGCACAAGGACAGATCCTTGTGCTGGTGGAACTATCTGCTTAGCACTACACTGAATACAACTCCAAGAATCTACAGGCAACAAGGGAACATCAAGTGCGAGTAGTTATTTGGGACACTGGAGTAAACATCCCTTTGTCTTTATCCAGGAAGTACACCCCAGCTCAAGCCATAGTGTAGCCATAGGCCAGCCATGTCCATCATTGTCTGCCTGATATAAAGGCAGATCCAACTTGTCAGCATTCAAGGGACTGAAACCAGCAGATCCAGAGACAAACCCTTCCCCTCAAACCAGTGAGCCATGAGAGGTAGGCCAGTCCAATGATCCTCCAGACTGTTTAAAACTATTTTCCTATGCATAGTGCATTACCTCCCAGAAGCGACCAGTGAATGCCAACTGATTAGTCAAATTGTATGTACACCTCCAAGTGCATAGTAGGCAAAACAAAAACAAAAAACACCTTCAGCCAATCAGAACCCATTCAAAAGTCCTGCTCAGTTCCTAAGGGCAATTGCTCTAAACCTACACTGCTGCAAAGGGCAGGCAGGAGGGCAGCAGTCATAGTGCATGAGGTGGGGCACTGGTGTTGCACCACTCACATGGCTGCGGTAGTGTTGCTACTCACCAGGACTGGGATATGGGCAGGCCAGGACAGTGGTGGGGGCATGGAAACACTGGACTGGTGGTGGTAGTGGGTGCGAGTGAACATGCACCTGCCTCCACTAGGGATGGGTGAGAATTTCAATTCAGTTAGCATTTCAAGAAGAATTTATCAAATTCGCAATTTCTGAAACAATATGAGAACCAAAACACAGTCATCCTTCGAAATTCGCATTTATTAGAATTTTGGGATACAATTTGCCAGCTAAACAACTTATACAAAAATGCATATATTAGGGGAAAGTGTGCATAAAAATGAATACATGAGTGAAAATAACATACAAAAAGGATGATGTGATGAGAAATGGCTTGCAAAAATGTGTACCTTTGTCAAAACTGCCTACAAAAATTTGTTTATTTGGAGAAATTCAAACTAAAATGGTGGAGAATTTTCATGAGGTTTTGTTTTTTTAAAAAAATTGCAGATCGCTATAGAAATGTAAAGAACTGAAATTAACATTGGAAAAATGGGAAAAGGAGAGAACCGAAACAGACAGACTTTCCAGCCCTAGCCTCCACTGCCGCCACCAATCCAGTCCTCCCCTGCCCTCACCACCACACTGTCACACTTCAGCCCCACCCCAGCCACTAAGGTGGTGCATTTCTGGTGTCCACCTCATGTGCCATGGCTGGAGGGCAGCTAGCCATACTAAAAGGCCAGAGGGAGATTTGGAAGGCAGAGCTGGCTTAAATATGCTCATGCCTCTTTCTTCTGCTGTAAAGGCGAGGAGGGCAAATCCACCCTTAGGGAAAGCAGGAAGAGTCACATTCTGCTAAGTCAGGGATAGCTATTGTGGTGCCCTCCAGATGTTAATGGATGACATCTCCCATTATCCCTGACCATTAGCTATACTGGCTGGGGCTGATGGGAGTTGTAGCACAACATCTGGAGGGCACCAAGTTGGCTATCTCTTGCTATGTCATGACCAATTTCAGGCATTCCATTCTGTATTTCAGCCTTTCCCAACTTTTGGGTCCCCAGATGTTGCTGGGCTACAATTCCCATCATTCCTGACCACTGGCCATGCTGGCAGAGGCTGATGGGAGTTGTAGTTCAGCATCATATGGGGACCCAAAGATTGGGAAAGGCTGTATTTCATAGAAAGGGAGGTGTTCCAAAAGATATCAAAGTTCAGAATGCCACTTCCAAGTAATTTTTGCTGTTATATTATTACCATTAAGTAATGCCGTTATCTATAACATTATAACATCGACAGAAAAGCTACTTAAAACTCTAGGCAACAAATAAAATAAACATTAAATTATCTAGGCAAGTCAAATGTCACAACACACCAGGTTACTTTCAGAGCTAGAGTTCATGGGAGAAAACTAAACGCTAAAATTCAGGATTTAAAAAAAATGAAATTATGGGGTTTCTGTTTCATTTCTTTCACTTTCAGTTTGAAAAGTTTGGACCCTTGACAAATTGTACCATGTTTCTTCACCAGCCTTTGGAAATTTTATTTGGATGAGGGATTAGTCTGACCTGATGGCATCTTCTTAACTGGTCACAACAGATGGACTCAGTGTAAGCAGGGAAGGATTTAAGGGTAGGCTGTGCAGACAGCACACTAAAACATCTTAGTGATCAAAGGTTGCTCATCTAACTTCCGATTGGCTTGAGGGTATACAAGAAAGGAGATTAATCTCATCTAAGGCCAGTGGAGGCTGGTCCATTAGGGCAAATGGGGCAATACCAGACCAGCCTTAGTCTGCCCTCAGCCAGCTGCCAGCTGCCTGCCTAACTCCATATAACCAGTGCAGGAGGTGGAATAGCCTGTCATCTTCCTCCTCTTTTGTCTTAGTATTGCCTTTATAGAATTCAACAGGAAGCTCAGCATTGGCTATGCTTCACCTACTGTTGATCTTTGTTGTTGAAGCAGGTACCTTCTGCTGTACCTGCCTTCCACCCTCCCAATGGGCACCATCCACTACCACCTACAGCTGTTCAGTAGGATGAAATAATCAGGTGCCTCCTTGGCACACAGTGTTAGCCAGGAAACAACTGTTATGGGATTGAGGGATGAGATAGATGATTTCTTTGTGTCCCCTTCAAGCCTGTGATCTGGTATCCAGAGTTGGAATACGCAAGCAAGAAACCTGTTCTACTGGTCAGACTAGTTTCCTTTGTTAAACTAGCCTGTGAGTTAATAGACTTATTCAAACTCTTTTCAGGGGAAACCACCCCCCCATCATGGAGCCAAAGAGAGGTTTGTGTTTTTAGTCTAGTGTGGAGAAGGTGGGAACTAGGGAGACAGAGAGAAGCCTGCTGTCTGCACGATGACTTTGGGCTGACCCCTACAAGCCTGATGGAAAAGCAAGAACTATTGGACTGTTAATGCTGAAAGCTCCTCCATCTTAAGCTCAGATTGGAGTGTGTGTAAATAAAAAACATACATTTTATAAGACACCATACTCTCTCCAGATCTTTTTTCCAAAGAAACCAAACCCTGAGTAAACGCAGGAACCCCTGGAAGTCTCTCATTGCTCAGAGATTGGGGTGGTGTGCAACATAACTGTTTTATTTTCTGTTTTGTAACTGCTCTCTCGCTCTCGCTCTCCTTATTTGCTGTGGATTCTTTATTGAATAAAGCAGTTATAATCAGAAGTGTGAAGTTGACTGACTTAGTGAACAGCTTGGTCTTCTTTTACTCACATTCTAGCCAGCTTGGATCTACATAGGGTTGCCAGGTTCTTGGCCTGAGACTGATCCTGTATCTTTAGGAGAAGAGAAAGTCAGCCAAGTGCAGGTGTTCTTGCAACGCTGTAATGAGAAAAACCACAAGGTGGAATTCTCCCTTCTCCCTGCAAAACTTTTAAAGATACAGAAGACCTCTTGCTTGCCAGGCCCAGCCTCCAAGAGGTCTGTGACGTCCTTCCCTGGCATCACCTGTGACACTCTCACTTGTGGCTACCAGCAGACAGGATTGTCAGGTTTATTTTTACCTTTCACCGCACTAGTACAGATCTCAGAAGATCCCCCTGCTAGGCCTTACTACCCAAAACTCTGTATCTCTTATAACCTTTAGACTGTGCCTTAGTCTCTGCCAGGCTATCTCAATACCTTGTGTCTATGGGTATAGGTAATTCCCAAAAACCTCTGCAGTCTCTTGCACTGAAGCTTACAGCCCTGGGTTTCTCTGTGGTACTGGATACAATATATTTTCCTCTGCTGCCGCCACCGTTTGATACAATTACTGTTCAGCCTTGGTTACTCTGCTATCCCCCCTGGATTGTGTATCCCAGCTGAAGAATCAGGCTTTTTGTAAACCAAGAAATATTTATTGAACGCTAAAAATAACAAGATTACTTAATTACTTTGTTGACAAGCTTATGGTTTCATATATGTTTTTTTATGTACTTTACTTCCTAATAATTGCCTCAGAACTCCTATTTCACTCTCTCAACAACCACCTTATACTCTCCACACCAACCTCTCCACCAACAACCACCCCCATTCAACTGTCATCCTTCCATTTATACTCCCAGCCATTCAACCGCTCAGCCAATCATCCATCATTCTACAGCCCATGTACTCTCCCTCCTCTCTCACTCCACTTACCATATGTCTTATATTATTCTAGCACTTACCATATTTACATTACAAATCAGGAACATCAGAAGATCTTCTGTATCTTTAAAAGTTGTGCAGGGAGAAGGGAGAATTCCACCTTGTGGTTTTTCTCATTACAGCATTGCAAGAACACCTGCACTTGGCTGACTTGCTCTTCTCCTAAAGATACAGGATCAGTCTCAGGCCAAGAACCTGGCAACCCTAGATCTACATTATAGATGTGTAAGGAGTATGGAATCACTAGGTTAGGTCCAGCTGATAGTGGTCAGTGCGGCTCGGATTGTTATTTTCCTACTCATGAAAAGTCCCATAACTTGGAAATGCCTTCAGCTTCAAAGTTAAGGAAAAGTGGCAGCAACTGATCAAAAGGTGCACATCTACCCTGAGCACATCCCCCTGTTTATTACAACAGCAATAAAAGAACTTAGAAAAAAATATTTAATTTTGTGTGACATAGTTGATATTTTAAATAAACACTTTAACAACATAAGAATTTTAAACTTTTAATAAATAATCTTTGTGTGAAATTATGTATTACAAGTGTCTTATTATATATGC
Organism: Rhineura floridana; assembly: GCF_030035675.1. NCBI lineage: Eukaryota > Metazoa > Chordata > Lepidosauria > Squamata > Rhineuridae > Rhineura > Rhineura floridana. Next base: position 233,778,585 of record NC_084480.1, on the reverse strand, counting down.
AGAGTTTGGGGTTTTTCCAAATGCTCAGAACCTAATAGGTCACATTGTCAGACATAGGTTACTTGATTCAACTTGCAAACAGAGAGTGATTTCCCTCTTCCACACAGAAACAGAGATTGGGGTCAAAGACCCCAATTTCTTCATTTAAACCTTTCTATCACCACCCCAAACATCATATTTTAACCTCTGAATTTAAAGCTAGGAGAAAAAAAAATACACGTGTGACCTCCTTCAGAGATGGGGGGGGGGGAATCAAAATACTTCTGTTGTTGTTGAACTGAGGTCTTTACAACTCGTGTAACTATATTAGAGAATGAAATGCTACCATGCCATAATTGAGGTGAGATTGGAAGCCATGTCATAATTAGAGCACTGCAGACCTTTCAGATTCATTGATTGAAGCAGGAAGTGAACTTTCCCCATTAGAGGCAACCCTTAGACTACAGCCATATCCTGCTTACTGCCCTAAAATCTAACCTTCTCTCCCATATGGCCATCAGAAGACACTAGAAGTGAAATGACAAAACTTCAGACTGGTCAAATTGCAGATGAAGAAATCAGCAGATGTTGATCTAGTCAAACATTTAGCAGACTGAAAGTTGTTGCCTAGGATTATTTTTAGGGTCATTTTTCTGAGGACTGTGGATTTATTCATTACAGGGTGATCTGAATTTAAGAAGAGCTCCCACCCATATTTATTCAACTTTCTCAAAATTATGCTTGTTTTAAAATCACCTTGAAAATTACTCAAGTTATTGATTATATATTTGGAATTCTTGGGCACACACTTTAGTGGTAGTGTCTAATCTGCATTCCAGTGACTGGGTCAAATGTATGAATTCTTCTGCACACCCAAAATGTCTTTACATTTTTTTTGAGGACTCTGCATTCAATAAAGGACATATGCTTTGGATAACAAGTGCCGCAGTTTGAGAGCATCTGTACCAAGCAACTGCTCTTATCTTCCTATTCTCTTTATTCAAGGATAACGTCTTCTGGATTATCCCTACCCAGGCTCTGGGCTAGAAGCAATTTATGTCACTGCTCCCAGCATCACTACCACTCACCTCTTGATGTGTTGGAGGACAATCTCAGTACACATGCCCTTTCAAATGAACTAACTGTGGGAGGATGGGTGAGCCAGGCATGCTGCAAGGATGTTCCCTGAGAAACCACACTTGGTCCTACATTTGATGCTTCGGGGTGATCACAAATCTTTCCTTCTTTCTCTTTGCCCACATTTTGTCCCTGTCTGTTGTGTCTATTGTGATGCAATGGGGTCTGTTTATGACCACCTAATCTAGGCCACTCCCTGACCAGTGAATGCAGAGTAGATGAAAAACCTTCATCTCATCCCAGGCCAAAGAGGAACAGGGAGAGTCCTACTTGACCCCAGGATGATTGACCAATTCTGCACTACAGCCGGTGGGGGGGTGTCCTGATCTGCTGCTAACTGTACCTGGGAGGTCCTTTGGACTAAATACCTAGCTGCTGCCTACTTCAATTGGACATTGAACACATGGACCATGACAGCAGCTGCAGTACTTCGCCCCACCTATCCTTATCTAACTGCAAAAAGGAAATATACAAATCAGTCTATTTCTGGTCCATCCCATTTTCTTATGTATTCAGGCATGGTTTGGGGACTGAACCAGCCTTGGTCATCCTGATGGGTTACCTGTATCAAGAGCAGGATGGAGGAATGCATCTCTTCTCCTGCTTCTTGATCTTTCAGCAGCCTTTGATACCAGTAACCATGGTATCCTCCTGGCCTGACTCAGTGGGATGGGTATTGGTGGCACAATTTATGGTTCCTACCTGTGGGGCCATGTCCACAGAATAGCATTGGGGGCTGTGTGTCAGCCCCATAATCTTTGTGCTATGGTGTGTTGCAGGGCATGATCCTGTCACCAATGCTACTTAACATCTATATGAAGCCATTGAGAGCTGTCATTAAAAGTTTGGGGGTGAAGTGTCATCAGTAGGCTGATCATATGCAGCTCTTTTTCTCCATACTTGCAGAGTCAGAAGAGGCTGAGCATGGCCTGGAATGTTGTTTGGATGCAGTTGTGAAATGGATGAGGGCTAATAAACTGAGCTCAAACCCTGAGAAGACAGAGGCACTGTGGGTGGATGGTTCCAGTGTCTGAAAGATTTGTCATTTGCCTGTTCTAGATGTGGTTACTCTTCCTTTGAAAGAACAAGTGCATAGTTTGGGGCTGCTCCTGGATCCATTATTGTTACTTGAGGCTAAGGTAGCCTATGAGGTTAGGTGTGCCTTTTACCAGCTATGGCCAAGTATGGCCATTCTTGGACACAGCTAGCCTGGCTCCAGTGATTCATGCATTGGTAACCTGAAGACTTGTTTATTGCAATATGCTCTATGTGGGACTACACCAGGTGTAGAAGCTCCAGCTGGTGGATAATGCTGTAGCTAGACTGTTACATACATACATACAACTTTATTACGGTCATAGACCCAAACAGTTTGTAAACAAATTTACCGTGAATATATAATTATGTTCATTTAAAATAATTACAGGGATATAAACAATACCGTAGAATGAAAATACAGATAGGCCAAGCTGCAAAGATTTACATATATATGGACACCTTCATTTCTTGGCTTGTTGTAAATAAAAATTAAAATAATTAATGAAATCAGCAATACATATTGTGAACTTGATCTTTCCGTAGTGATTGAGCTACAAAAAGAAATTTAGCAACTGATTCTGTTAAAATTTTGTCTGTATCAGATAGAAGAAAATAAACTATTCTTTCTGGAGAACTATCTGAAAGACTAGAAATAAAAGGTAAAATAAATTTGGGTCTTAGATTATTGTATATCTCACAGTTTAGTAAAACGTGTTCTAGAGTTTCTGGTAAATTCAGATTACATATGCAGTGACGGCTTTCTACGGGAATACCTTGATAGCGACCTGTTAGAAGAGCAGATGGTAAACAATTAAATCTTGCTCGAGAGAACAAGAATCTATAGTGTGTAAAAGTTAGCTCTTCCAAATATTTTGCTCGGGACGGGAAGCAAAAGTTCAATTTAAAATGAAGTGGAGAGCATGATGTTTGTGCCTTGGAGATTAAATACTGGTAGTCTAAATCTTTAATTCGTTGAATTATTACCGATTTAGCCAGGGCAAAGTCCCATGATGATAGAATTTCAAGGGATAAACCCAGATAATTTAGTTTTTCGCTAAAGGACTTTGTCCAAGAGCTGACAAAAGGGTCTTTCCAAATTAGGTGTGAGAATCCTGAAGGAGGTTCAGAATAGGCTGTCTTGAGCCAAAAGGTGAAAGCCTGGATCCAAGCTGTGCATTTGATTGATGAAATTCCTGCCTCTAATCGAAGGCCAGCTGGAGAGGCACATTTTGGGAGACCGAAAATGGACCGAAGGAACCTTGAGAGCACTGGTTCTATTTTTTTATTAAAATCTATAATCCAAATTGGGATGCCATATAATAGTTGCGGCAGAATTTTTATTTTAAAGATTTTTAAAGCTGCAGGAATGAAACTGCCACCTTTGGTAAAGAAAAATCTAATGGTTGCTCTGGTAATATTATGTGCAGCTTGCAGTGCGACCCGAATATGATGATTCCATGAAAGTGTAGAGCAAAATGTTATACCTAAATATTTATATTTATTAACCTGCTCAAACACTTTGTCTTTTATTTTCCATGATATTTGCAATCTTTTTTTGAGAAGACCATTAGTTTGGATTTATTATAGTTGATAATGAGGAAATTTTTTTCACAGTAGGATATAAAAATTTGGAGGAGGCGTTTGAGACCGATTTCTGAAAAGGACATCAGAACCGTGTCATCAGCATAGAGCAGCAGGGGGCAGCACACTCCTGCAATATTAGGCGAGTGTAGATTTTCTTTATGGCATTTATCATTTAAATCATTAAGGAAAAGATTAAATAAGGAGGGCGCCAAAACACAGCCTTGGCGTACCCTTATATTTACAGGAATAGAACTGGTTAAATTTTCATTTGTTCCATATCTTACTCTCATCGAGGTACACCGATAGAGTTGTCTTATCAGAAGAAGCAATGGCTTGTCTATTGAGGTCATATTCAATTTTGCCCATAAAAGGTCTCTGGGTACTGTATCGAAGGCCATTTTAAGATCCATATAAGCGACATATAAGCCTCTTTTTGTGTCACTCATATATTTTTCTGCCAAGAATTTTAATATTAGGCAGTGATCGATTGTAGATCTTTTTTTGCAAAAGCCTGCTTGCTCATTGCCTAAGATATGTTCCTCTTCTAGCCAGGTTTGAAGTCTGACATTTAGGTGGCTTGCATATACCTTACCCACAACAGAGAGGAGGCTGATGGGTCTATAGTTTACTGGGTTGCCTCTGTCTCCTTTTTTGAATATTGGTATAATCACAGCTTCTAGCCAGATTGAAGGAATTTTTCCAGTCATATTAATTTGTGTGAAAAGAGATGTAAGAAGAGGTGCCCACAATGGATATTATTTATTAGCATTTCGGGAAGAATTTCATCAACTCCTGGGGCTTTTCCTCTTTTAAGATTTTTAATCAGAGTTTCTATCTCTTCTTGCTCAACTGGGGGCCAGTCAGGTATGGAATTAAGGCTCACTATGGGCGAAGAATTATAAGGCTTATCGTTGTAATTTGAAAACTGAATAGAAAAATGGTGCTCCCAAATTTCGGGGGAGATATTACAGTGCGAATAAACATTTGATCCTAAGACATTAGTGACTAAGGCCCAGAATGCCTTAGAGTTATTATTTAAGGAAGCGTTTATTAGCGCATTCCAGCTTTTTTGTTGTGCCAACTTTTTTTTATAAGCGATTACCTTTTTATAATTCCTTTTTGCTATGTAATACTCAGGCGGAAGGGTGTTTATTTCTGCTTCTCTGTAGATGTGGTATATATTTCTTAAAGATTGTTTGGCATCCTTGCATTCTTTATCAAACCATTTTGGGTGATTCGAGGGTTTTAGGGTGCCCGGATGTTTTGGTACCTTCAAGGACTTTTTTAGATCTAGACACAAGGAAGAGAAATCTGCTAAAGTTTCAGATATTATGTTTGAGTTTATTATTTGGTTCCTGAGTGTGAGAGCCAATGGGGATGTTAGAAATCTTTCAAACTTGGAAATAGTGCTAGGATTCCAGAGGGCTCTTTTGTAGAAGGGGGAAGATGTTAAATTTCTCCTTGGGGAGAATTCCTGGGTAGTATGCTCAGCATTTAGAGTAAGATTAAATAGTAGAGGGAGATGGTCGCTCTCTACCCTGTCCCCCACCATAAAGTTGGTAATATATGGGAGCAAAATAGGGGATGACAGCACATAATCTATTACACTGCTACCTCGCCCAGAGATGAAGGTGTACTCCGCAAGATTATCTACACCCTCATGGCCATTGAGAATCTCCAGGTTTAATCGAGTTGATAATTGGATCAGACATATCCTGGCGTAATTAATCTTTTGGTCTTTGGAATTTCTGCTATAACGTGGTATTAGATCATCGGTATCAGTGTCTACCCATAAGGGGGATAAAGTCATGATGTCATTGTTTGGGCCTATTCTTGCATTTAGGTCTCCCATGATTAAGAAATATGCTTTTGGATATTTTTGTTCCAGACTTATAATATAATTTTCCAGTTGTTGCCAAATAGATGCTGTTTTGTTCTTAAGCGTGGATGGAGGGATGTATACATTTATTATTAGAATGGATATATTATTAAGTACTAACAGAGCTGCTATTGCAATATTATCACAAAAGTTAAGTTTCTTGATTTTTACAGCTAATCTAGAGGAGACCAAAATTGCTAGACCAGCTTTAGACCTTCCCCTGTTTGATTCCGATTTGGCAAATACTTCTAGGGTTGAAAACCCCTGTAAGACTATACTGTTGGAACTCCAGGTTTCTTGGATACATATCACGTCTAGTGATCTCAAAGATTCTACACAATCAGGACAATCTAATTTTGAGATCCAGCCTGCAACATTCCAGGAGGCAATTTGTAGCTGGTTAAATTTTTTATTACCAGTTTCAATTTTATTGGGGCACAGTTTATCTTCAGGGGGGCTAGTGTTTTCCAACCTAGGGTGAGAAATAATTTCCTGAAGACTTGTTTATTGCAATATGCTCTATGTGGGACTACACCAGGTGTAGAAGCTCCAGCTGGTGGATAATGCTGTAGCTAGACTGTTGATGGGGACAGACTACTGCCAGCATGTAACTCCAGTGCTTAAAAGACTGCACTGGCTGTCCATATGTTACCGGGCCAGGTACAAGGTTCTTGTATTAATATTCAAGACTCTTAGCAACTTGGGTCCAGGATGTCTTAAGGACTGCCTGATCCCTTGTATCCCAGCCTGGTCACTGACATCTTTGGGAGAGTCTCTGAGATCACTGGGACGAGTCCACCATGGCTCAGATGCATGACTTGCAATGCCTAGAAGCTGTGCATTCAGTGGAGTGGGCCCAAGCCAGTTGGGACAAACTCTCTCCCAACTGAGATTAGACAGGCACCTTCCTTGTTGAACTTCAGGTGCATGATTAAGCCTTTTTTTGTTCCATCAGGCATTTTAAGGTAGTGTTTGGTTTTATGATGATTTTTATTGTTTTATTTTATGTATGACTTGTTTTTATGTACACTGCTTAGACATGTGAATGATTTAGCAGAATATAAATGCCTTCAAATAAATAAATAAATAAATAAAGTTTTACATACATATCTTAAGTTCATTCAAAATATGCATTTCAAAATGTATTTTCTCACAAAATTTGTTGTAGTTATGTGCCTTCAAGTCAATTATGACTTATGGCGACCCTATATAGGGTTTTCGTGGTAAGAGGTACTCAGAGGTGGATTACCACTGCCTTCCTCTGAGTTTGGATGCATCTTAGTCTGGTGTCTCAGCTTTGACCATTCCACCTTGGGTGCCCCTGCTAGGAGTCTAGTCTCTTGGTCTAGACTCCTGACGGCATTGCTCTCAGCTTCTTCAACACTTTCAAACCCCCTCACCATGTTAAGGTGTACATCCTAGAGGAGGTCTCACAAAATACACATCTTTAAATGTATTGTGATACATTTTTTGAGCCAAGAACTGTGTTGGAACATTCAGGAAGTGTGAAAGCCAGTGAATAACTAAGTTCCAATATGAACAATAGTCCAGGAGGTACAGATCAGTACCAGAGCTTGGAAAAGTTACTTTTTTGAACTCCAACTCCCATCAGCCCAATCCAGTGGCCATGCTGGCTGGGGCTGATGGTAGTTGTAGTTCAAAAAAGTAACTTTTCCAAGCTCTCATCAGTACACATTGGAATTTGCAGAGACTGAATTCCTCAAGCATTTCTCCTGCATTCCCTCCCTCTTGCTAATTCACTCTGTGGCGGATTGGGCAAGAAAAGCAAAGTTTCCCACAGCAACTTCTCCTGATGTTCACTCTCCCCCATCCCCACTTAAGCATCTTAATCCAAATCCTATAGTGCAATCGTTACAGTGCATCCTTACATGGAAGTGAGTCTCATTGTGTTCATTAAGCATTTCTTCCAGGTAAGTGCCCATAAGATTGTAGCCTTATTTACTAGGAAGCAAATCTCACCAGTTTCAGTGGAACCCCTGAGGAAATGTACATAAGATCACAATTGGTAGGATATTTGCTGTTTCCTTTGTTCCTGGGTTATATCGTATGAGAGGTTCCATATTTGTGTTAATGATGACTGGTGTTGCTTCTCAGCTCAGTTGAAGTATTTTGTTTGGGATTCTTTTGTTATCTCTTGTTGCTAATGAACCATACCTACAGTTCTGGTCAAAACCAGGGATGGGGAGCTTCAGGTCTGGGGACCAAATGTAGAACCCAGGCCTCTCAATATGGCTCTTGGAACTCTGCCCCCCAGGTCCCATCACTCACTGGTTCTGCTTTGTACCTTGAGTGTTTTTGCCTGGCTGAAGTGTGCCCTTGAATTTTGATAATGCCTCTTGCTGGCATGGATGGAGGATCGAGAGGAGTTTGTGAGTGTGTGTAGAAACTAGCAAAGCAAAATTTACACTTCTTGCTCGGCTTACGTTTGACTCTGGCCCCTCCCACCATTGGCATGTAGCCCCTTGAAGATTCCCAGAGGGAATGTGGTCCTCAGGCCCCAAAAGGTTCCCCGCTTATGGTTTATACTGAGGCTAGTGTACTCATGATACCTGACGGTTGGGTTTCTCTGGAGAGGCCATAGTCAGTGAAAGAATATATGCATTGCACATAACATTCTGAGTTTACTACCTAACTTCTCCAGTACAAGATGAGTTTGCAGAATGCTTCTGGAAGTCACAGAAGACTGGAGTGGGTGGAAAATTGTCTGGAAAACTTTGGCTGAAGTCCAGTCCCTCCATCTACATTCTACATTTATGTATTCTGTCCAACAGCCATGGAGACAGGCTCAGAGCAAAAATAGGTGAACATCAGGGTTTTTTAAAAAAGTCATTTTTAACTTTTATATTTTAGTATAAAATACAGTCAACTGAACATATGTCTTTTGCACTGTTTTGAGTCTCACCATTATAGACAGTTGTGGGAGTATGTTGCCGCTTTTAAATGTATTTCCCCCCAACTACTTTTGTTTTCAAAGTAGTTTTTTGTCTGTATGTTCATAGACAAGGCTGAAAGGAGCAAATGTGTGAGATATTTCATTCAATCTAATGAGCTCAGGGTTTATCTCAAGTCCCTTGTTGTCGAAGTCTTATAGCTCTGAGCTCTTGGTTAGGACAAATGACAGAATTACCTTATCCTTTTTTCTGAACTCAGTTTTTACAGCTACCTTCACAAGGGGCCAAGAGTTCTTCAGAAAGGTTTATTTCATATTACTGTTGCCCTGGGGCATTAAGCTACCACAGGTCCTGTTGCCAGCAAATGGGGGCACCTTTCTGCAGATCTGTGCTTCACCCCTCCCCCCAGATTCTTTTTAATTTGTGACATGACAGGCAATGACAGCCTCCATTTAAATAATGACAGCTTGTTTTAAGAACAGGAGCAATTTAAGAATAGGACCCTCTGAAAAATTCAGTGAATAATGCAGGGCGAGTACGCAACAAAAGCCTCATCTGGAAGAGCACCTAAAAGTCTGCTCACTCAAGACTTCCTGTGACTGAGGGTGGAAATGATCCTGAGAAGAACAACCTGTATAGTAACATAACACTTGAAATGGGTTTTCTCAGCTTGTCTTTTTAGGTCATGCATATTGTGCATTTTTTGGCAGTGATTCTGTGCTTTTTTTTCCTTTTTGGGTATGAAAATGGGGGGATGGGAAAAGTTTCCAATTGTGCAATTTAATTGTGGTTTTGTTTTTACATCTTACCTGTATATAATGTATTATTATTATTTAGTAAACTTCTATCCTGCCCTTCCTCACAGAAGGAGCTCAGGGTGGCAAACAAAGAACAAACATTAAAAACATCTTAAAACATATCAGAAACAAAACATCTTAAAAACATTTTGAAAATAAAACATCTTAAAATGTCTTTTTATAAAAAAAATTAAAAACACCTTCAAAAGCAATTCCAATGTACTCCTCATTGTTGTTGTTGTATACATTTCTTTGTCTTCTTTCTTTTTGTATTTTCCAAAAAAATCAATAAACATATTTTTAATAAGCATGACCCTTGAAGAGTTAAATAATGGAACTCTATTATGGGCAAGAGTTAGACTCCACCCCTGGGACTTTCCTTTGCTCTGCTGTTCAATTTCAATTGTGTTCTCTACCGAGCCAACAAATCAGAAGCATGTTTATTTGCCTGCATTAGGAAGAAGAGGGTTTTTAAAAATATATTTTGCAGTTATTATGGTGAGTAGATCAGGAACGAGTGCTTATTGCTTAATAAAGAGACTTAAAGTGATCTGAAAAGTTACCCTTTACTCTTTTAAGGTACTCACTAGACTCCCAATCATAGTGGCTATTTTCTTCTTCTTTTTCTTGAGTACTTGATGGCAAAGAATGAAAACAGCCCATGTACACTACAGTTAGCTGGCTGGCTGTCCACCTAGGCTGTAATTCAGGCTTAATTTCTGATTTTGCCCAGTGTGTGCAGCTCAGCATGAGGCCTTTTTAGGGTTTCTGGGCAGAAAAATCAACTCAGCAACCAGTAAAAAAAATCCAATTGCTTTCCACAATTAGTTTCCAATTGCTCAGTTACTCTTCCATATAGCAACCAGTGAAAATATTTCCCTTGATTGTCCAACAGGAAGGAGAATCTAAAGGTCAGGAACAAGACTACAAGGAGGGATCCTCAAGGAAAAGTTTTTTGCAGCCTTCCCTTTTGACATCCCCTTGTTCACTGTATCCTTAAGATCCTTTTTCATTATGAAACAAAAAAAATGCCAGTCATTTAATTCCTGGTGTTTATACTAAATTTTCTCTTAACTTGACATTTACATAGCCCATTATGTAAATTAACACACTCTCTGCATGGAAGAGGAGTGACCGAGAAGGTCACTGCCTTTCCTTTCACCTGGCCTGGCCCTCACATCATCTCCACCAATAAGTAGTTGAAGGAAATTGACTGGTGCCATGTGTGCCACCCAATGCCGTACCTAGAAATGTGGCTGTCCCACTTAACAAGGAAGGCTGGCTGCAGGGCTATCACCCACTGTGCCCTCCTTCAGCTTTCTACCTGTGACAATTCTTATGTATTTAGGCATGGTCTACTTTTCAGGATTTCCATTAGATTATAATGTAGGCCTGGCTCACTCATGTATGCAGATTACTTGATTTCTCTGCATTTGATTTCTGGAAGCTAAGGCCCAGTTTTACACATACAGCAGAATGAGGTGTTAGAATATTCAGGTGGGAGAGTGGGCTAAACCACTTCATACTGCTAATAGGAGGTGCTACACACACACACACACAAAATTAGTAAATTGGAGAGCAAGGTTCTACTCTAGTCTCCTCTGTGTTGTCCTATTTCCCAGGTTACAGAACATTCTTTAAGTAGAGGAGGGATTTTTTTAAGTGATCCCCTCAGTCTGAAATAATATATAGCCCATTTTACCACCTTAGAAATCTTTCTTCTCATTACCATTCCGTTGCATCTGGGCAGTTGGGTTTATACATGCAGCAGAATGAACTGGTAGAATCCTGTGGAACTTCAGACTGTGTCTGAGGAAGGAACAATATTATGGAGTGTTCCCTTGTACTGGAAAAAAAACCCACACCAAAATCTAGAAGCTGAGAAAGAGAGTTGGGTTAGAAACTTTCCCCTTATGTGCTACTTATCTGCTTGCAGGGAGATTTTTTAAAAAAATGTAGGAAAGCAATAAAAAGACAAATGTCAAATGTTATCCTAATCTATTCCATCCCCTCTAAAAAAGAGAGAAAAGAGCAATGACCTTCTTATTTAGTTCTGTAAAACCTGTGCTGTCCCACTCTCCAGCACTGCAGCAAACTTTATATCCTATTTTTGAATAACAAAGTCAAAAGAGCAGAATGGCAGTGCTGCCCATCCATTATATACAGATAATGTGTACTTGTCCTTGATTCAGGACCTGGAGATTATAACACAGAAAAAAATGAATTTTGATTGAGGCACACAATTCACCGGTCATTTGGATATGCCCTTGCTCAATCCAAATTCCCATTACAGAACCACCTCAAACTGAAGATCTTTTTTATATAAAGGAAAGTGATTACATCAGAAGAATGGTCACTTAACTGCCAGTAAATTGATGGATAACACTGTTATGCAAATAGAAACCAATTGTAGTTGAGTATGGGAGGATTTTGAGACAAAGGTGTCAAGATGTCAAGTACCCCATTAACTTTTCTTAAGATGAAGAAAGAATGTTCCCTACTTCAATATAAATAAATTAATCATTAAAGTGCTCAAGGTAAATGAAGTATTTCACTGGGCCATGAGGGAAAATGCATATCATCAAATGAAGAGTTCAAGAAAAACTGCATGGAGAGGTGTATATGGATGCAAAGCAATAAAGATAAGCTGGTGAGAGGAGTGATTCTGCATAGCTTTTCATTGCAAGACTAAGGTTGGTTCACACATGCATGGCAATCATTTAAGGCAGAGAGGAGCCATCCATTTGTTGCTGGACTACAACTCCCATCATCCCTGACCATTGGGTAAGAGGCTGACAGGAGTTGGAGTCTAACAATATCTGGAGGGTGCCATGTTGGCTATTCCTTGGCTATGACTTTCAGACATAAACGGGTCAACACAGACACAGTTTTAATACATTGTTAGGAGCGGAGACAACAGAAGGCATGTTAACCATACTCCAATGCTGGCAATCAGCTTGGAAGGTTGAAATTGAAGGACAATGAAGATGCAGCCATGCTTGAGGCAGAGCAAGATAAAAGCATTGTAGGTACATCTCTTGGGGGGGGTGTCAGAGGACACCAAGACCAAGAAATGATAGTGGGAAACAGAGAGAGATAGCAAGGGTCAGCTGGGCAGTTTTGTCTCAGTAGGGATGATCAGACAGGCAAAGGCGGATATTGAGGATTTCTAGGGCTGATTGCTGCAGTGGTAGGCCACATAATAGGATTACATAGTAGTCTTTACAGGCATGTCCTCTGATGAAAAGAACCTCTATCATGTAAATGAGACAGGCTCACGAGTTGTCTTTGCTGACAAAATATAACCTGGTATTCTGAGGACTCCTGGGACCCTTGACATATCTGTTTATTTTATTCATATTCTGCCATGGCGCTTTAGAGTTTATGACAACAGGTCCCAACCCAAAATTTGACACAGTGGAGACAAACTGCAAGCTACTCTGATAGGTTTTCCTTATAAGGTAGCCTCTAAATGCAGTAAGTAAATAAATGAATAAATAAAACATGGGAAGGAGATGCAGGGATGAACTGGGAAAGAACATGTAATTGTTCAATTTGCATGAGCTTGAAAAATGGAAATGGACTGCCTTCAAGTCGATCCCGACGTATGGTGACCCTATGAATAGAGTTTTCATAGTAAGTGGTATTCAGAGGGGGTTTATCATTGCCTTCCTTTGTGGCTGAGGCAGTGAGTGGCCCAAGGTCACACAGTGAGCTTCATGGCTGTGTGGAGATTCGAACCAGGTCGTAGTCCTACACCACACTGGTTCTCATGAGCTTAGACTTGGCTAAAAGCTTCACTGCAGGTGGGGGCTCAACTTTGGACTTCTTGGAAAAGGTGGCATTGAGGGAGAGTTTAAAGGAAGAAAGAGAGGAGGCATCATGCAGATATTCCGGGAGGCAGTTTCAAATACACATGCCACACTTTTTCAGTCCACACATTCAGCTGCAAGCTATCCTATACAAGCTTGTAAAACACATGGAGCTTCAACAAAAGATATTCAGGCCCCTGAAATACAACCTGTAGCTTTCAGTCTGGCAAAGAAGTGTTACTATTTAATTTGCTAGCAAACAGGAACCCGATCAGAAAAAAGGGAAGAAGTATCCACCCCGTTTGATTCTTTCCCTCATTCTCTGACTTCCTCTATGCTAATATGTCACAAACAAATATTAAAGCCTTGTCATCACCCCATTTGCTTGCCAGAGAATGGCGGATCTGTACATTTCCTTGGTGATCTCTCAGATGTCATCACTTCTGTTCTGAATAAAATTCTAGAGCAGCACTCCCTTGCACTCCTCCTCTGCTATATCACTGGCATACTCACACAAACATAGGGAACACTGCCTCTTTCTGTCCACTTTCCAGGGGAAAAATAAGTTTAAACACATCCGTCTTCCCTTAAGTAGACAGTCCCTAAGTAAACAAGATTTGCAACCCTCCTTTCTTAATCCTCTAGTAGTAGTCATCACCCTTGTGAGAGTCTCCCTGATCTGAATGTCAGTGCAAGTCACTGGCTAATTATAGCCTTGAGTTCTGCATTTCAATCTACAATTTTATTTATTTTATTTTATTTTATTTTATTTATATACCGCCCTAAGCCCAAGGGCTCTCTGGGCGGTGTACATAAAATAAAGCAATCAGGAATATATAAATACAATAAAACAATAGAATCAAACCAACAAAGGTAAACAAAAATAATCAAACAGTAGCAAAATACAACAATACATATAATAATAGGCATTAAAATGCCTGGGAATATAAAAAGGTTTTCACCTGGTGCCGAAAAGATAGCAGCGTCGGCGCCAGGCGCACCTCATCGGGGAGACCATTCCATAGTTCGGGAGCCACAACCAAAAAGGCCCTATTTCTAGTCACCACCCTCCGAGCTTCTCGATGGGATGGTACTCGGAGGAGGGCCTTAGATGTTGAGTGCAGTGTATGGGTAGTTTCATATTGGGAGAGGCGCTCCACCAGGTATTGCGGTCCCATGCCGTGTAAGGCTTTATAGGTCAAAACCAGCACTTTGAATTTAGCCCAGAAACAAATAGGAAGCCAGTGCAGACGAGCCAGAACGGGTGTAATATGAGCGGACCTTCTTGTCCGCGTCAACAATCTGGTCACTGCATTCTGGATTAACTGTAGTTTCCGAACTGTCTTCAAGGGCAGCCCAACATAGAGCGCATTGCAGTAGTCCAATCTAGAAGTTACCAGAGCATGAACGACTGAGGTGAGGTCGTCACGGTCCAGATAGGGACGTAGCTGGGCTACCAATCGGAGATGGTAGAAAGCATTCCTTGCCACTGAGGCTACCTGAGCCTCAAGAGACAAGGAAGAGTCGATAAGAACTCCCAAGCTACGAACCTGTTCTTTCAAGGGGAGTGTAACCCCGTCCAGAACAGGGTGAACATCCACCATCTGGGCAGAGAAGGCACTCACTAACAGCGTCTCGGTCTTGTCTGGATTAAGCTTCAGTCTGTTAGCTCCTATCCAATCCATTATCGCGGCCAGGCAAAAGTTTAGTACGTTAACAGCCTCACCTGAGGAAGATGAAAAGGAGAAATAGAGTTGCGTGTCATCAGCGTACTGGTGACAACGCACTCCAAAACTCCTGATGACTGCACCCAGCGGCTTCATATAGATGTTAAAAAGCATGGGGGACAGTACCGACCCCTGTGGGACTCCACAATGGAGAGTCCAGGGTATCGAGCAGTGTTCCCCAAGCACTACCTTCTGTTGACGACCCACCAAGTAGGAGCGGAGCCACTGCCAAGCATTACCCCCAACTCCCAACTCCGTGAGCCTTCCCAGAAGGATACCATGGTCGATGGTATCAAAAGCAGCTGAGAGATCAAGGAGAATCAACAGGGTCACACTCCCCCTGTCCCTCTCCCGACAAAGGTCATCATACGACCAAGGCTGTTTCGGTACCAAACCCAGGCCTAAAACCGGATTGAAACGGATCAAGATAATCAGTGTCATCCAAGAGCCCCTGGAGCTGGTCGGCCACCACCCGCTCCAGAACCTTGCCCAGGAACGGAACATTCGCCACAGGTCTATAGTTGTTCAAGTTATCTGGGTCCAAGGAGGGTTTCTTCAGGAGTGGTCTCACTACCGCCACTTTTAGGCAGTCAGGGACCACTCCCTCTCGCAAAGAGGCATTGATTACCTCCTTGGCCCAGTCGGCGGTTCCGGTCCTACCAGCTTTCACCAGCCAAGAGGGGCAAGGATCCAGCACCGACGTGGTCTCCCGCACCAGTCCAAGGATCTTGTCAACATCCTCAAGCTGCACAGACTGAAACTCATCCAATAAATAAGGACAAGACCGTGTTCTGGATGCTTCATTGAATTCAACTGCTATAATATTGGAGTCTAAGTCCTGACGAATGCTAGCGATCTTGTCCTAGAAGTGTCCAGCGAACTCATCACAGCGGGCTACAGATGACTCTATAGTATCCCAAGGGCCAAGATGTAAAAGCCCTCGTACAGTTTTAAAAAGCTCCGCTGGGCGGGAGAGTGATGCCTTAATACTGGCAGCAAAATATCTCTTTTTTGCTGCCCTCACCGCTGCTGTATATCGCTTAGAGCAGGCACTTACCAAGGCATAATTGCATTTGTCGGGAGTCCGCCTCCATCTGCACTCAAGCCTCCTCCTCTCTTGCTTCATCACTCTCAGCTCTGGGGTATACCATGGGGCTGCATGAGGTCTACATAGGAGGGGGCTCATGGGAGCGATCGTGTCAACCGCCCGGGTCATCTCCATATTCCACAGTTCAACCAGGGCTTCAACAGGAGCGCCAGTCTTCTCAGTCGGAAAATCCCCCAGAGCCCTTTGGAAACCCTCAGGATCCATTAATCTCCAGGGGCGGACCAGTTTAATAGGTCCCCCACCCTTGCAGAGGGAAAGGGTCGCCGTAAGCCTAAACCTCAGCAAGCGGTGATCTGTCCATGACAATGGGGTAGATGAAAAAACCCCAACCTCCAGATCACCATCTCCCTGTCCAGTGGCGAAGATCAAATCAAGGGTATGTCCCGACACATGCATCGAGCCAGTAACAAACTGAGACAGCCCCATGGTTGTCATGGACGCCATGAAGTCCTGAGCCGCCCCAGATAAAGCAGTCTCAGCATGGACGTTGAAGTCCCCCAGTACCAGCAGTCTAGGGGACTGCAACAATACCACCGAGACTACCTCTGTCAGCTCAGTTAGGGAATTTGTTGGGCAGCAGGGTGGGCGGTACACCAACAGAATTCCCAGCCTGTCTCTCTGGCCCAGCGCAAGGTGGAGACACTCCAATCCAGTCGTCACCTGTACAGGGTGCTCGGTGAGTGAGAAAGAACTCCTATAGTCTACGGCGACCCCTCCTCCCCGACCTTCGGCTCTACCATGATGCTGAACCGTATACCCAGGTGGGCAAAGCTGGGAAAGAGGAACTCCTCCTGTATCACCCACCCAGGTCTCGGTTATGTACGCCAGGTCAGCCGCCTTGTCCACAATTAAATCATGAACAAGGGAGGTCTTATGCTGTACCGACCTGGCGTTTAACAACAGCATATGGAGATCCGAAGGCTGACTGATAGGACAACCAGAAGTTCTGGGGATATGAGGAGAACCGGAACGGGTCACAGACACTACTTGTCTGGGACAGGTTCCCCTTACCTGGCATGTTCTCCTCACAACACCATACCTCCCATTACCCGTCACTACGCTAATTGGGGCCCCCGAAGGTCTCCCCGGTTGGTGTATAATACATTCTCCCAGGCACATATTAAAACAGATAAAAGCACCAATACACAGACACCGAATCACATTCACACGAATAATAAAACACACACAAACACACACACACACACACACACACACTTGATCAATAATACAATACAATAAACATACACAAAATACACTCAAATAATATTAAATCATTACAACACATTCCAACTAAAGGCGCATAAACACTAACAGCTCAATCATTCACAAAAAAAACATAATACATATTCAGCATATTTATTATATCCAGGTGGCAGCAATGAGTTAAAATGTTGCAATCTCAGAGTCGCAACTAGGTTAACAACACTGTTCGTTCTTAAAGGGGCCGTATACACACTCATACACAACATGCATTCAGCAAGCACCAAACATCCAGTTAAAATTCACACATCATACATAATCCCGCACTCCGCACATGGACGACAGTCCTGGTCCTCTCTTCTTCGCAGGCACCGTCCTCAAAAGTTAAGATGAAAATTCAAATGAAGTTCAGATGACAGTGATGGTAAAGAGGTGTGAACCGCCAAGGCTAAAGGCACCCTGCAGTGATAAAGATGAAAATCCCAAATGGCAGCGAGAAACGCAGCGACAGCACCAACAGTGTCAGGCACAGCCACGCCCACGGCAAAACACCGTGAACGGGACCCGCAGCCCAGCAGCGACCAGCCACCGACCCCCGACAAGCTACAAGGGAAACCAAGCCACAGGGAGGAGAGCAGAGCCCGGCAGCAGCAACGAAGAGGGCACAGCAACCGCGACGAAGGAAGCAGCAACCAGGACACAGCGACAGTGACGGTGGACGGGAACGCCGCGGTGGCAACACCAAAAGCCGCAACGAAACACAGCGACACAAGCAACGGGGATGACCCAGGCCACTCCAGCAGGCAGCACGCAACGGCAGCAGCCCAGAAGACCACGCAAGCCGCAACAAACAGCAGCCGCAAGAGGCACGCAGCGCAGCACACACCAGCCGACAGAGGTAAAAGGCCTTACTCATCCCCGGCCTCGATTTTCCTTTCCCTTCAGAGCCCACCGCGACCACTATCCAGCCACTGCTCCACTGCACCACTGTTCTCAAGGCAAATTCTCGGGGTAAGGTAAGATGAATAATACCAAATACAATCCCAAGCAACTTCCTCACACTCCTGAACAGGCACAGGCACAGAATATTTATGTCCAAAAGATGTTAAAATGATGTTAAAAATGATGAGCGGCAGGAGCTCCAAACACAAGCTCCTACACCTAAGCCGCCATCTTCAAGCCATCTCAAGTTAGCTGTTTTCAAGTATCTCCAGGCCATCAAACACAAGCAATTGTAACATGGCAGACTTGTGGCAGAGATGACTTATCTGCCCCAAAGCTCCCTAATTAATTTGTGACACCTTCCAACTTGTTTTTCCAGGCAGGCAAAACTATGAGTCGGGCAACAAATTGACACCACAATCCACAATTCAACTACATATAGGATTTTTAGTTTTTGAACAGTTCATTCCCTTCACAAGGAGAGATCATGATGAGGTATTCTCCAAATTTACAAGCCATCATTTGCAGGAAAGCAACATGACAATGTCACCAGACCACATGAGAATATCTTGAATTGTTCATCTTCAACAGATCAGTCCAGCAGGAGATGAGGAGTCTCAAGGAATTGGGGGGAGGGCTTTGAAAGGAGTTGTGATGCTGTCAGTAGAATCAGTAGTGGAAGGGGCTGGATGGAAATGCAGGGAATTACTTTGAGCTTGGGGATTCAAACAGAAACACCAAATGAGCTTTAGAAGATGTTCAGAGTCCTTTCAAAATTATTATTTTATCCCACTTTCATTCAGCTTCAGAGAGGCTTGTCTCATTATTTTTCAACACGTGTGGGAAGAAAATGCTTAGATGTCTCGTATCCTGCATATTACACTCAGAAAAAAAACATTCTTTGGGTTTGGGAGTATATAAAAAAATAGAATTTATTGGTAAAGAATAGCATCTGGATGCAATATATATATATAAATAGATTTGTATATCTGTTGTTTCACTTGCAAGGACACTGTGCAGCAGCTGCCTTGCTGCAGAAATGTCTACTAACGTACTGTAGCTGTAGCTACAAAACTATAATATCCATTTTTATTCTGTCGATTTTTTTTTTGTCAAGGTACAAATTAGTAAAGTACTTCAGTATAGGGTAACTAGGTCATAAGCATCCCAAACCTTGAGATTTCAGGGGTGGGCCCTAGTGATGTCATGGGGAGAGCCCTAGTAATGTCATGGGGAGAGCCCTAGTGATGTCATGGGGTGGACCCTAATGATGTTGTTGACCATCAACCACAGTTCCTTAGAGCATGTCACTCAAACAACAAAAAATCTGATTGCAAATGAAGATAGAAACCTTAGCTAAAAGAGGGTGTCCCCAGGTCCAGTTGAAGTGACGGAATCATTCTTTCTCACGTGCTTAGGGAGCCTGGATAGGGAACATTTAATCTAGCCTACTTGCTTTTGGCAAGAAGGTTTTAAGTACCCACAGGACAGGACAGTCACCAGAAGGCAATTGTAGGAAGAAGGTAGCCTAATGTTGTGGAGATTTTAGATGGGAGCACTCAGGAGCAAAGATGGATGCTCCTAAAGGCTACAAATCTAAACACACTTACTAAGGGACTAAGCCCCATAGAACACAACAGTACTTACTTCTTAGTAGACATGGTTAGGACTATGCTGTTGGTAAGGTTTGACTAGGGTCCTCAGCAAATATATCCATATGAAAGCAGGTCGACAAACCCCTGCCTGGAATGCCCTGCCCCTGCTTTTAAACAAGGCTGCTCCAAACTTCTTTATAGATTTGACCCTACACTGCAGAGAGAGGTTTGAGAAATGAGTAATAATTAAGAAGATTTTCTACCCTTTCCTGCTTATCCTGTGGGCTGCTGGAAACTCACTTTGACAGCCAAACTAATTCCAGTGAATAATAACTGACAGAGAGAAAACACATATGGTTTGGTCTACATTCACAAGAAGTAGTTTGGGAACAACAGCAATTGAAGTCACACTTCCCAGTATATGAGGTCTCTTTTACCACTATGGCGCAAGAAACAAACCATCATGAAAATAAAAAGGTGCATCATCGGTGGGTTTAAGGGGGTTCAGCAAAGTGCATGGAACCACTGTTGTTGCTTCTATGGATGTAAGGGAGTGAGGTTAAAGGTAAATGAAATGCAAATAGAAAAAGAAAAAGACAGTAATGATTTCCTAAATGCAATACCATACAAGCTTCCAGTAAGACAGAAAATTCAGCATCCCACAACCAGTCAAGGTTCCTAAGCAAAAACCAAAAGTAAAAATAATCCTGGCAGCCAGTCAGCGAAGGTCACAGAAATCCCCATGCAGCACAACCTGACCCGGGGGCTGCAATTAGTGCAGAATGCTGTGGCACAATTGCTGACATGAGTGAGACCCTATCAGCACATAATACCCTTGTTCTGAAATCAGCACTGGTTGCCAATTTGCTACCAGGCCATGTTCAAGATGTGTTTTCCATGTTACAGGTCTCACATAGTACTTGTTCTGCTCTTGGAAGAAATGCATCCTTTAGTGTGACAGCACTTATGCTTTGGAATTCCCTGCCTATTGACATTAGGCAGGTGCCTTCATTGTACTGTCTTCAGCACCTGCTAAAACATTTTTTATTTAGACAAGCCTACAGCTATTACACTTTTTATCTTTTTAAAACTCATTATCAGTTTTATTTTTGAACGTTTTTAAATACGTGTCTTTAACTGTTTTTGCCAACAATTTTATTGGTTTAATTCCTTCTGTAAACTGATTTGAGATTGTTTTAAATAAAGGGGTATATAAATGTAAGTCAAATTCATAAATAAATTTTGGAGTCACTGTCTCCCTTGGGTCTCTTTCCTCTTTTGGGAACAAAGGGGTCTGCCTTATACCAGCTCAAGCCATTTGGTAACATCTAGCTCAGTACCGATGACATGGACTAGCATTTGCTCTCCAGGCTTTCGGGCAATAGTTTCTTCCAGATATTGCATTTTGGACTTTTGCATGCAAAGCATGTGCCCTACCACTGAGCTAGAGCCCTTCCCCTGTTTCAAAAAGTATGATTTAAAATTGTTCTTTTCAATTTACCATTGAAATCACAGCATACCTAGGGCAGATCCACACCATGCATTTAAAGCACATTCAACATACATTTGAAGGACATTAATCCCATCAAAGAATCATGGGAAATGCAGTTTGTTAAGGGTGGTGGAAACTATAACTGTGAGGGGGAAACTACACTTCCCATGATTCTGTGGGGGAAGTCAGGCACTTTAAATATGAGTTGGATATGCTTTAAACGTATTATGCACAGCTGCATTACTTCATAAACTTTGCCTACATATAAATCATTTTAATTAATTTTTACAATGAATTTCAGCTGTAAAGTTTACTTGGTGACCATGGGCCACTCACCATCTCTCAGCTTAATCTGCCCCTCAGGATGAAAACAACAGATGGGGACCATGACCATCCCAAGGAAGAAGGGCACACTTAAAATGTAGAGGAAACAATAATGTAAAACCATAGTGTGAAATCAGATACATATCAAGACATAATATGAAGAAATATTTATATAAGCATGAATGTCAAAGATGTTTATTA
Organism: Rhineura floridana; assembly: GCF_030035675.1. Lineage (NCBI taxonomy): Eukaryota > Metazoa > Chordata > Lepidosauria > Squamata > Rhineuridae > Rhineura > Rhineura floridana. Next base: position 233,756,858 of record NC_084480.1, on the reverse strand, counting down.
TTTACACACCCTGTAAAGATATTTATAGTGTAATCCTATGCATGTTTACTCAGAAGCAAGTCCCAATGTAATCAATGGGGCTTACTTAAACAGGAAAGCATGCACAGGACTACAACCTCAAGTGATAAGGAGCTGCACTCACACTACCTAAAATTCAGAATCATGCAACTTTAAGCTGTTTTGCAACTGTTTTATGCTTGTTTTATGGTGATTGCATTTTAAATTTATTTATCTCTTGTTGTGGGCTAGCTTGGTTTCCAACCCTACCTCACAGGGTTGTTGGAAAGATTATGTGCGCATGCGCATGCACACACACACACACACAGAGAGAGATGTAAAATACATAGACCCCATATAATAGTTTATTGTCAAAACCAGTTGAACATTTTTTTTAAAAAAATCAGTATTAGTTTCCTACATAATAAAAGCAGTGACACCTAAGTAAGCCCTGCCTAATTGCTTAATAAAAGATTGGAGGGGAAGAGAAAGATTTACAATACAATCCTTTGCTATATTCACTCAAAAGTCCTATTGATTTACAACACAATCCTAACCATGTCTACTCAAAAGTAAATAATACTGAATTCAATGAGATTTACTCACAGGTATGTGGAATTAGTGTTGTAGATTTATTCCCAGAAAAGTGAGTGTAGGATCAAAGCTTCATATTGGGAAAGTTTTCAGAACAACTATGAATTAGACAAATAATCTGCCCTCTTCAACAGCCCAGGAAAATTTAAATATGTTTGACTCCTTATAATTAGAAAAGTATAACACATAAGTTGAAGCATGTACACTTTTTCAAATTTCTGTTCAAAAATTATTTGAAAGATAAAATGTATAATATGCTATTTTTGCAATTAATAAAAACCTGCATGTACACTTTTATTATAATCATAATTGAAATTGTTTACTATGTATGCCTACCAAGATCCTGCTTTGATCTTCTGTTTTAGATCTCCTGCATAAAGTACATTAAGGGCCCACTCATACGGTGGGTTACGTTCCAGACCGCCACTAAAAGCTAAACCTGCTGAAAAGCAGAACTCCTTCAATAAAATGGCACTCGACGCCCGAAAAATGCTGTTAAAGCTGAACGAGTGCCGTGTCAGTGGGGCCTCACTCTAATTTTAGCCGCCATATTAGTGGAATGCTGAAAAACGGGCCGCTGAAAAGCGGGGCCCTACTGTACTCTTGATACTGCTGAAAGCTATAAATTTACTGAATTCCTGATGTGCAGAGAAGCACGAAAAGAAGCTGTTTTCAGAACTTGCAATAGGCTTTAGCTATTGCCTGGACAACAAATCCCTTGTCAATCACAACCATGATGTCACTTATTGGCTAAATTCCTAAAAGGGTAGGGATTAAAGCAGTGGGTATTAACAGAAATTGAGGGGCTTTTTTTACATTCTGGTGTATATCTTTTGAACCATTTCAACCATTTAGGAACTTTTTTTTAATGAAATCTAAGAGTCCAGAGATTGGGGTGACTCACTCAAAGACCCAGAGAGGACCCAACAATATCAGAGTCTCCAGGCGAAAACCAGAGACCTGGCAACCCTACTTCAACATCAAATATCATATGAAGGAATAAAGGAACAAGAAACCACATACTGTTAAACAAAAATAAATTATTTGGTAAAGTAAATCTTTCTCCCCACCCTGTCAACCCTCCCACGACCTATCCTAAAAAAGATGAAAACCTAAATGTGAAAAACACTTGAATAATGACAGCAAAGTTGTACAAACTGGGGGGGGGGATCCAGAACTCAATCAGCTGCAAATGAGCACTGCAAATAACATAAGAATACTAAAGAAAGGAAGGCATGATGGTATATAAGAAGAAAGGGCAAATTCACATATCATTACTGCATAATGGAATGTAAGCCCCACTATTTAAATTTTCACATCTATATTTTAATGTATAGGGTAATTTTCTGTCACAGGGTCTTCAAAATAACATGCTTATAAATACATCTAAAATATCATAAAATTATTCACTAAAAAGACAAATAATAAACCAGAACTCTCACTAGAAGCTAAAATGATGAAACTGAGGTTATCATACTTTGGACGCATCATGAGAAGACATGATTCACTAGAAAAGTCAATAATGCTGGGAAAAACCGAAGAGAGTAGAAAAAGAGGAAGGCCAAAAGAGAGATGGATTGATTCCATAAAGGAAGCTACAGACCTGAATTTACAAGATCTGAACAGGGTGGTTCACAACAGATGCTATTGGAGGTTGCTGATTCATACGGTCACCATAAGTCGTAATCGACTTGAAGGCACATAACAACAACAAATGACACTTTTTACAAACCCTCCCTCCCTCCCTGCTTTCCCTGGCCTTCATCACAACAGCAGCTCAGTTTGAAAATTCCAAAAGATTTCCCGGGAATCATGCTTAGGATAGGTAAAACTGACAATAGGGAGGGAAGCCTGGAGTGGTCAGGGGAGGAGGAAGGAGGAAGAGGGGAGGAGAGGAAGAAGGGGTGAGGAAGGGAGAGGGGAAGGAGGGAAAAGGCAGGTCTGATCATTTGCATGCTTATTGAGTTCAATGGGATTTACTCCTGTGCAATGATGGCTGGGAATGGTAAAACTGACCATGAGGGAGGAGGAGGGTGAGGGGAAGGAGAGGGTAGGAGGAAGGGGAGGAGAAGTGAGCAGAAGGAGGGGGGGAGGAAGAAGGTTAGTGGAAGGGTGGAGGGGGGAGTGAAGGAAGGGGGAGGGGAGGGCAAAAGGGAGGTGATGGGAGGTGATGGTCGATTCCAAATAGGGTTTTCATGGTAAGTGGTATTCAGAGGTGGTTTACCATTGCCTTCCTCTGAAGCTGAGAGGGAGTCACTGGCCCAAGGTCACCCAGTGAGCTTCATGGCTATGTGAGGATTTGAACCCTGGTCTCCCAGGTCATAGTCCTGGGATAGGTGAAACAGTTGCTTCTTACTGAGCATAATAGACTTCAATGCAAAATTTCTTAAATTAATTAAAAATGAGCCAGACTTTTTTTGTAACTTTTAAACTGCAGAAGATGAAGGTCAGAGTATGGGGCAAGTTCAGTAATAGGATTACAGGTACTCTGTGAACATGGCTGATTTTTAATTAATTTCAACAGATTATGAGAACTCTGACAGAAAAAAGTCAAAAGGGCTCTGGTTTTCCCCTCTCTCTTTTTACACTTTGAACTCTTGATTCTCTCTGACCGTTTTGTGTATCACCATGAACTTTTAGAGGGCTGTTAAGCACACACTTCTGAGTTCAGGACTGTAAGTTTTGTAAGGTTTTGTTTTGAAATGAGCTTGTGGGAAGCATGAGAATGGCATGGGGGTATTTTCAATTTAACATTGTGGAATGCAAAAAAAATCCATGCTGACTATAGTATACAGCCACTCTTGTGGCTTTATAATGAATACTTCCAGAAGGTGACAGTGTTGGCGTGTTAAAAGAAAAATAACAGAGTTTTGTGGTACCTTAAAGATGAAGGACGCAATCCAACTCACCTTTCTGCTGGGCTAGGGTGAGTTGGATGCCATGGAGCTCGGGTGTGCTGGCAGGCTTCCAGCTGGGCCGGATTCCTCTGGCCTCCACCTGCAGCAGCCCTCTGCCGCTGCTGAGCTGTGACCCTGCCAGGAGCATGCCAGTGCCACCCCAAAAACAGGGCATTCTGGGTGCGTGGTGAGGAAGGAGCCATGGGGGGACTTCTGTGAGGACCTCCTTGTGTTCAGACCCCCCAGGTCCTGATCCCTCTGCAAACTCCACTGGCCAAAAGGTCAGCACAGTAAAATACTTTTAATTATGTGCCATTGTGGCCTTTGGGGAATGCTTACTCCTCAGGAGGACTGTCTGTCAAAGCCACTACTTGTGTGCACAGCTCCCAGAGGAGCCATCATTCAGCCAGGTCCGCTGCTCCTGAGTGGGAGGAGGATCCTGTGGAGCTTTCCGCTGGCTCCTCCTCTGCTGCCCCCCCCACAGGCTTCCCAACATTTGGATTGCTCTGCCCAGGTTGTTAAAAGCAATGTTAGTTCTGCTCAGAATAGATCCATTGAAATTAATGAACATGACCACCTTAGATTCATTAATTTCAATGGGCTTACTCTGAGTAGGTCTAGCATTGCATACAACCCTGACAGATTCATTGTAGTAGAAGACCTGTGAGAGAAGTACATTGACATTTCAATGGGGAAAGTCCACAATTTTCATTATCCCTGTTGATTTCTGTATTGAATGAGCTTTCAAGTTGTAATAAGGCATTCTTCACTTCTGTGTTGAACAGGACATTGTGTTCTGACATTGTGTGTTGCTCCTCTCATGTCTGCATATACAGTGCAAAAGCCTGTAGTAAGGATAGCTGAATATGTCCATTTTGGTTTATCTCAGTTTCTCATTTTTTCAATCTTAAGTTCATATCTCCACATTTCCACAACTGCTTGCCATTTTTTTTTAAAAAAAAAGTCCTGAAAATTCACCAGGATTTTAGTGCAAAATTCTTCCAATATACACATTTTAAATCTTATTTTCACTATATATGCATTTTTATGCACACTTTAGCCCAGTATATGTATTTTTGTACATAATGCATGGCTGGAGGATTGCCCTGCAAAATCCAGAGAAGTGCGAATTTCAGAAGGGCAAGAGTGTTTCAGTTTGCATATTGTTTCGGAATGTGCAAATTAGGAAGGGTTCACTTTTAAATGAGAATGGAATTGAATCTCTTCCCCATCTCTAGTAGTGAGGGGACCTTTGCATGTACAGTTGTACATATGAAGCCTTCCTTGGAATCGAGACTGCAGATTACGGGGAAGACTTTCCACATACAACAATATGAGTGGAGACCTGTACATGTGGATTTCAAGATAAGGTTACACAATATCAGTGGTGGACTACTTGGCATGGCTCCATTCTTTGCTCCTGTACTATTTAACATGGGAGCAAAGGACATCTGAACGGAGCTTCATTGTTGAATGTACTCCCAGTTTTAGAGGTGGAAAAGAAGGCCACCAAGAGATATGGCGAGAATTAAAGGGAGGGGATCCTTATGGCGGCATGCCAAACACAATCACCTGCTAGCAATGGTTCGTTTCAATCAGTTTTCTAGTTCTCTGTCATAGATTTTCACTTTACCTTGTCAAGCATCTGCAGTTTTTTAAAAAAATGTTTTTAAGGCATAGCTTCTGCATATCTTTTACTGACTTTCAATTAGTGCTAAAACAACTTTCATTCTAACTTTGGGCTGGAGCATATTGCTTTGCAGCAGTTAGAATTCCAAAGGAAATTTATGAGGTGAGGGTTTCAAGACCCACAATTTCCCATCCTTGCCCACTTTAATTTATCTCCATTGGGAGTGGCTTCCCTCACTCCAAACAACAACAACACACCTCTCATGAATGTTGGGTTATTCATAATCTTTCTTATGCTAAGGTTTGCTTGTTTAATGATGGAACTCTCCCGGAATTTTTCCAGTGAGTTACGAGACAGATTCTTTGATTCTGCAGTATCAATGGCTGCTAGCTTTGGTGAGGGTGACTTAATGGCAAAGAATGACATTAAGTTGGCTCTTTGGCTGCTTCAGGTGTATCATAGAGATTCTGACATGCTGTGTTTCTTATTTGCCCCACAATTTTGTTTTTATAAAGCCATGTTTTTGAGCTGTTCTGTTTCATGTGGAGCTTTTAAGTCTGTCTTTTTCCAGAGTGAAGAATTTCATTCTGGTTTTTCCTTAGTTTCACATTGCTTGGATGATCTTTTCTTGGCAGCTCTGTTGACAGCTCTGTTATCTCTGCTTCTAGATGTGGCTGCTCATTGGGGTGTTCTGACTGCATGCAACAACCGATGGGCCTTCAAGTCATTTAACTTATGTAGGGATTAAAACAGATTCTGCAGAATGGGTTTCTCATTTGTCTGAGCGAATGCTTTTAATCAAAGAAATAATTACACAATTCCTAGAGGATAAAGAAGCAACCTTTACTGATAATTTAATATTTTTAAACTAGTTTTGATGCATGTTGCCACATTTGCTCAAGATTCACATATCTACACACATCTCAAATTCTTTCTATATTTAGCAAATAAGCCCACAGTTGATTTGTGGACGGGCCATAACTCAGTGGTAGAGCATCTGCTTTGCATGCAGAAGGGTCCAGGTTCAGTGCCCAACATCTCCAGGTAGGGCTGGGAGAGACTCCTGCCTGAAGCCCTGTAGAGCTGCTGCCAGTCAGGGTAGACAATACTGAGCTAGATGGATCAATAGTCTGACTCAGTAAATGACAGCTTCCTATATTCCTATGTTGGGGTGGGCAGTTATTCTGGTGCTAGAGGAACATCTTTCATCTGTGACCCCTGGCTCTGGTCATGCTGGAGGACAACCTATTGTGAGTCCGCTAGAACAGGCCCAGAACATATTCTATCAAATTAATGGCAGTGAAGCAGTCCCCCCCCCCATTACATTCGGGAGAGGGTCAGGGAGTGGAAACCATTTCAAAGTTTATGGATGGTTAAGGGGCTCAAACATTCAGGTGGCAGGCCAATTGTTATTTATGAGCTGGCCCAAGGGCTTTTATGAGGGGAGGGCCATAGCTCAGTGGGGTGGGAGACCATCTGCCTTGAATGGAGGTTCAGTCCACATTATCTCCAGGTAGGGCTGGGAAGGACTCCTGCCTGGAATCTTGGAGAGTTGCTGCCAATCGGTGTAGATAATACTAAGCTAGATGGACCTATGGTCTGACTCAGTATAAGGCAACTTCCTATGTTCCTATCTCCCTTTTAAAAAAATCTGTAAAAAAAAAAAGCACAAGGTCCAAATGGCTGCAAAGTCCATTGAAAATATTGTTACAAATGTTCCTGGGAGTGATGCTGCACAATGCTGTAGTGTCATTACCAGGGAAATTTGCAGCAATATCTTCAAAACACTCCAGCCAGGCTGCTGTGCAAACATAGATTACTCTTAGAGTGGTGGCTGCCTTCTTTTTTAACCTTTTTTTTAAAAAAAAGAAAAAACAAGGATGAAAAATAGACCTCGTGATTGACAACTCCCTGGTACCCAAAAGCCCCTGAAATTCTACCCCCAAATCTTGAAGGGAGACTAAAGTTCTGGCAAAGGTGTATGAGGGGGAAGAGTATCCTGCCCTAAACAGGAGCACAGTATGGGTAACTGAGGCTGCAATCCTAAGCCCACTTACCTGAGAGTAAGCCCTATTGATTTCAGTGAGACTTACTTCTGAGTAGGCATGCTTAGGCATGCACTGTTAAAAAGTCTTTGGTCTGGATAGTGGGTTTCCAGATGGGGGAACTGAGCCAAGCTTTTGGAACTCAGTCCATTATTATTAGAAGCCTTGGAAGGCAAGAAGATACAAAGCCACTGCTGTGTTAGTAAAGGCTATCCCAGAAGGAGAGGGAAAGAGGGGGAGTGGCAACAAGGCAAGGGTGGCTGTGAGGAAGAGCCTCAGTGGAATAAGAGAATAGGAATGTGCTAGAATGCCTCGCAATTCAGATTTAGTACCAAATTTTCCATTAATTTGCTTAATCTCTATCATTGCAGGTTGGATTTTTATGTAGCGATTTTCCATGGCTATATTCGGAAATGGTTTTTTTTAAAAAAAAAACATCTGCCTCTAAATTACTGATATTAATTTTTTTATTGATGCTTCCTTTCATTTATTTATAGCCTTTCAAAATAGTGATGTTTCCTTTCAAAATATCGATGTATCCTTTCAAAATATCAATATTTTTTGTGAGGGGAAAAAGTGGATTGGTAAAAGCAATGGGAAGTGGACAAAGAATGAACTTGACTTGATACTGGCCTGTTCGGTTGATGGAAAGTTTTCAAACTGTCACTGGCTAATAGATCCCATCCCTATTAGAGACAGAGCAAAGGCAGAGCGAGGGGGAAGAATGGGGCAATTGAAAGCAGTGATCAGTGCAGAAGGTGACAGAGATGGAGAGTTACCTATCTTCATTCTAGTGAAACAAACAAACAAGAGCAGGAGGAATCAGGAGAAGTAGATTGAATCTAAAAGGTAGAGACATGTGGCATTCCCACACCACAGCAGGGCAATCCACCTGGCAGGAGTGAAATTTCTAGTAGTTGTGCATGTGTTTGGTGGAGTTGCCCTACTGACACCAGCATTGTGCTGCTTACCTTGAGGGGGATGATATGGAGCGGTATCCCACATTAGAGGTTGGGGCATTGTGGTTGTGCCAATCATAAGACCCGTTCAAGTAATAACCAGTAACGCCAGTGTCAGGAGGGCACCTTTGCGGCTCCGACCCACCACACATACCACTACTGAGTGCAAAGAGATTTGGGGAGGCAGCAGTAAAGGTTCCTTGTAGTCTTCCGCTTTGCCTCACTAGCATGAATAATCTGGAATGGTTGGCTCTCAAAATCCCTCTCTCTACTGTTCTTGGCTTGCTTAAGTTGATCTGTAGAAGGCTGGTGGATGGATGTTTCTGTCTTGCAGCTGGGTGAGGGGGATAAACTAAATGGCCCTTTGGTACATTTCAAATCTACTGTTCTACCAAGCTGCTTCTACTGATGCTGTTAAATTATCATATCGTTTTTAAAAAGAAATTTTAGGTTTAATAAAATACTGAATGGTAGGCTAAAAGTAGGAGAATCTGAATAAACTGAAGATATGAATGAACCCCTATAAGAAGATGCATTAATTTTTAACGGCATTTAAGTAAAGTATATGAATACTTTATGTATGCTTTTAAGGTTCCGGAGGCAGAAGCTCTGTACTTATGCTAATTATAATGCAAACACATTTTCCCCTGATCCTGTGGCTATATCTATGACAGTAGTTCCCTGTATTTAGTTTAGAAAATAATGTTTAAATTAAGTATTTACCTTCTTAATTTTATATTAAAAATAGAATATGCCAAAGGTATGCCATGTACTTTTACTACTAATGAATACGCAGGATGGAACTAAGTGTAATTAAAAAAACCCAAAAGCTTATTTGACAGGGTGAGGTAATTTCATTTAGTACCTGCACAAACTGTAGGATTATTACAATTATCCATAGGAAGAGTTGCTTCAAGATAGCCCATTAAACAATAAGAAAAGATGGTTGGATCAAGGCAATGGCCCATCAAGTCCAGCATCCTGTTCTCACAGTGGCCAATCAGCTGCTCATGGGAAGCCCGCAAGCAGGACCTGAGTGCAAAAGCACCCTCCACTCCTGAGGATTCCAGCAACTGGTACTTGGAAGTATATTGCCTTTGACTATGGAGGGAAAGCATAGCCATCATGGCTAGTAGTCACTGATAGCCTTATCCTACATGAGAATCAAAGCCACACACACAGTTTGGACAACACAACTCAGTTGGAATTTTGATGTGTAGTGTCTGGTATTCATGCCCACACTATGATATGGGATATAATGTTTGACCTGTCACAACTCCATGTACAACTTTTGATTGGAAATTTTTACATACACATCCGAAAAAAATAGAGCAATCACAGGAATTGGCATTTGGATGTGGCTGTGTCCAGGCCAGGTACATTTTAGGGTGCATGTTATACTCATCACATGATTGAATCCCCAGAGACAGTCAGGTGCGTGGAGGTGCCTTGGTTGATATGAATGGGCTTATGTCATCACCTAAGAACCATTCACATTGTATAAGCCTACTTTTTGAAAAACAACAAAAGGCCCTTATGGTACCTTGAACACAGACTTAAAAAAATAGATCCCAGTCCATTCAACATAATGTTTAATACATATGTGAACATCAAGGGATTTTTAAAGGTTGTATAGATAAGTCTTTAAACATGTGAAGCTCCTTGTTGTATTATCTGCATGGTTGATTGTGGTTGGGCAGTTGTTAGCTTTGTTGCACTTCTTAGCTCTTGCTGTATATGTGAAATTATTTGCCTGAGTTTGTTACGTCTTCTATGTTGCACTTTTAGGGTTGTTTGGCTGTATTTATTATAGTTTAGTCGGTACATTACCTAGACAATTTTATAGGGCAAAAGGTCAAATAAAGTATTATAACATAAGCTAGTGGCAGTGGCAGCTGTTGCCCACTAGCCCTGGTAGGGTTGCTATGGGGGTGTGGCCAATGAGGTCGGGGGAGGGGCCAGGTTTTGGTTTCCTCCCCATCCTCTTCCCTTGCAAACGTATTGTGGATACTTAAGCATTCCAGTTTTGCATATAGCACCTAACTAAACTGTAAAGTGTCTTAGGTTGCTTTCACACTGCACTTCATTCCATCATTCCAATGATTTCTTACCTGGTAATTTGCACATTTTATTTGATATTTCACATGATGTGAAAGCTAGTTCCAGAAATCTAGTGGAAGTTTAGTGCTCATTGATAAATGATTCCAGAAATAATCAATTTGCAAGCTTGGGAACCTGGAAAATTGCAGGAGTTTTGTGCAAGCTGCAGCTGCTCATGTGATAGCCATTCCAGCATACAATGTGTTCCCATCCTTTAGGCTCATGTCATATTTTTTGCCAGTATTCCAGTATAGGCACAGGTAGCAGCTTTCCTTCCTCCTTTTCCCACATACATCCAGACACTAACTTGCACAGTGAATTATGGGAGAACTACAGTGTGCATGTGTATAATGGGTGGGGGACTAAAACAAGACATTGTTCATTGCAGCAGTGTGAGCCAGTTCACATGGCAATTTAATCTGAGATGGGTTCTACTTGCATGCCCATTTAATTCACAGCAATCACATGATGTAGGAGGCAAAGGGAAGGTGTCCCGCTGCTTTTAGCTTTTAATCTGCAGCAAATCAATCCAATTTTAGTCCGAAAAGGGAAGGAAAAACTGTCTATCCTTCGTATCTCTAGTCTAGGGGCTTGTAGATGCTCAGCTCTGATGCCTTTGTGAGTCCACGCCCACTCCCTCCTCCTCCCTTTGTTATGTCATTTCTTGCTGGCTCCAGTTCTGCAAGCCTGCTGCAAACAGTGCTTTTTTTTCTTCCCCCTTAACTTGTGCAAAAAAGCATAACATTGTTCAAACAAATATTTGTATTTCTGCTGCATTCTGAAAATACAAATAATCAAACTTGAAGATTTTTTCTTTTTTTTAATGAAACTTATACTGGAACAAACTGAGCATGCTCAGTTGCCAAGGTAACCAGAGGATGTGATAGTTTGACCTTAAGAGGGCATGGTCATTAGGAAGCTGCGTGATTGATTCTTTCCCTTCAGTATGAACAGAAAACAGCGATTGGAAGGTAGGAAGTGTGATCTTTAAACTCCCATTGCAATGGAAAAAGCTTCATCTTTAAAATGGAGTTCAGCTCCCATGTGAATGAGCCCTGTGAAAGACATTTGGTGAAATGCCGGTATATCAGCCGAAAAGCCATAGTTCCTTAACACAACAGGTACTGCAGTGTGAAAGGAATTTTAGAAATTGGGACAGAAGCACTACCATTTTAATCCACAACAAGCCCCAAGTGTGAAAGCAGCCTTCCTTTGGTTCAGAAGAGATTCTTGCTGTCACTGTTGCTTCTCTGATGGGGAAAAGTCTCTACCTGTTCTGGTTCTTTCCCTATCCTCCTCCTTTGCAAAGAAATGGTGGACACTTAAACATTGCAGTTTTAGTAATATTTAGCACGTAACACAGGTGTAGTCCTATGCTTGCTCTCATGAATGTACATTCAGTAACTCATCAGCAGTGAACAGAAAACTAGATCTCTGCTCATTCAGTAAAGCTCTCTCAACCCTGTTTTTTAAAAAAACCCACACAAAGTGAGTGAGTTGCGGCCCAGGGGAGAAATAAGACACAGACACAATATGCATTGGGTTAAATAACGGGTTACTTTATTAACCAAATCCATATCAGAATAATGAACCTGCAGAGGGGAACATAAGTGCGGGATTATCTTGGTGAGTCAGGCAAAGCCTGCTTGCAGCTATTGGGGCGACTCAACCCCTGCCAGGCAAAGGGGTGCCAATCTGCCAACCCCCTGCCTTGACCACACCCATGTGGTATGTAGGAAGGCCAACAGGCATCACTGCCTTCCCCCGGTGCCCTGAAACTCCAAGTGGATGAGACTTGTTGGCCCCAAAGGCGACCCGTATCCTGTCCTCAGGCCATACAACCCTGAGCTGCAGGCCTCCAGAATCGCCGATCACCTCCAAAGGTGCCTAAAGGTGTCACCTAGCTGCCCTTCACTCTTAACCTTTCCGCACTTCCTTGCCACCAAAGAGGGGACAAACCTCTGTTTAGTCCCCACTTGCCCCACCGATGAACAACAGTTCACGCAAACCCCCCTGCAGGTCCCCTAAAAGGACATCATTACCCACATCTGTCATATGGACTCCATCTGACCTATAAAGTTCGATCGTACTGCATCTTATCTCTGGATGGTGTATAACCGACCCACCAGAGCCCATAAGAGCCAGCCTGAGCTGCTCATTAACTTTCTTGCGGGTCCTATTTATACCCCTAGGGTCACCTATGCAGGTCCACTGCCTACGGGGCAAAATATCCGACCACACCAAGTGCACTCCCAGCCAGCATCCTTCGATGGCCCGGAAGTCAGCACACGCCTGCTCAATAAGAGCCCTGCCTTTTAGCATACCCAGGTCATTACCACCAAGGTGAATAACCAAAAACTGTGGCACCTCACGAACCACTGCTGACTGGAAAAGCATTGGAAGGAGCCCATCCCACCGCATCCCTTGGCGGCCGAGCCACTGCACTGTGGCCCACTGGCTAAGCCCCAGCTGCGTGCCAACATGGGACTTTGCCGCTCTGCGGCCGGTCCAAGAGATCATACTATGGCTGCAGAGGAGGATGCGTGCTCTTCTGTTTTCTTTCCAGTGGCCTGTCAAAACAAACAAATAACGTATAACAGTAATAACCAACTTCAATGGCTAGCGTTTTGACTCCCTGTAAATGATTGCACATAGGACTTATATGCCTTGGAACGCCATCTCCCCAAAGCCTGTAGTCGCTCCTGGGGGTATCCCAGGCATGCTGCTGTAGAAGCTGCCCCGATACGAAAGGAGTGAGTCCCGAACAAGTGGTGGTTGAGACCCAAATTGTCCATGGCCTTCCGAGTCAAAGCCCAGAATTGAAATTTTGAAAGGGGTTGACCATCCTTGTGATTGAAAAGATATCCTGGTTGTTGACCCCTCAGGGCCAAATAACACCTCAATGCTAACACTGGGCAGATGTCACCCGTCAGTGAAGGGGAGAGTATCACCACCCGACCCTTCCTATGCTGATCGGTTTTGGACCATTGCAGCCGTAAGAGGGCCTGCTCCTTCTGCCAGCTAAGGTCCGATATCAAAAGGGTGCGTAGAGATAAGTCCCCCTTGGACCTAGCCACCACTTCACTAATATGGAGTGCTCCGAAGAAAAGTGTAAGTGCAGTAGCATGAAGAAACTTGGTCTCAAAATTGGGAGAACATAGCACCTCCCACAGCCTTTGAAGCCCCCTAAGAAGTTCTGGGTGTATCGGAGAGCGACCATCCGGAACTACAGGGTGCTCCCATGCCCAACCTTCCAACATCTTACAGATGCGGAAGTCGTCTGAAAGGTCCAGAAATCCCTGGGACTTAGCCAAAAAGGAAAGGCCAGAAAGCTTACCTCTAATAGTTGTGACAGCCAGGCCCTTCCTTCTGCCTTCTACACAAAACTCAATGAGGTGCTCCACTGGGACAGGCCATTGTTGTATGTATCCCCTTTCAGCCCTGAAAGCCAAAAGCTCCCTACCTGATCTTTGGTAGCTGGCCATAGTGCTGGGCGAAATAGAGAGGCTTATTGCCTTTTCTGATTCAAACCACCAATCTCCCACAGTTCCGGTGGCACCACGTCCGGCTGAGCCCTGGCCCACGGTGCCAGCTGTCGAAATCTCTCCATCTGGCTCCATGACAGAGCATCAGCAATCGTATTATCAACACCTGGGACGTGGCATGCCAGGAACAGAATATTAAACTGGAGACAATGCAACATGAAGGCGCGTACTAGATCCATGACCCTAGGGTTTTTTGATGATAATGAATTAATAACATGCACCGTTTTCAGGTTATCACACCAGAAATGTACTGTGGTATCCCGTAACCTGTCTGGCCAAAGATGTACTGCCACTACTATGGGGAAGAATTCCAAGAGGGTCAAATCTCTGACTAAACCCTCTTGAACCCAGTGCAGCGGCCAGCTACCATGGCACCAGGAATCATTAAAATAACTCCAAAACCAAAAGACCCGGAAGCGTCGGAGTGCACTTGGAGTTCAGCCTCCAGTAGGCAATCCCGCCTCCAGAAAGAGACCCCATTCAAATCCTGTAGAAACGCAGACCAAACTACCAGGTCTGCCTTAAGGGCCGCTGAAACTCTAACGTGGTGTCGTGGATGTGATAGTTCTGACATTGCATTTTACACCCTCTGAAGGAAGGCGCGCCCCGGTGCTACTACCCTGCATGCAAAGTTTAATGAACCTGCTAGCTCCTGGAGAGAAAGCAGTGTTGCCATCCTGGAGGCCAGAACATGTGTGATCTTCTCACGCAACAACTTTAACTTTGCCGGTGGAAGCCGGCAGCATTGGGACAGAGTATCGATTTCAATTCCTATAAAGGTAATAATAGGCGATGGGCCCTCGGTTTTCTCCTCCGCTAGCGGAACCCCAAGGTACTCTGACAAACCCGCGAAGTGATCCATAAGAGCTTTACAATCACCAGTGCATGCACAGCCAGCAAACCAAAAATCATCCAGATAATGAACCACTGATTGTGCCCCAGACCGCCTCCTGATTGCCCACTCCAGAAAAGAGCTAAAACACTCAAGTACTGAGCAAGAGATCAAACAGCCCATGGGCAATGCTCGGTCCATATAAAAATTGCCTCCAAAAGCAAATCCCAACAATTCAAAGTCCCTGGGATGGACAGGCAGGAGGCGGAACGCTGACTTTATATCGCACTTTCCCATCAGTGCACCAATCCCGCAGCGCTGAACCATCGCCACTGCACTGTCAAAGGGGGTGTAGTGCACTGAACAGAGATGTTGGGGAATAAAGTCATTTACTGACTGGCCGTGCGGGTAGGAGAGGTGATGTATCAGGCAGAACTCACCAGGTGCCTTCTTTGGCACAATGCCCAGCGGAGAAACCCTAAGGGAAGAAGTGGGTGGTGAGGGAAAGGGACCTAAAACCCTACCTGCCTCCCTTTCTTTGTTAATTTTGTCTTGAACCACCTGTTCCATGCCCAAGACCGACTTAAGGTTCTTGGACCGGAATGCACACCTAGGTCCTATATAAGGGATCCGAAAGCCTCTTGTAAAGCCATCGAACAGAAACTGAGCTTCGTGAACTAGGGGGTAAACTTCCAATAAACTTTGTAACTCCATCAACTTAATTGGACTGGGGCCTTATTCCTTGATTTGGGCCAGGAGCTCCTTGCCTCCTGGGGCCGGGATGGTCCTTATTCCCTCCTTTGAAGAAACGTCTCCTTGGGCAGGATGTACAGGCATGCTGGCCCCCACACAGGGAACACTCATGCCTAAAGCGGCATGAGCTGCGGCCGCAGGAACCACGGGAGCTGAACTCCCAGCAGAGCAGGCATGATTGAACCTCCTGCCCCGCTGGACCGTGGGAAGGGGTCAACATTAACTGCTTAGGCAAGAGGTGTCTACTATCCGTACGGTTGCCCGGCACTGGACGTGAATGGGACATGAACGGGACATGAACTGAAGCCATAGGTCCGCCTCCTTCTTGTCCCAAGGAAGGGAGGTGTCATATGCAGCCCTCATGCGAAAGACTTCGTCATACGAAAGCCAAGCCAGACCCTGGAACTCTGCGTATGCTCTATAAATAATGTCAAGATATTTAATCATGACAGAGCCACACTGTGGCTGTTTTTGCATGACACCCATATAAGTTAAAAAGGCAGGTAGCCAATTAGCCCAAGTACGTTCAATCTTGCACCTCTTGGTCATGTCACTATCCTTATCGTCTCCCTTATCTTTCTCCTTCCTCGCTGGTTCCCTATACAACAGGGTAAAAAGGTCTATATAGTCACCTTTCCATATTCTCTCCCTAGTTGCAGGCAGCAAGTGAAATCCCAAAGGGGCAGAAGTTTCAACAAATGGGATGGCTCCCACACAAATGCGCCCTAGAGGGTCAGCTGTAACATCTGGCGAAGTCCCCCCTAAGGAAGCCGTAGCACCAGCCTGAGAAGGTCCCCAGGCCTGGAGCAATGTGGGTTGTTGTTCCTGAATGCCAGCCCCTTCTTTCGTAGCAGTAGCTTGGTCAACCTCCTCAGCTCCCATCGGTGCTGAAAAGGGCCAAGCCTGCCCCAGCCTCCAGTATGGATAGCCCCAAGGCGGCCAGCGCCACGCAGGACCTGGTCCTCGTGAGCTGGCCTTGTCGCACTCACCCGAGTTCTCCCCCGATCCAACATCCATTGATGACTGCTGAGTCGAAGTCCCTGCCTGCTCAGAAACAGATGCCACGTCAGCCAACCTGCTGGGCCCTGCCTCCAGGGCATCCAGTAGAGCTAGAATTAAATCCAGAGTATGATTAGTGATATTGGAATCATGAACTGGTGGAACCTCAACTTCTGTGTTTGCGTGTTGCTGACTCTTCCCCCTAATCCGCTTAGCAGGGGGATGGGTGGCTGTAAGCACAACCACCTGATTAGGGGTGGCTTGCTGAGAAGAGGCAATAGTCGTATGGACAGCAGTAGCAGTTCGACCATCTCCTTCAGAGGTCGCATTCTGCTGGCACCTACCGCAAAAGTGTTTGGCATAAGGGTTGCTAGCTGTGGTGGTAACCCCTCGAACAGGAGTGGATTGCTGGGAAGAAGAGACCATAGCTGTATGGTCACTAAATCCCATGCATGATACCTGCTGTCCCCCCCCGGCCCACTTTGCTGGGGTGTTGTTAGCTGCGGTAGCAACTAATTGAGTGGTGGTGGAGTGCCGTGAGGGAGCCCTTTCCAAGGCCTCAAGGCAAGCCAGGATAGCAGCCCAAGGTGGTTCAGCATCCTTCGCCATGGAAGCACCGAGAGGAGGCACCTCCAAAACCAATCTGGGGGCCCTATCTTTCCCCTTAGCCCCCCCTGTCCTTTTTTTGGTGGCATTATGAAATCTCAGGTAAAAGTGGGGGCCTGATGCCCCTGGCTCCTATTACCCCCACTCCCATTACAGGAGGCCTTATAGACCAAATTCACAGTCCACTAACAAAACTAAACCCCTTGAGGGCAGTCGTAATGAAACCCCCTGAGAGCAGTTGTAAATGGGAAGGCCTAATGGTCCTGTAAGCCTATATGATACCCCCACAGATAACGTGAGGCCCAATCATCCAGGCTCAGCAGGCCTAGAATCGGGCCCTGTTAGTCAGCCTCTGAAAAGCCTGCAAGCCGTGCAGAACCTCCCCTGGGAGGAGTTAAGACTCCCACCCAGTGAAGGCTCAAAGGCCTTGCAGGCCAGCTGGCTATCCATGGGGAGAGGGAGGCCCAGACCCAGCCCGCACCAGCCAGGCCCTGGATTAGGCCCTGGAACCGGCCTCCACGAGGCTAGATGGCCCCCTTAACGCTCCTCGCAGGGGAATATAAGGCTGGAGAGGCCCAGGAACCGGCCTCTGTAAGGCCAAACATATATACCCCCCTTGAGGGGGGAGGAAAAAGCCTGCAAAAACAGCTTGAAAGACGTCCGAAAATGGTGCCCACCACGCCGCTCTTTTGCTCTGTCAAAATGGCGCTTGCCATGCTGCAGCCTCGCTCTCTTCACTGAAGCGCAGATCTCTCCGATGCCAAATAAAGAAGAGGGAGAGGAGGAGCCGGCGCGAGCTTAAATAGGCCCGCCCACTTGTCCTCTGAGGCACGCCTTGATGATGTCATGCCAGTTCAGGCATGCCTGCCCTCTTCGTTGATGGCTGCTGGCCTTCACTCCAGGCCGCAAATCTCGCCCCGTGACCCGGTAAGTAAACCAAGCGCAGAGCAGGGGTTGCTGGGAACTCACATGTAGTAAGCACTACAAAAGGTTTTAGTCCTGTGCTTGGTCTCATGAGTAAGCCCCACAGAATACAGTGGGATTTACTTCTGATTAAGATGAAGAGGATTGTGTTAGTAACTAACAGTGCTTGGAAAGTTCATTTTAAACGGGAACAAAGTAATTCAAGTTCATCCACATGCACTTTAGGTTCATAATAATTTCTGCCTGCTACACAGCTGCTAAAGCCCCAAGAGTCCTGCTCTTCTCCAGTGCCAACCCTAAGCCATACAAAGAACTCAAGTGAAGAGTAAAAAGGAAGAAAACACACATCTGGGCAACTTGATAATATTTAAATTAAAGCATACTTAAAAAGAGCAGCTGTATTTGTATAAATGTACTGGTTAGAGTGTTGGACTAGGACCTGGAAAACCAGGGTTCAATTCTACACACACAGTGAGGCTTACTTCTAAGAAAAGGTTATAGGATTAATGACTTACTACAGCTAAATCATACCTCCTCCTCAGTATGGTTAGCATGTGAGATGATGTGTCACTTCTATGGAGAAAGCAGCAAATGTTGTGTTTAGGATTATTATGTTTTATTTAAACTATGCCTGCCTTATTCCCTGGTACACAGAAAGAACCTCCCTGACCCAGATCATAACAACTATTTCCTAAAGATCTCCAGTTTTTTTCCTAAACAATAAAACCAATCCTGTAAGCTATAAGCTCCCATTGCTCAAATGAAAAGAGACGGCAGATGGGGAAAAACAAGAAGCCAAAATGTAAGGAAAAGGAGTCTCACACACCATATGATCAATTCTAAATACTGTAGGAGAACATGCCACAAGTTCCTCTGGTATTCCACTGATGCGGGGACTCAAGACATTCACATAGAGTATGTTTAACTCTCTTGGTTTTTATAGAAGCAGGGATTTGCTTAACTCAAAACTCCTGATCCTTTCGATCAACCACATTCTGTTATAGGCTAAGGCTGCAGTCCAATAAACACTTAGGTGGGAGTAAGTCCCTTTGAACCCAATGGAGCTTACTTCTGAGCAGACATATATTGGGATGCAAGCTAAGACTACCATGTGGGCTGTTTTGAAGCACCTAGGCTCTTCCCTGACTCAATTTGTTATAGTGCCTGTGTTATATAAGCTTCTTAACAACTGATGGCGCAGAAGCCTTCTAAGAGGGCTGATGAGGAGGTAGACCAAGGGGAGGGACCACTTTGCCACAGCTACACTTTTGGATTAGAATTGGCTGAGTGGTGCAGAGACCTGATTGGCCAGAGAACAGTAGATTAACATAAATGTTTGTAAAGCTTCTCTGAGTTCAAATAAAAGTATAAAATGTGTGTGGAACAAGTAAGAGTGTGTGGCTTTGAGTTTTATTTTGAGGGGGATGCTAAAAACTTGCTTGGAATTGGGAAGGCTGTGCCCCAGTAGCCTTAATGGAACAAGCTCCATTGGCTAGTGGTTTAGAGTTAATAACATTGTGACTATATATGTCTTCATGAAAATTCATTTTAGTGCAAAATTCTCCTGATATACACATTTTTCCATGCATTTTGCCTAACATACACATTTTTGCAAGCAAAATTTCCCTAATATATTGTTGCGTACCTCCCCAATCTCCGAGCGGTGAGATTTCCAGGGTCCCTGTGCTCATCCAGGGTTTGGTTTCCTTTGGGAAGAAGGTCAGTGTAGACTGCGGTGTCTTTATGAAATATGGTTTGTTTATTTACACACATTCCAACCTGAGCTTAAGATGGAGGGGTTCAAGGCATCAGCAGTCCAATATCCAGCTTTTCCATTAGTGTTACAGGAGGCACCCCAAATGCCATGATGCAGAGAACCAGTCTCTCTGCCTGCCTCCAGTTACCAGCTTTTCTCTAGACACAACTAAAAACACAAACCTCTCCTAGGCTCCAGAAAGGGGGGGGAGTCTCTCCCGAAGAGTTTCAATGACAAAAGGATCTTCCTGGCTTATTCATCAGTTGCTGGGCACCCAATAGGCCCATTAACTACCTGGCCACTCTATTTGTTTAACAAAAGAAATTCATCTGGCTAGCAGAGCCAGTCCCAAGGCACAGGATTCCAAATCAGAAGCTGGAAAGGGGACCCACAGGGATCATCAGTTCCAACTCCCTTGCTCATAACAATATTTTTCTATTTTAACTATATGCTTTTTTGCACACTTCACCCTAGCATGTGCACTAGATATTATAGGGTGCTATTCAATGCTAGTCCTACTAAAAGTAGAACCATTAAAATGAGTAGTTTAACTTAGAGTTGTTAATGTTAATGGGCTTACCCTGACTAGTATTTAGTTGAATACAACCCATTGCTTGGTTAGATAAGTGCACTGCAAATTTCAGAGAAGTGTGAATTTTGAATGATGGCTGTGTTTTGGTTCATATATTTTTATAGGAAATGAGAATTAGGTAAGTTCATCTTTAAATGTGAATTGAAATTAATTCCCCCTCATCCCTAACGTTAATGTATATATGTCTCAGTAGACATGTATAGGATTGTGCAGTAAGCATGTGTAACATTGCCCTCCTTCCGTTTTAAGACTATATGTGGGATGTAGCTTTATCTGAATGTTTAACGGAACATCAGAGGGTCAGGGTATTTCTAAGTATAACAAATTCAATGACACTTGTTTTCCGTTCTTTAGTTATATAAATGGGTCATGGGTCTGCTGTTCGGCTTCCATTAACTCCTGCCTTCTTAATGGTGTGATTATCTTCACAAAGCTTGAGTAATTTGGTTCATTCACTATGATTTCCTGATCATTATCTGTAATCTTGTTCTGCACACATCAGGTATGTTGGATGTTATTATTCAGTGTTATTAGTTTTTTATTCTTTTAAAAAACAGATACAATAAAAATATTTGCACGCAAACACACACATGCACACACACACACAAAGAGAGAGACTATAGGCTAGGGCAGTGGTTCCCAACCTTTATGAGCACGGGACCCCCTTTATAAGCTGAAAAGTTTTTGTGACCCCCTCCCCCCAGGGAGGCAGGCTGGCTGCCAGGAAGGAAGGGGGAAAGCAGCCTTTCTTTGCAGGCTTGCTTCTTTTTGCTTCACAAAAAGCCCTCTCCTCTCATTCTAAGCAAGGGCGTTGCCAGTAGCGGCAGTGCAAGGAGACAAGAATCAGTGATAGTAATCCCCTCTTCTTCCTGGTAGCTCCACCCTCAGCCTCCTTTGGCATCTGCCATGTATTTTATAGACAGATGCCTGCCCTTAGTGTGCCTGAAAGACGCTCTGGCGCTTCAGCAAAAGGCCTCCCCTCTCGTTTGGAGCAAGGGGGAGGTGTCATCTGCAGCGGCAGTGGAAAGCAGACAGTGTAGAAGGAGTGAAGGCTTTTTAAAAAAATTAATAAAAAATCATTTCTTTACTGTTCACGGCCCCCTCTGGATTACTCCATGGCCCCCAGGTTGAGAACCACTGAGCTAGGGCTTATCACCTTGTCTAGAAATATCCCCATCCTCTACTTTTATTTTTGATTAACATCTATTCTGATGATGAAAATTCATGAAATTGTTTGTGGACTTTTAATTGGTCCTAACAAAGGACCTATGCTACCTTTATTAGGTGGATTTCTTCCCCACTTGTAAAGGGATTTCTCCCCCACATAAGTCTATTTCTCAGTCGTGTTTAAAGTTAACTTGTCTTAAGGTCTGACAGGAATTCTTCAGAGGGAATGCACTTCAATTGTGCTATCTACACTTCCAGATACTGAGATTACCTTCAGTATCCTTGCCACAAAACCAGGCTGTTCCCAGGTTCAGAGCTCTGGTCACTTAAGGTGTTGCACATTTCAAGAACTTTACCATAAAAACAAGAAAATTCTAACCAGATTTAGGAAAACTGGTTTCATGTTGTGAACTTGGAATTGAAACTGGTCAGCAACTACCTAAAGGGAATGAGGACATGCTCATATTTCTAAGTACTCTAATTACTACATTAGCTTCTTAAATTGTGAGTCTTGCATGTTACCTTCAAGCAGCCTTTCTTAAAAATAATTGTGCCTTACCATCTGTCATCAGCAATACTTTCCTCCCCCTTGCTGTGTCATCCTTAGACATGAAGAAGAAAAAGCTAAATTCATTGGGAGGGATATTGGCTTGGATTTAATGTAGCGCACAAATCTCTTTGGAGATGAGTCATCAATTTAAAAAGAACTCAGGAAATCTTCAAATGTGAGAAAATGATTGATTTATTTTTCAGTACATTGGGTGATTCCAAAATGTATCATTTGATGACTAACTAGTTATAGCTGATGTATCCATGATAAATGTGGATTTATCCTTGTGATGCAAACAGCTAGTTTGGGATGCTCAGTTGGTATTGTACTTTAAAAGGTGATGATTGTCACAGCAATATATTGTATATTCAGATAATTCAGTCACAGCTATATTTTCTTTACTAAGGAATAAAGAAAGAAACATCAGCAGAAAATAGTTATGCAAATAAAAGTCTCAACAATATTTTGGCTTAAATGTGGTTGGAAATCCAAAGAAGAACAACATAAAAGACCACTTCAGGCTTTCAGCTTGGACACATGAGGCTTGCAGTGGGTGCAGCCCCACCACTCCCGAGCTTCATGTGTTTAGTACAAAGGTCAGAAGGGGGCTTTTAAGTGCCTTATGAGAGTTCCCAATCATGGGGAGGCTTGTAAACACATTCCAGAAAATACACTTACAGCTAGGGTTGCCAGGTGTCTGGCTTTTGCCTGGAGATTCTGGATTTGGGTGGTCCTCTCTGGGTGAGTCACCTTAATTGCCAGACTCTCCCCTTTCATTTTTTTTTAAATTAAGTTTCTAGGTGGTTTGGCTCATGAGATATACATGAAAACATCAACCACCCCCCCACAGCTTCTGTTAAATCAATTCATAGCAGACTAGGTTTGCACCCAATAAGTGAAGTCAGGGTTGTGATTTGTTGACCTCCAGACACTGCCTAGACCCCACTGTAATGCCAGAAAATGGTTGTTTTTCCCATTTATCTGAAAGTCTCATAAATTGAGTAAGTATATAGCTTTCAGTTTTTTTCTCTTTTGTCTGCAGGAGTCAAAGAAGTTTAAATTTTCCTGGGCTGCTGAAGAGGGCAATGCTTTGAAAACCTTCCCAGTATGAACCCTTTAGTCCAATACTTGCTTTTCTGGGAGTAACGCCATGCTAATCCCATGTACCTGGAGTAAACCCCATTGAATTCAATAGGATTTACTTTTGAGTAGACACGGTTAGAATTGTGCTGTAAATTAATGGGACTTTTGAGTGAACATAGCAAAGAATTGTGTTTGCATTGTCTCCACCCCTCCAATCCTATTTTTAAAGCAATTAGGCAGGGCTTACTTAGGTATCACAGTTTTTAGATATGTAGGAAACTAATAATGATTTTTTTAAAAAAAGCATTCTGCAATGACCAACTGGTTTGACAATAAACTATTACATGGGGTGTATGTATTTTTACATCTGCAGTATGTGTCTGTATGGAGTCTTTCCAACAACCCTGTGAGGTATGGTTGGTGATTGGAAACCAAGGCAGCTCACAATAAGAAATAAATCCCTTTAAAATCCAATAACCATAACAACAAGTACAAACAGTTGCAAAACAGCTTAAAGTGGCATGATTCTGAATTTTGGGTTGGGTGAATGAAGTTCCTTATAAGTTGAGGTTGCAGTTCTCTGCATGCTTCCCTGTTGAAGTAAACCTGTTGAATGCATTGGGACTTTCTTCTGAGTAAACAAACATAGGATTGCACTATAAATATATTTATAGGTTGTGTAAATAATAAATCTCTTTGATAGTCATGCTTATATATTTCTTCATATTGTGCCCCATAAGTATTTGATTTCACACTATGGTTGTATATAATTATTTCCTTTACATATTAAGTGTGCCCTTCTTCCTTGTGGTGGTCATGGTTCTCCATTGTTTTCATCCTGAGGGGAGGATAGGCTGAGAGATGGTGAGTAGCTGATGGTCACCTAGTACACTTTATAGCTCATTTCCATTTTTTAAAAATAATTAAAACAATTTACATGCAAGCAAAGTTTATTAAGCAGATCCACACAATCCATTTAAGCACATCCAACTCACATTTAAAGTGCATGACTTCCCCTAAATAATCCTGGGAAGTGTAGTTTCCCCTTCACAGTTACAGTGCTGAACCACCCTTAACAAACTACAGTCCCCATGATTCTGTGGTGGGCTTCATGTGCTTCAAATGGTTGTTGAACGTGCTTTAAATGAATGCTGTGGATCTGCCCTAACAGGGTTGCCAGGCTCAGGGCCTGAGACTGATCCTGTATCTTTAGTAGAAGAGAAAGTCAGCCAAGTGCAGGTGTTCTTGCAACACTGTAATGGGAAAAACCACAAGATGGGATTCTCCCTTCCCCCTGCACAACTTGTAAAGATACAAAAGACCTCTTGGTTGCCAGGCAGGGTTTTTCCCATTACAGGGTTGCAAGAACACCTGCACTTGGCTGACTTTCTCTTCTTCTAAAGATACAGGATCAGGATCAGGCCCTGAACTTGGCAACCCTACCTAGATATGATGTGCATTCATTAGTGAATTGAAAAGAACAATTTTAAAAGATACTTTTTTAAACAGGGGAAGGCTTGTAGCTCAGTGTTAGGGCATATGCTTTGCATGCAAAGGTCCAAAATTAAATTTCTGGAAAAGGCTATTGCCTGGAATCCTGGAGAGCCAATGCTAGTCCATGTCATCAGTACTGAGCTAGATGATACCAAATGGCCTGAGTCAGTATAAGGCAGATTCCTTTGTGCCTAAAAGTGGGAAGAGACTCAAGGGCCACAGTGACTCCAAAATTTATTTATGTATTTTATATACAACATTTATATACTGTAAAAAATCTCAAAGCGGTTTACAGAAGGCATTAAAACACTAAAATTATTGGCAAAACAGTTAAAGATAGGTATTTTAAAACATTCAAAGTAATAAAACCAACAATGAGTTAAAAACAGATAAACACAATAGCTTCTACATGCCTGGATAGGCTTGCCTAAACAAAGCTTTAGCAGATACTGAAAAGAGTACAATGAAGGCACCTGCCTAATGTCAATAGGCAGGGAGTTCCAAACTGTAGGTGCTGCCACACTAAAGGACTGATTTCTTACAAGAGCAGAACAAGTACAATGTGGAACCCATAACATGGAAGGCACACCTTGAATTTGGCCTGGTAGCAAATCGGCAACCAGAGCAAATTTCAGAGCAAACGTCTTATATGCTGACAGGTCTCACTCATGTTAGCAGTCATGCCACAGCATTCCACATTAACTGCAGCTCCCAGGTCAAGTTGTGCTAGGTGGGAATTTCTATTACCTTGGCTGATTGGCTACCAGAATTTTTTGTTTTGTTTTTTGTTTTGTTAGGAATCCTGACTGGTTGTGGGATGCTGAATTTTCTGCCTTACAGGAATCTTGTAGTTGGTATGGTATTGCATTTAGGAAATCATCACAGTCCTTTGTTTTTCTTTTCTATTTGCATTTCATTTGCCTGTATCCTAGGGAGGCCAGGCCTGGCAACCAAGAGGTCTTCTGTATCTTTAAAAGTTGTGCAGGGGGAAGGGAGAGTTTCATCTTGTGGTTTTTCCCTTTACAGTGTTGCAAGAACACCTGCACTTGGCTGACTTTCTCTTCTCTTAAAGATACAGAATCATTCTCAGGTCCTGAGCCTGGCAACCCTGTATCCCTTTCATCCATAAAAGCAACAACAGTGGTTCCATGCACTCAGATCAACCCCCTTAAACCCACTAAAAATGCACCTTGTTTCCATAACTGTTTGTTTCTTGCCCAATAGTGGTAAAAGAGAATTCACATATTTGGAAGTGTGGCTGCAGTTGTTGTTGTTCCCAAGCTGCTGCCTGTGAAGGTAGACCAAACCATGTGTGTTTTCTCTCTGTCAATTATTACTCACTGGAATTGGGTTGGTGGTCAAAGTGAGTTTATTGCAGCCCACCTTTACTCCTGAGTGTTCCCATCTAACATCTCCACAACACTAGGCTCCTTTCTTCCTATAATGAGCTTCTGGTGACTGGCCTGGTTGACTGAGGACACTGAAACCCATCTTGCCAGAAGCAAGTAGGCTAGATTAAATGTTCCCTACCTGGACTCCATCTTTTAGCTAAGATTTCTTTCTTTGATGCTCCATTTCTGTTTCCATCAATGTAATAAAATGAGACAATATACACCTTTATAAGGTCAGTCACAGAAACAGACTTCTGATCCTCACAGGATAAGCAGAATTAGGGCTAGTTTAGTTCCTTTGGTCTGGGTGCAAAAGAGAAATAGGAAATCCTGGCAGATGGAAGACAGGTGAAGAGTATTTGGGTCTGTTTCTAGGACCATGAAAATGAGAACAGTGAAAATGTTTCCTTCCTCTTGCTATGGGGGAAAGGAAGGAAGGAGACCTCCAAATGCACAAGAAATTACATTTCCCCCCCCCAGGGACATTTTAGCAACCAGTTTTGATGCTGTGTCTTCACACAGTTACACAATAATTTTATTTTCTTATTTTTCCCTGTGATTAGTAGCTGCCCACTATCCCCCGCTCCTTTCCTTTTACTGTGGTCACTGCAAGCATATATAATAGAATAATTCCTGCTCCATGCTCCCAGGCACAGCATCGGGGAGCGGGGTGTGTTTGCAGCCTGGGTTTGGAAGCCCTGGCTGCCATTTTGGTTGAGGGGTGGTGCAGTTACATGGCATGCTATGTGTACTGAGAGTGGTCACATAGGAGTGGAGTGACTGAGCTCCTTTCTCTTTGACCTGCAACACCGCCCCCCCTTCTCCTTGCTCTGGCATAATCAACTTGGTCACTTTGGGGCCGAACAGGAAATTTTGGCCAGCCTGCCTCCTTTGGCAGGCAGGTTTTTGCCTACTCCATCCAGTGGTAGTGGGATGGAATTGGATATTGGGGTGTTGCTGTGTAAGAAGTTGTTTTGACTAATTTGGCATTTTATAAAAAGGGGGTCAATCTGGCTATCCTTGCATTTTGTCTTTGGCTGTCTTGGTCACTTTGGTGTGAAGATGCGGAAAGGGAAACAGGTTAGGACAACTGTGTGGCCCCCTTTTGTGGGTGATTGGTGGCTCTGGAGGCTTGCAGTTCAGGGTTATAGGACCATGGGGTAGAATATTGGCCACCTTTGGGGCTAATTTACTTCATCCACTTGGAGTTGTAGCGCCCAAAGGGGTGACATGGGAATGCCCCCCCTACTCACCTTCAGAGTGTGGCTCAGGTAGGGGGTAGGCAGAATGGCTTGCCTTTTACCCAGCAAGGGTTGATCGCCCTATGGCTGTAATTCAGCATTTTAGTTCATAGCCAGGTCCTGCACCTATAGTTTCCCTCTTCAGTTTAAATGGTTTTGTTTAAAGTTTTAATAAAGTTGCTCTCAGAGTGTATATGTGTATAATATATGTATTATATAATATATAATGAGACTCAGCATTAGCTTTTTTTAAGCTCCCGAGAGTTTAGAGTCCTTGTTCTTTTTATATGTTTGTTCCTCAAATCATGAGAGCTCAAAATCTCCTTCTAAAATGACTTTTGCCAATCAGATGGATGAGCTGTGCGGTAGAAGAGCAGTGCAATTTGCAATATGATCACACCCACCCAGTAAACCGGGGGCTTGATTGTGTTCCTTGACATGAACTAATCTCAGTGGATCAATTCATTCATTCAGCTCCAGAATTTTGCTCAGCTGACCAGATTTCATACATTCATCCTTCTTTTCCTTTTGAAAATGAAGCTGCCACTGGGTTTATTTTGCTAAGGAACATGTGTGCATTAAGTTAACGGAGTCTGTCACCAGAGGGGAAACACACACATACACAGAGGAAATATCTTTCAGATCTGAAGTTACAGTTGTATAGGACGTGTAGACTAGGACATTGAAGCTGAGGACATAATATTTATTATTTCAAATACCCCAGAATAAGTTGCTGGACAACTTATTATATATTATAATGTATTATATTATATGTATTATATGTATTATATAATACAACATACAATTAAGAAAGACAAAAACTCTGCCAGTGGGTTCGCAATCTAAATAAATAAGCAGGGCTTGGAAGTAATGCGTTACTTTTTTGAGGAATGAGTGGGTAATTCCTTTACATTTTGATTGTAATAGAACTAGGAGTAATTTTATTGCTTTTGTGGTGTAATTGTAATGTTCCCAGCATTACTTTTGGGCATTACTTGTCGGGCGGGGGGAAGCAGGGGAAGTCTTCTGCTCCTCTGATTTGTGGATGAAAATCATGTGCCTCAAACTGGGCTTCTGTGCAGGGTTGCTCTTCCCTCATGCTGGGTGTGTCGGTGGGTGCGTAGGTAGAAGGAAACGAAGGAGGTGGAGAGTGAGACAGGGTGGAGTGGAAAAAACACTTGTTGTAAAAAATGGATGGTGGTGGTGAAGAATGGAGTGGAGGAAAAAAGGAGCCGGAGGGCAAGAACATGGATAAAGGAGGAGAAGGAGGCAGCAGCAGAATGGAGATAAAGAACTGTGGAGGTGAAAGATGACAGTGTGTGTGTGTGTGAACACTGTGTTTGCTTGGGTGACTGTTCCTTAGTTGGTGGTAGGGCATGGTCCGGGAGGTGGTTAACTGAGAGAGATTATATACTTGCTGGCTGAGAGGGGAGGGTTGCACTGGGTTTGACATGCAAAGATCTGAGCTGTGGCCTCTGCCTCCGTCCCCACCTCCTTACCAGTGGAGAGACCACCATTACTATCTTATTGATAAAAAGAATTATTCTACTACCTCTGTATGTGTGTGTTTATTTTTAATGTTATTTTAGGCTATTTAGATGCGCAGCAGCCAAGGCCAGCACCTTGTAGGTGTTTTTTTAAAAAAGTAACTGAAATGTAATTGTAGTGATTACTTTTGAGAAAAAGTGATCCGTTACTTTCAGAGCAATTGTAATTGTAACAGTAATTATTAATTTCTTGGGCCATGTAATTGTAACGTAATTTATTAGTCTTTAAAAGTAATCTTCCCAGCTCTGTAAATAAGTACATGAGGAAAATAACGAGAGAGGCAGTTGTGAGGCAGGTGCATGGAGTGCCCCCCCCCCCCGTAACAGCAATAAAACAGCCAACTGTGATTCATGGGTGAAAATAGGCCACAACTTTATTGGATTACTGCAGGTGAGTGGGTTTGGCACAGTGGTAAGGCAAGGATCTGCTTTCATTTTGTCAGCCCCCTCTGAGGGAATGCTTGTCCATTACAACAAGCAGTTGCAGAGCCACTCTTAGATGTTGGCCAGTGTTAGATCCCAAGTGTGATGCAAGCCAATGCACTTGGGCTCCCGCTGGCCAAGCAGTGGGAGTGGGTGTGTGCTGTTTGCGGTTGGGCCCCTCCTAACCTAGGGCCATGGCCCACATATACCCCTTATGTTTGTTCCTGGCCAATGCCATTTCTGCCACAAGGGAGTGGAGCAGAGCTGCCAACACCTCTTACTGCTGCAACCAAGAAAGTAAACTATTACTGATGTCACCAGGCCAGGCATTGTTACCCCTTGTAGATAAAGGAAAGCCATCTGGGCAAAAACAAATTGGGGTGATCACACTTGAAAAGCAGGTGACAAACCACTAGGCCACCTTTTGCTCAGTCTAAGCACACTACAGCCTTGTTGAACACCAATGGCTCCCTCTGTTCTCTGGGGTTCCCTTGCATCTCTCCATATTCACCATTGCAGCCACGATGACAAACCCAGTGTCATATCCAGGTGTTCTTCTGGCAAGCAGGCAACATCAGCTTTTGATGCCAGCTCCAAGTCAATTCCTTTATGTACTCAGAGGTCATTCTTCCCAGATATATTAGAAGTAAATCTGGCCAACCAAGTGCTGGATCCACTTTTTCAGCACGTCTGGAAATCCAGCAAACGTGTGCCCACATTAACAAACCAAGTTGATCAGACCATAGTGTGGACTTTGTGTGATGTTTGGCCCAATGCATGATGCTGTGTCCAGCAATCCACACTCTCTTTTGGCCTGAAACAAAATCAGAGGTTACTGATTGTAAGTGGTTTTGACTGTGGGTGAATATAATCTTGAAATGCATGTGATCTCCAATGATTAATGGCCTTGATCTTAGTTGTGTGCAGACCCCATGATGCTGCTGAGGTGGTGGCCCCAATTCTGAAGGAATGAGTTCCAAATTCCTTGCTTTGGTAAGGCATAGCTTAAGAACCCCAGAAAACTGTTGCCTTGTGAGAGGAGAGACACCTGAATGCATGAGAACTACCCTGGTCCCTGTGGCCTCACATGGAGATAAGCTCAGGTGTCACACAGCAGGCAGGGATGTTGGCAGGGGATAATCTAAGGAAGAAGGAAGACCCTTTGGCTTTCTGATAAGTCTGTGACGTGTATTGTGATAGAGAGCCCAGATTTGGAAGCAGCCACATTGTCCCACTGAAGAGACACAGCCGAAGCATCTTCCTTGCTCACCACTGTGAATTCACTCCCCTGCAATGCCCCAAAGATTGCTAAGGTCAGTGAAAGCAGTCCTGAAAAGTGCAGCTTCATAGCTAGACCAGCAAACCAAAGGCAGCTGATCAAACAGGTGGGACACAATGTCATTGGTGATGGGTCGGCAGCTGCCTTTTCTGAGAGGGTCTCCCTGTTTCAGCCCTCAGCGGCCCTGCATGCTGGAAAGGAATTGAACGGAATCTGACAATCCCTGGGCTTTGGAGAAGAAAGAAATGGCCACCAGGTGTGATGCCATGGATGAAGAGGCTCACTCCTGCCCCACACATCGGACAAATAACTGAAGACCAAGGCCCTGGAAGTTGGCCAAGGTTTTTGGGACCTGTGACCTTTGGCAAAGCTAACAAATGCCTCCCCTGCTGCCTGGAAAGATCAGGAAGTGGAAGGTATGATAGAATTCAATATTCCATGCGTTGGATTTTTAGCTTACTTTAAAAAAGAGAGAGGATAATTCTGCATTTTTTTGAGTGAAAAGGAGATGAGATAAATGAGGGTTCCAGGGGGAAGCAGAATGATTTGTCATTCATTCAGGAGTAAGGAGCACACACTTATGCAATTAGATTAAAATATATAATTGATAAATGAGTGTGGATGTGTTTAACAATGCCTCTAAAAATTAAAGTTCTAACACAGTCTTCATCCATAAAAAGACCTATTAACCACCTGTTGTACCATTATACACAGCAACATTTTACTGTCCAATTGGCCCATCAGGTGGATGTGAAAAGGTAAAATCTTTTAAGATGGTAAATGCAATGCAGCACATTCTGGGGAGTCAGAGGATAAATGGCTTTTCACACTGATGTGCTCCTGTTGGACAAGCAAATACTGCTTATATTATTAAATTAAGGTCAATTACAAAGTCTGTAGTGTTCTCTAAGTGGAGTGGTCTGTACAGTACTGGTTTTTAGAACTTTTATGAATAATAGATGGATGATTTTAGAAGATTTGTTTTGCTGGCTAAACAAAAGCCAAGATTCAAAGCTAGCTCAGAATACAGAAGACAGCTGAAAATTCATTTTTAAATGTCGGTTCTTAAAGTCAAAATTGGATTATTATTGTCCAGGTTATTCACCATCTGAATTTGTCATAAACTCTTGGCAGAAAATAATTCATTTATATTTAGATTATATGTGAGTAAATAGTGACTTTCATCTATATGTTTAGTGCAATGCCTGGTCACTGTTATGCATGAATGTGTATGATATGAAATGACCAAACATGATGGAGAAAGATCAAGCACAAGCCTGAATAATCAAAGGATGGCAAGCTATGAATGAAAAAGTGGGGCATTAAAAAAAACAGGCCCAGAAATTAATGTTACCTTTAGGCAACTTTCACTTATTCAGCCAGCACTTATGAGATGGATGGATTGCTGAGATGCTGATCTCAGCAGCCCTAAATAGCTGTTCTTTTCAAAAAGGATAAACTATTCCTGAAGTTGTTGTCCAGTTCATGTGGCATAAATACTTAATTTGCAGGGAGGCAAAGTTCCAATTTCAAATTCTCTCTCTTGAGAGAGAGAGAGTTATTGTATTGTAATGGGTAGTATTATCTCATATGTTGCTTAACTATAGGGTTGTTATGAGGATAAAAACAGGAGGAGAACTGTGTTTGTACATCACCTTGAGTTCCTGGGAGGAAAGGTTGGATATAAATTTCATAATTAAATAATAAATAAGCATTGATGTTAACCCACTGAAACAGGCTTTCATGGCTCTCAAATCTAAAACACAGGTCTGATAGCCTTAGAGATATGTTTAACACATTGCAGAACTGCTGTGCCAGTGCTTAATTAATTAATTAATTAATTAACAACAACATTTTACTCCATCTTTCCTCCATATGAGCACATGGTGATATAATATAGTTCCCTTTATCTTCACAGGAATCCTGATAAGGGGTTATGCTGAGAGACAGTGACTGGCCAAAGATCACTCAGGAAGCTTTGGAGATTTGAACCTTGGTTTGCCTGGTCTACCAAATAAAGCGGTGCACCACGCTGACTGTAACTGGTTAGGTGATATCAAAATGAAACAAATTTTTCTCAGAATCTTATAGAACCACTCCCTCCATTGCCACCAAAGCAACACAAGATGTTTCAGACCACATGGGAGGAGCTCACACTGTAAGTCTTTCCCACACTGGTATCAATCTTTAACAACTGTGTTAATGCTGCCATTGGACAGAATTGCCTTATTGGCTCCTCCCACACGATCCAGAACTTCTCGTGTTACCTTGGAGGTGTGGGAATGAGCTATGCTGCTGCGGCTCCCACTCTGCTGGAGTAACACAAGCATGATCATTTCCTTTTCTGTCCCAGGAGGATCAAAACTACACAAAATATACCTGGATGCCATTCCTAGCACCTAGTTTTGATGCATGGCCATTACAATGCCAATTATTGTTATCATTTAGTATGTACCCAAAGGGCTAGAAACTTACTTGGACACTGAGCCAAAAAAGACCCAGATGGGTATCACAGTTTTCCTGTCCTTACCCTAGATTTTTAACAGGCTAATTCTCCTAAAGAAAAGGTAGCTTTTTTGACTGATACTACCTGAGAATTTGGAATAATCTGTTCCTAATAATACAGTATATTGGAAAGAAGACAAGTCGTCATGCAGTGATTTGAAGATGATACTGACAGAATGCTGAAAATACGGTGTAAAATTAAAATCCTCGTGGCTGAAGCATCAAGGACAAAGCCTCTTTCCCATCACAGTATAGCTTAATCCTTGCTATGCGTTCAGTTTGCCTGTTATCAACTTCTCTTCCCAGACTATCTTTAGGGGTTAAGAAGGGGTGGGGAAATAATATTTCATTTTCACTTCACTGAGATTTTCTTATTTTTGAATTGATTTCACGTTTTAAAGTTCACCAGTAGTCAAGCAGAACAAAAACAATTTACAAACAGTAGAAGTCTGAATCTTCCAAAATGAGATCTATTTACTTTGGTACGTGCAGTCATTCATCCGTACTGCCTTCAGCACATCAGCTACATGTAGACCACTAGTAACAGAAATGCTGCCTTAGTTCATTGCATGTAACACTCTTAAAAAAAAATGCTATTTCCACAACAGTTCAGACAGAAGAGACCAGCTATTCTTTGTGAGATCAGGTCAGGAACACATATTTGGCAACTTGCTATTGGCCAGATTTATTTGAATTCACTGTAATAATATTAAGAGGCTAATTCTGAAAATCATGTTCTCACTGCGAAGGAAGGAAGGAAGGAAGGAAGGAAGGAAGGAAGGAATTGGATGATGCTGATTCTCAAGGCACTTAAACTATGATGCTTTGGAATCAGAAAAAATAGCTTCTTGTCAATTCTAGAAAGTCTCACAAATGGTGCTGCAGTAAATGTTTAAGGCAAAAAAGTTTGCTTTAGAGTAGAGAGGAAAACAGTATCCTGAAAAACCTCTACCTGCCCATTTTCTGGCGCTTTCCCCCATTCCTGCTTGCAGACATTGTTTTCCTGATCTTCTGCTGCCTCAGTTTTAATTTAATAGTGCTCTTTCTTTCTACTTGACTATGGTTGCCCCCGAGCGCCGTCTCCAGCACTGTGGAGCCCAGTTTGCACCTTGGTACACCAGTGAGCTAAGGGCAAGGAAACAGGCTGGATGATGGCTAGAGCACAAGTGTCAACATACATGCTGTGAGGCTGATCGGGCTACTTTGTGGTG
This sequence comes from Rhineura floridana, assembly GCF_030035675.1. Taxonomy (NCBI): domain Eukaryota; kingdom Metazoa; phylum Chordata; class Lepidosauria; order Squamata; family Rhineuridae; genus Rhineura; species Rhineura floridana. The sequence goes on along the minus strand of NC_084480.1, from coordinate 233,722,738 downwards.
GTGAGGGTGGTGAAGGCCCACTTCTCTGCCTCCATCGTATCCTGAAGGAGCCATCTAGTGGAGCTTTTCCATATTATTAGGGGTCTGTTGACATCAACTCCAGGAAATGAAATTTTAGACCCTTCGGAGGCCCACTGTGAATTGCTTGCAAGGCACTTTGAGGGTAAAGTTGCTCGCCTCCATAGCAGTCTTGATGCCCCATCCACATCTACTGTAGTCCCCAATGAAGTGTCCAGTGCAACGTCTGCTGCAACTTCTTGGGAACGCTTTCAGTTGATGCGGCCTGATGACATAGACAAAGTGCTTGTGTTGATGCGGCCAGCAACTTGTCCTCTCGACCCTTCCGCTTCTTGGCTTATTAAAGCTTGCTGAGGGGGTTTGACCGAGTGGATCCAGGGTGTGGTCAATGCATCATTGTGGGAGGGAGTGGTTCCAGCGACCCTGAAAGAGGCGGTGGTCCGACCACTCCTGAAAAAGCCCACCCTGGACCCATTGGTTTGTGACAACTACTGACCAGTTGCAAATATCCCCTTTTTAGGGAAGGTGATTGAGAGGGTTGTGGCACAGCAACTGCAAGTACACTTGGATGAAACAGATTATCTTGACCCATTCCAGTCTGGGTTCAGACCTGGTTATGGAACTGAATCAGCTTTGGTTGCCCTGATGGATGACCTTCATTGGGAGAAGGACAGTGGGAGTGTGACCCTCTTACTCTTACTTGATCTCTCAGCGGCTTTTGATACCATTGACCACGGTATCCTTCTGGGCCAACTTGATGAGATGGGTATTGGAGGCACTGTTTGACAGTGATTCCGATCCTATCTCCTAGGTCATTTTCAGATAATGGCATTGGGTGATTGTCTTTCACCCCCCTGGCAATTGTGCTGTGGGGTGCCGCAGGGTACCATCTTGTCCCCCATGCTGTTTAACATCTATATGAAGCCCTTGATAGCAGTCATCAGGAGATTTGCGGTGAGGTGTCAGCAGTGCGCTGATGATACCCACCTCTATTTCTCTAACATCTGAATTGGGAGAGGCCATGCAAGCCCTGGACTGCTGCCTGGACTCGATGGTGGGCTGGATGAGGGCCAATAAACTGACTCTGAATCCTAGCAAGACAGAGGTGCTGTGGGTTGGTGGTTCCCGAGTTCAGATAATTGGTGAGTTTCCTGCTTTGGATGGGGTTGTACTCCCTCTGAAAGAACAGGTCCATAGTCTGGGGGTGCTCCTGGTTCAATCTTTGTCGCTAGAGGCCCAGGTGACCTCAGTGGCTAGGAGTGGCTTTTACCAGCTTTGGCTGGTGAGACAGCTGCGGCTGTTTCTGGACCGGAATAGCCTGACCATTGTTGTCCACGCACTAGTAACCTCTAGGCTCAATTACTGTAATGTGCTCTATGTGGGGCTGCCCTTGAGGTTAGTCTGGAAGCTGCAGTTGGTGCAATATGCAGCAGCGTGACTGCTCACTGGGGCAGGGTATCGCCAACATGGCACCCCACTGCTGAAAGAATTGCACTGTCTGCCCATTTGGTACCGGGCCAAGTTCAAGGTTCTAGTTTTGGTGTACAAAGCCCTACACAGCTTGGGACCAGGATACCTGAAAAACCATCTTATCCCTTATGTACCCAGTTGATCACTGCGCTCTGCAGGTGAGGGCCTCCTGCAGATACCATCTTATCAGGAGGTCCATTCCACACAACATAGGGAATTGACTTTAGTGTGGCAGCACCTACCCTGTGGAATTCCATCCCCTTAAATATTGGGGATGACTGAGAGCCAGTGTGGTGTTGGACTATGACCTGGGAGACCAGGGTTCAAATCCCCACACAGCCTTGAAGCTCACTGGGTGACCTTGGGCCAGTCACTACCTCTTAGCCTCAGAGGAAGGCAATGGTTAATCCCCTCTCAATGCCACTTACCATAAAAACCCTATTCATAGGGTTGGCTGTAAGTTGGAATCGACTTGAAGGCAGTCCATTTTCAAATATTAGGCAGGCAACATGTCTGTTATCTTTTTGGTGCCTATTGAAGACCTTCCTCTTTCAACAAGCCTTTTTAAGTTGAGACCTTATCCCAGTCTGTGTCTGTGTTGGAATTGCTTTTTAATGTTTTTATACCTTTTTAAAAAAAAAAAAAAACAGTATGTTTTTAACCTTTTCTTTTTAAAGATGCCTTGGAAGTTTTTTAAAAAAATGTTTTTAAAGGTGTTTTGTTTTAATGTATTTTAAGGTCTGTTTTTATGTTTTAAAGTGTTTTTAGTGCTTTTGTTTGCCGCCCTGGGCTCCTGCTAGGAGGAAGAGCGGGATATAAATCAAATAATAAATAAATAAATACATGATCCCATCATCCTAGTAAATCAGGGATCACATAGAGAGCATTTATTTATAAAAGTATTTCTATAAACTATAGGGGTAATTTACAATGTTAAAACATGAAACACCATTTTAAAATAAAAAATATACATAATCATTGAGGTGACTGACTAATAAAAAATAAAAATTAAACAGCTGCCAAGGCCTATTGGCATAAAAAGGTATTCAAAAGACACCTGAAAATCAAATGCAAGGATACTTGCTTAATTTTCACTGGAAGAGTATCCCACAGCATGAGACCAGCAACACTAAATGCCCAACTTCTAGTTGAGGCCAGTCAGGACTCTGTAACATAGGAAGAAAACTAACAGTGCTCCTCTGGATGATCTCAGTGATCAAGCTGAGATACAAGGGCTCAGACAGTCCTTAAGGTACCCTGGATCCAAGGTGTTTATGATTTTGTGTATCAGCACTAGAACCTTGAACCTGGCCTGGTAGCATATGGACACCCAGTGTGTATATTTTAAGAGAGGTGTCACATGTTGTGGGCTATCTGCCTCCATCAGCACTCTAGCTGCTGCACCAGCTAGAGCTTCTGGACCAGACCAAATGGCAATCCCACAAAGAGCACATTACAGTAATCCAGGCCTGAGCTTACCATGCATAGACTACAGAGGCCAAGTTATCCCAATCCAGATAATGCCACAGCTCATGTACCAGGCAAAGCTTGTAAAAGGGACTCCGGCACTTGGGCCTCTAATGATAAATATGATCCAGGAGCACCCACAAGCTACATACCTGCTCCTTTAGAAAGTGTGCAACCCCATCCAGAGCAGGCATGATGCTATTACAGGCTGTACAAGCAAAACAGAGATTGTTACAAGGAGCCTTCACTGAGGACAAACACATGATGTGCACAATATGCACTGATGCACTGGAATGACCATTTGGGCACATATTAGAATACACATTGAAACACTGGGAGCAATAACAGTAGTGATGACAGTCAATAAAAGGTAAAGGTGTCCCCGCACTTATAGTGAGAGTCATTTCCGACTCTTAGGGTGACGTCTTGTGACGTTTACTAGGCAGACCGTATATATGGGGTGGGATTGGCAGTTCCTTCCCCAGCCTTTCTTTCCAACCACCCACAACCTGGAGTGCTATCACATGGGGTTTCTTGCAATGGCACTCTTTGAATTAAAATAGAGCAACTCCCCCCACCCAGGAGCAATGATGTTCTGTCACTCTGGATGACAAGAAAGCAACTCTGACTTGATGATATTCTGTCATTCACAAAGGGACTTGTACATTCAACCAGCTCGATTCAAGGGGCTGGTTTTAACCTATAAAGCCTTACACAGCTTTGGGACCACAATACCTGATGGAACACCTCTCCCAATACTAACCCACCCATACGCTACGCTCAACATCAAAGGCCCTCCTCCGGGTGCCTACTCTGAGGGAAGCTCGGAGGCTGGCAACAAGGGAGAGGGCCTTCTCAGTGGCGGGCACCAAATTATGGAATGATGTGCTTGATGAGGTGCGCCTGGTACCAACACTGTTATCTTTTCGGCGCCAGGCCAAGATTTTCCTCTTCTCCCAGGCATTTTAGCATGTATTTTAAATTGTGTTTTAAATTGTTTTTAAAAGATGTGTTTTAAATTTGTATATTTGTTTTTAATGTTTTTAGTTATTGTAAACTGCCCAGACAGCTTCGGCTATGAGGCATAAATAATACATAAATAATACAGGAAGAATCATGGTTGTTCCCATCTAAAAAGTGGAAGAAGTCACCTTTCCCTCCCATACAATTCCACTAAGACTGAAGGGAATCCCAATCCTATAACAATATCAAGATTCCCACTCTGTACTATATTTTCAGTTCACAACTGTATCTACTATTAATAATCTCTCTTTTTTCATGGTGCAAGCTTTGGATTTTCTATGGCTAGTCATGAAGCACTCACATGAAAAAACTTTTACAAATCTAATGTGATTTATTGATTAACTAAGAGACTATGACAATTTTTTGCTGGTTCAGCAAACACTGGTGCTTTCTAAAAGAAATGTAGACACACAGAATGACTACACAGTTCCATGGATGTGTTTTAGGCAGGCATTCTTGCACACCACTACTCTGAGGGGAAATGTTAGTCACTGACATATGTGGCATAAACTGAAATGTATTAGAAAGGCAACAGAAAGCCAAAGGGCAAGAAGAGAGAGAAGTCAGCAGCAGTCAAAATGCTCTGGACAACAGGAAACCAAGGGAGGATGGAATAATCACAAGGAACAAAACAGAATAACGAATAGGAAAATGTGGAGTATGAATGACAACTACAACCAACTTGATTGTGCCTAATCAGAGCTTGGAAAAGTTACTTTTTTGAACTACAACTCCCATCAGGCCCAGCCAGCATGGCCACTGGATTGGGCTGATAGGAGTTGCAGTTCAAAAAAGTAACTTTTCCAAGCTCTGTGCCTAATCTGGGGGACCAGGATAATTAGCAGTCTCAGTCTGATGCATAGCATACTCTCATGCATTATATGTGCATATTATAAAATAGTATAGGCTACCTAGTCAATGGGTAGAGTGGACAAGGCAAAGAAGGATCACCAGATTATTTAGGACCTAAGGGAAACATTTATGCTCCTGTCCCCTCCCTCTGATATCTGTATTTAATACATTTATATCCCACCTGTTCTCCAAAGAACTTAGAGCAACATACATCATCATCATCATCATCATCTATTACCCACCTTTCATCTAGAGGCCCCATAGAGGATTACAACAATTTTAAAATACGGCATTAAAAACAATTTAAAAGCAACCTAAAAACACAAAGCAGGGGTCCTTATACAGGGATTTATACTTCCTTTAAACCAGTCACTGCCTCTCAGCCTCAGAGGAAGGCAATGGTAAACCACCTCTGAATACCGCTTACCATGAAAACCCTATTCATAGGGTCGCCATAAGTCAGAATTGACTTGAAGGCAGTCCATTTCCATTTCCATTTTAAGTCCTATAGATTTTTTTAAAAAAATGTGAGCTTTATTACTACTATTCATTTATTTACAACCATGTATGAATGAATACATATTAAAAAAACAAAATCTCACAGACATTTTTTTTTTAAAAAAAATCTAGTAACACATGGCAATCTTGAGTGAAGTTCTCTCTTCTTTCTCCAAATTATTAGACTCAATAGGTGTTATTAAGTGCATTTCATGGAACATTGCTGGCTTGGCTTCTAAGAAGTCAGATCCTCTTTTATATAGACAAATTTGATATAATTCTGCTCCAAGGAACCTGAGCGTGAACCTCAGTGGAGATGGATGGGTTTGTTACAATCAATCTCCAGGCCACAGTAGGGGAAAGGCAAGGAAGAGCCAAAGGAGGCCTGGCTCTTCTGGTCTCTACAAAGCTTCAGGCCACAGTAACTAGATCCATGTGATCGATGGGCCTTGGCTTATATTGTAAACTTCAGTCATTGTAGTCTTTTGATCATAAACGTCTTTCCCCCCCTCCCCGGGAGCTTAACCCAGGAGAAGTGAAACCTGGTCTACCTTTAAAGAATATTTATCCAATCTTTTTCTTGTGTTTCCTAATGCTTCAGTGGTTGTGGGAGATAATTTCAATGCTAGATTAGGCCCTTCTGATGATGTCTTGTATTCTCACTTTAATGCTGCACTCCCTATACTTGAGACAGGATTTTTAACTTTCCCCCATCACTCTAAAGATACCAAATTAAATTGGAGGGGAATCCATCTGGCCCAACTTGCATCCAAGCTCGATTTATTTATTCTCAATGGAGCATCTTATTCCCTGGAGAATTTACTTATTGGTCAGAACGTGATGCCAGCACAATTGATTATGTTCTGACCTCACATAATTTGTTGGACAGCTTGATCCTTCTTAAAGTTGAGCCACGTCAGGATAGTGATCAGTTACCTATTTTTCTGAAATTTAAAACTAGAACTATGGCTACTCATTTAAAAGATAAGTTTGGCATAAATTTTACATCTGCTGATGACCATAAAAGGGACAGGTGGTCTAACAAGCTAGGTGAGATAAGTATTAAATTTCTTAGATCTGCTAGGGCCTTTGAATTCTGCTATGAGATTACTATACTCACCTGAAATAGCTATTTGTGCATATCAAAATTTAGCCCTTGAGCTGCATCATGTCCTAACAAAAAACACTTGTCCCATTAGTACCCACTTTATAAAACACAATTCGAAGCCCTGGTTTGATTTAGAGTGTGTGGCAGTAAAGAAACAGCTGGTAGCTCATTATCAACACTACAGACTAAGTAAAGCTACCTCAATTCCCCCAGCATTACAGCATTACAGTACAAGGAGCTAATCAAAAAGAAAAAAGAGGGACACATTAAGCAAAGCCTGGACATAGTTGATCCAGGCAGCTAGAAGCCATGATTCCTCTCTCTTTTGGCAAATTGTAGGGAGTGGGTTTCAAACAGAACCTCCTAGGATGACCTGTCTGGTGTCTGCCAAGATGTGGGAAACCCATTTTAGTGTACTTTACGCAGCAGGGCTAGACTCTGCAGTAACCTCAATTATTAATTTGGCAGACACTCCTTCATGGCAGCCAGTCTCGATATCAGAAATAAAAACGCTAGTTGCTCTATTCAAACCTGGGAAGGCTCCTGGGATTAATTATATAATTGGCTGGCAGCAGTAGCTGGGAGGAACCAGCCACACATATAAAGTCAGCGCACCTAGCGAGGGAGCCTGCTCCACGAGCTAGAGGGAGCCCCAGCTGACAAAGCGTCAAGGCGAGTTAAGCAGCAGAGCGAGTTCGGCAGCAGGGCGAGGAGGCCAGGGCCCCCCACTCTGCCCTTCTGTTCCCTGACCTCAACTAAACCACAGTCTCCAACCTATTGACGTAATAAACCTCAAACAAAACTATGCAGGTAAGAAGCCAGCAGGCGTGTGGGGGCTTTCCAGTGTTTTGCACAGCCTGCAGCATGTACGACTATCTGCCTGTTGGACAGCAGTCGTGGGTGTGCTCTCGGTGCAATGAGCTCCTGGCTCTCCGGGAACGACTTCATTTCCTTGAGGCCAAGGTGGCAGACCTGGAAAAGCTGAGAGAGGCAGAGAGGTGCGTGGAGGAGGCCTCAAGGGACGTTATAGCTGTGTCCCACACCAGCGAAGAAAGCTCTCCTGCTATCATGGAGAACGATGGTCTCGGGGAAGGAGAGCATCCAGCTGAGGAAGAGGGAAACGATCCCTTAGAAGGGACCCATTCCTTGGGGGATGAGCAGCTATCCTCTCGTGCCGAGGATATATCTCCAGGGGGTGGAGGGATCCTTGTAGTGGGTGATTCAATCATTAGGAGCATAGACAGTGGGGTGTGTGATGGGTGTGTAGACCGCAAGGTGTTTTGCCTGCCTGGTACGAAGGTTGCGGATATCGCCCGTCGTTTAGATAGTTTGGTAGACAGTGCTGGGGAGGAGTCGGTGGTCGTGGTGCACGTTGGCACCAACAACATGGGGAAATGCAGCCGTGAGGTCCTGGAAGCAAAATTTAGGTTGCTAGGTAGGATGCTGAAAGCCAGGACCTCCAAGGTGGCTTTCTCTGAAATGCTACCGGTTCCACGCACAGGACCAGCCAGACACGCCCAGCTTTGCAATCTCAATGCGTGGATGAGACGATGGTGTCGGGTGGAAGGGTTTAGATTTGTTAGGCACTGGGGAACATTTTGGGACAAGCCAGGCCTGTACAAAAGGGATGGGCTCCACTTGAACCAGAATGGAACCAGACTGCTGGCACTTAAAATTAAAAAGGTGGCAGAGCAGCTTTTAAACTGACTGAGGGGGGAAACCCGACAGGAGCTGAGAAAGGTCCGGTTCGGAATAAACCTCCCCCATGGGATAAAAACCAAAGAAATGATGAAATTTTAAAAGGGGTAGGCCTAGAAGTAGGTATTGTGAGAGCAGGGGCACAGGATATAAATTCAGAAGAGCAAAATTACCACAGGCCTAACCACAAGTGCCAAAGACACTTGAAGAGAGACACTGCTTACAAGTGCCTGTACGCTAATGCTAGGAGCCTCCGAACCAAGATGGGAGAACTGGAGTGCTTGGTCTTAGAGGAGAGCATTGATATAGTGAGCATAACGGAGACCTGGTGGAATGGAGAAAACCAGTGGGATACGGTTATCCCTGGTTATAAACTATATCGGAAGGACAGGGAAGGACGTATTGGTGGCGGAGTCGCTCTATACGTGAAAGAAGGCATTGAATCCAGCAAGCTCAAAACCCCAAAAGAGGCAGACTGCTCCACAGAATCGTTGTGGGTGGTGATACCATGCCCCAGGAGGGACTTAATACTGGGAACGATCTATCGTCCCCCTGATCAAAATGCTCAGGGAGACCTTGAGATGAGATATGAAATTGAGGAAGCATCCAAACTAGGAAATGTGGTAGTAATGGGTGACTTCAACTACCCGGACATAGACTGGCCGCATATGTTTTCCAGTCATGACAAAGAAGCAAAGTTTCTAGATATTCTAAATGAGTATTCCCTAGACCAGTTGGTCATGGAACCGACCAGAGGGATGGCAACCCTGGACTTAATCCTCAGTGGGGACCGGGACCTGGTGCGAGATGTAAGTGTTGTTGAACCAATTGGGAGCAGTGACCACAGTGCTATTAAATTAAACATACATGTAAATGGCCAATTGCCAAGAAAATCCAACACAGTCACATTTGACTTCAAAAGAGGAAACTTCACAAAAATGAGGGGATTGGTAAAAAGAAAGCTGAAAAACAAAGTCCAGAGGGTCACATCACTCGAAAATGCTTGGAAGTTGTTTAAAAACACTATATTAGAAGCTCAACTGGAGTGCATACCGCAGATCAGAAAAGGTACCGCCAGGGCCAAGAAGATGCCAGCATGGTTAACGAGCAAAGTCAAGGAAGCTCTTAGAGGCAAAAAGTCTTCCTTCAGAAAATGGAAGTCTTGTCCGAATGAAGAAAATAAAAAAGAACACAAACTCTGGCAAAAGAAATGCAAGAAGACAATAAGGGATGCTAAAAAAGAATTTGAGGAGCACATTGCTAAGAACATAAAAACCAACAACAAAAAATTCTATAAATACATTCAAAGCAGGAGACCATCTAGGGAGGCGATTGGACCCTTGGATGATAAGGGAGTCAAAGGTGTACTAAAGAATGATAAGGAGATTGCAGAGAAGCTAAATGAATTCTTTGCATCTGTCTTCACAGTGGAAGATATAGGGCAGATCCCTGAACCTGAACTAACATTTGCAGGAAGGGATTCTGAGGAACTGAGACAAATAGTGGTAACGAGAGAGGAAGTTCAAGGCTTAATGGACAATATAAAAACTGACAAATCACCGGGCCCGGATGGCATCCACCCGAGAGTTCTCAAAAAACTCAAATGTGAAATTGCTGATCTGCTAACTAAAATATGTAACTTGTCCCTCGGGTCCTCCTCCGTGCCTGAGGACTGGAAAGTGGCAAATGTAACACCAATCTTCAAAAAGGGATCCAGAGGGGATCCCGGAAATTACAGGCCAGTTAGCTTAACTTCTGTCCCTGGAAAACTGGTAGAAAGTATTATTAAAGCTAGATTAACTAAGCACATAGAAGAACAAGCCTTGCTGAAGCAGAGCCAGCATGGCTTCTGCAAGGGAAAGTCCTGTCTCAGTAACCTATTAGAATTCTTTGAGAGTGTCAACAAGCATATAGATAGAGGTGATCCAGTGGACATAGTATACTTAGACTTTCAAAAAGCGTTTGACAAGGTACCTCACCAAAGACTTCTGAGGAAGCTTAGCAGTCATGGAATAAGAGGAGAGGTCCTCTTGTGGATAAGAAATTGGTTAAGAAGCAGAAAGCAGAGAGTAGGAATAAACGGACAGTTCTCCCAATGGAGGGCTGTAGAAAGTGGAGTCCCTCAAGGATCGGTATTGGGACCTGTACTTTTCAACTTGTTCATTAATGACCTAGAATTAGGAGTGAGCAGTGAAGTGGCCAAGTTTGCTGACGACACTAAATTGTTCAGGGTTGTTAAAACAAAAAGGGATTGTGAAGAGCTCCAAAAAGATCTCTCCAAACTGAGTGAATGGGCGGAAAAATGGCAAATGCAATTCAATATAAACAAGTGTAAAACTATGCATATTGGAGCAAAAAATCTTAATTTCACATATACGCTCATGGGGTCCGAACTGGCGGTGACCGACCAGGAGAGAGACCTCGGGGTTGTAGTGGACAGCACGATGAAAATGTCGACCCAGTGTGCGGCAGCTGTGAAAAAGGCAAATTCCATGCTAGGGATAATTAGTAAAGGTATTGAAAATAAAACAGCCGATATCATCATGCCGTTGTATAAATCTATGGTGCGGCCGCATTTGGAATACTGTGTACAGTTCTGGTCGCCTCATCTCAAAAAGGATATTATAGAGTTGGAAAAGGTTCAGAAGAGGGCAACCATCAAGGGGATGGAGTGACTCCCTTACGAGGAAAGGTTGCAGCATTTGGGGCTTTTTAGTTTAGAGAAAAGGCGGGTCCGAGGAAACATGATAGAAGTGTATAAAATTATGCATGGCATTGAGAAAGTGGATAGAGAAAAGTTCTTCTCCCTCTCTCATAATACTAGAACACGTGGACATTCAAAGAAGCTGAATGCTGGAAGATTCAGGACAGACAAAAGGAAGTACTTCTTTACTCAGCGCATAGTTAAACTATGGAATTTGCTCCCACAAGATGCAGTAATGGCCACCAGCTTGGACGGCTTTAAAAATAAGATTAGACAAATTCATGGAGGACAGGGCTATCAATGGCTACTAGCTGTGATGGCTGTGCTCTGCCACCCTAGTCAGAGGCAGCATGCTTCTGAAAACCAGTTGCCGGAAGCCTCAGGAGGGGAGAGTGTTCTTGCACTCGGGTCCTGCTTGCGGGCTTCCCCCAGGCACCTGGTTGGCCACTGTGAGAACAGGATGCTGGCCTAGATGGGCCACTGGCCTGATCCAGCAGGCTCTTCTTATGTTCTTATGTTCTTATATCCCATGAGAGCTAATAAAAAACAATATAGACTGGTGGGCCCCAGTCCTGGCCTCACTTTTTACATTTATAGATCAGTCAGCACATATACCGACAGACTGGGAACTGGCTATTATCAACCCAATATATGAAAAGCAGAGCTTGGAAGTAATTAGTTACAAGTAATGAATTACTTGTAATTCATTACTTTTTTGAGGAACGAGTGGGTAATTCCTTTACATTTTGACCCCCTCTCAATTAATAGATCCAATGTCTACAATTTATTTTCTTTCTAGATTCATTTATCCCCCAATTCCTTAACAGTGCAGTCCAGAAATGATTGTTTTCAATAGGTCTTACTCCAAGCCAGTCTCACATATACTTCCTGTTGATGCTCGTACTGGCATTCCTCTGGAGTCTATGTGTGTGAAAACAAGCAATGGTTTAGCCCACTAATCCACTAAATGGATGATCAAAAGAGATAGGACCTTTTCAGTGATGGTACCATGACTGTGGAACATACTTCCAAGGATGGCCCTTCTGACCCAATCAACGGCTTGCCTTCCAGTGAGCAGTGGGAAAAATAATATTGTTCAGGAAGACTTTGGGAGTCAGGACGCTATTGCTAATTCCAGAGGAGGAGAGTGGAAATACCTGCAGCTAATTGACTGTACCCAGCCCACAGATGATCTATGAAGGTTGCTGCAATGCAGAATTATTGAGGTCTCCATGAGGGCATCACCCCCTTTAATATTGTACCATTGAATGTATTATCCAGGAGAGAGAGAGAGAGAGAGTGATGTTGTATTATTGGTTTATAGTTGAATTGTGCATGTGTGGCCCAGAGTGAGAGTCTGGGTTGTCATGTTTTTGTATGCTTCAAAGATGCCCAATACCACTCAGTATGAGAAACTGAACTGGTATTGAGCATGACCCTACCTGGGTGAGAGAAAAGGGGGGGGAGTGGTTGCACTGGATGCTATGTATTTTTGTAGGCTAATTGTTTGTTCCTTTTGGTGGTTTGGCTGGAGATAGGTTATCTGTATGGTTTGTGGGAATGAATCAGAGTGGGATTTAGACATGGAGAACTGTTAAGGACATATTTGGGAGGGATTATTGGTGTGTGCTCCTAGTATAGTTGTTTTAATTAATTAACTAATGATGCTGCTTTGGGAGTTTGTATTTTGTATTTGATTTTTAACTCATAATGTTTATGTTTAAGAGAATACTTTTATTTTTCTGATAATTGTGCTGTTTTGAATGTGTTTTTTATATTTGGCTTGAATTTGTAATGTTTTCTTTTAATATTTTGTGATGTTTTGTTCATTGTTTTAATCTAGGTTGTAAACCGTTTTGAGATTTGTTTTCCAAATAATATAAAATGGTATAGAAATGACATACGCAAATAAATAAATAATAGAACTAGGAGTAATTTTATTACTTTTGTGGAGTAATTGTAATGTTTCCAGCATTACTTTTAGGCATTACTTTGGGGGGGAAGCAGGGGAAGTCTTCTGCTCCTCTAATTTGTGGATGAAAATCATGTGCTTCAAACTGGACTTCTGTGAAGCATTGCACTTCCCTCATGCTCTGTGGGTGGGTAGGAGGTGACGAGGGAGGAGGTGGAGAGTGAGATGGGGTGGAGTGGAGAAAACAATTGTTTACAAAAATGGACAGTGGTGGTGAAGAATGGAGTGGAGGGGAAAAGGAGCCAAAGGGCAAGAACATGGAGGAGGAGGAGGCAGCAGCAGAATGGAGATAAAGAACTGTGGAGGTGAAAGATGACAGTGTGTGTGTGTGTGTGTGTGTGTGTGTGTGTGTGTGTGAATACTGTGTTTGCACTTGGCACACAAAGTGGCCTCCACCACCCTCTCTTGCTACTGTGCTGCATTTGCAGTATTTTAACTTTTTTGCATCTCGGGAAAATGTTTGCTTGTGTGAGTGTCCCTTAGTTGGTGGCAGGGCAGGGTGTGGGAGGTGGTTAAGTGAGAGAGATTATGCTTGCTGGCTGAGAGGGGTGTTGCATTGGGTTTGACATGCAGACATCTGAGTAGTGGCCTCTGCTTTCCTCCCCACCTCCCTTACCAGGGGAGAGACCACCATTGCTATCTTATGGAGAAAAATAATTATTCTACTATCTCTGTATGTGTGTGTTTATTTTTAATGTTGTTTTAGGCTACTTAGATGTGCAGCAGCCAAGGCCAGCACCTTGTAGACTTATTTTTTAAAAAGTAACAAATATAATCGTAGTGATTACTTTTGAGAAAAAGTAAAGTAATCAGTTACTTTCAGAGCAATTGTAATTGTAACAGTAATTACTACTTTTTGGACCATGTAATTGTAATTGTAATTTATTACTTTTTTTTAAAGTAATCTTCCAAGCTCTGATAAAAAGGGACAAAAGGATGACCCCTCCAATTACTGCCCAATTAGTCTGTTTAGCACAGCAAGTAGGCTTTATGCCCGGCATCTGTTGTGGAAACTATGGGACTGGCTTGCTGGGAGTATATATTAGTTGAGGAGCAAGCTGACTTTAGGCCTGGTCTCTCCATCACTGATCAATGCCTGATCTTACATCATCTGGTTAGGAAATATAGCTGTAGGCCCAAGGGAGCTCTTTTTTCAGCTTTTGTTGACTTTAAATCTGCATTTGGCAGTGTATCCTGGATAGGGTTACCAGGTCTCCATTCTTCAGCTGGAGTCTCCGGTTTTTTGGGGGCTGTGATGCCCTTCCCTGGCTCTCCCTGTCAGGTTCCTACCTGCTCGTGGCTACTGCCTGTCACTAGGCACCACCAGGGACTCCACCAGTCCGGACTGTCCTTTTTTATGGTTTCTCTCTCCGCTCTAGCACAGACCTCACCAGATCCCTCTGCTAGGCAGCACCACCAGTCACATCCTATAACCAGTATTCCCAGAGACTCTGCCTGAGTCTCTCTATCAGGTTACCTCTGTGACTGTGTGCTTAAGCTGTCCCCAATCCCTTTGATCTTTATATAAAAAGCATACAACTCTGGGTTGCTCTGGATACTTGTGGTGTTATATTCTTCCCTTCACCGCTGCCACCAATTGTTACAGTTTCCCTTCAGCCTTGGTAAGCACGTTGCCCTCCCCTCTGGTCTGTATATTCCCCAGCCAAGGATCAGGCCTCTGGTAAACCAAAATAGTGTTTATTAAATATTAGAAATAACAAGATTACTTTATAAAGGCACATAAGCATATGGTTTCATCTATTCCTGTGGTACTTGTCTTAGTATTAATCCGAACTCCACACTTTCCTCACATCCACCAACTCTCCACACAATCTCCTCTCAAAAACCCCACCAAACACCTCTCAAACAACCCACCAACGTCCACCCAGATTCAACTGTCATCCTTCCATTTATACTCTCAGCCATTCAAACACTCAGCCAATCATCCAGCATTCTACTGCTCATGTACTCCCCCCTCCTCTTTCACTCCACTTACCACATATCTTCTATACAAACAGTACTTACCATATATACATTAATACAGGAACATCACAGGGGCCCCTCTGGTTCTCCGGCTAGCACCCCTTAATCTCTGGACTCTCAGCTTCAATTTTAAAAAAAAGTTTCTAGGTGGTCTGGTTCCCAAGATATACATCAAAATGTTAACCACCCCCCTGCGCGACTGTTAAATCTGTTTTACAGATCTTTATAACAGCTCCTAGCTCTAACTACAACTCCCATCAGCAGCCAATCCAGTGGCCATGCTGGCTGGGGCTGATGGGAGTTGTAGTTTAAAAAAGTAACTTTTCCAAGCTCTGGCTCTAACTCCGCCCTTTCAGGATTGTACCCAATAAATGAAGCTAGGGTTGTGACTTGTTGATCCAGGCATGCATAGGCTTAATTTCAATGTCAGAAACTGGTGACTTTGAGATTTTGCAGTTTGCGTAAGTAATGTGGCTTAACTTTTTTTTTCCTTTTGTGTGCAAGAGTCAGACCCTGGGCTATGAAATATGAAAGTATTTAATCCAATACTTGCTTTCCATGTACCTGGAGTAAACCCCATTGAACTCCATTAGGACTTACTTTTGAGTAGACATGGTTAGGATTGTGCTGTAAATTAATGGGACTTTTGAGTAAACATAGCACAGACTTGTGTTTGTGTTGTAAATCTTACTCTTCTCCTCCAATCCTATTTTTAAAGCAATTAGGCAGGGTTTACCTAGGTATCACAGTTCTTATTATGTAGGAAACTAATACTGATTTTTTTTAAAAAAATGTTCCTCAATGACCAACTGGTTTGACAATAAACTATTATATGGGGTGTATTTTTACACCTGCATATGTGTGTGTGTGTGTGTGTGTGTGTGTGTGTGTGTGTGTGTGGAGCCTTTCCAACAACCCTGTGAGGTAGGGTTGGTGATTGGAAACCAAGGCAGCACACAATAAGAAATAAATCCCTTTAAAACCCAATAACCATAAAACAAGTATGATCAGTTGCAAAACAGCTTTAAGAGGCATGATTCCAAATTTTGGGTTTGGTGAATGAAGTTTATTTATTTCTTTATTTTTATTTATTTATTATTTGATTTATATCCCACCCTTCCTCCCAGTAGGAGCCCAGGGCTGCAAACAAAATAACTAAAAACACTTTAAAAATAATAAAAACAGACTTTAAAATATTTTAAAACAAAACATCTTTAGAAACATTTTTAAAAGCTTTAAAAACATTTTTTTAAAAGAAAAGATTTAAAAACATATTAAAAAGCAATTCCAACACAGACACAGACTGGGATAAGGTCTCCACTTAAAAGGCTTGTTAAAAGAACAAGTTCCTTATCACCTGAGGGTACAGTTTTCCCTGGTTGAGTAAGCCCCATTGAATACATTGGGACTTGCTTCTGAGTACACAAACATAGGATTGCACTATAAATATATTTACAGGTTGTGTAAAAAATAAACATATTTGATAGTCATGCTTATATAAATATTTTGTCATACTGTGTCCCAATAAGTATCTGATTTCACACTATGGTTGTACAATACTTCCTCTACATTTTAAGTATGCCTTGGGGTGGTCATGGTTCTCCATTGTTTTCATCCTGAAGGGCAGATAGGCTAAGAGATGGTGAGTAGCCCATGGTCACCCACTGCAGTTTATAGCTCATTTCCATTTTGAAAAATTAATTAAAACAATTTACATGCAGGCAAAATTTAATAAGTGGATTCACATAATACGTTTAAAGCACATCCAACTCGCATTTAAAGTGCACGACTTCCCTAAAGAATCTTGGGAAGTGTCGTTTCCCCCTCACAGTTATAGTTCTCATCACTCTTAACAAACTGCAGTTCCCATGATTCTGTGGTGGGATTCATGTGCTTCAAATGGGTGTTGAATGTGCTTTAAATGAATGGTGTGGATCTTCCCTAGGTATGATGTGCATTCAAGAGTGAATTGAAAAGAACAATTTTAAAAGATACTTCTTACTCTTACTCATTTCTCAGACCTCTTTCTGAAGTGAAGGGTCAAATCTGTAAAGATGTTTGGAGCAGCCACGTTAAAAGATAAGGGCAGGGCATTCTGGGCAGGGGGTTGCCAACCCTGCTTGGAGATGGATATACTAAGTGCAGATGGAGAGTCAAAGGGCACAATATTGAACAGGTCAAAGTATATAAATACTTGGGTGTAGTTTTTCAAACTGGCCTGTGGAGAGGCCAAATTCCACATCTTTCTGAGAATGCCAAGAGAACTATATCTGCTATTCTCAGATTTTTCTTTTAGAAAGGTGGTTATCATATCTCATCTGTCATCAAAGTTTTCCAGGGCAAGGTGTTGGACCAATTACTCTATGGCTCTCAGATATGCCTTTATAAAGATTTTTGCTCCCTGGAGGCAATACAGTCCAAGTTTCTACAATCTATTCTTGGTGCCCTAAGTGGCATTCCCAAAGCCCTACTCAGATTGGAATCTGGCTGGTTTCTCTTGAAGCACAAGCATGGCTAAACACAAGCTTCTGGCTCAAGCTAAATTTCATACCTCAAGGATTAGTCCCTCTGATTTTAACAGACAACCTGACCTCTGGTTGGGCAAGTATGGTTGAGGAAAAATTACATCTTTGTGGGGTTTCTCCTTCAACTCTGGTTCAACTGGGACCTATAAAGGCCAAAGAATTAAGAACCGGATTAGGGATGTTGCCTTACAAGAAGACAGAGCTTGGGCTTCTTGTTACTTGTTCCCAGTGAATCACAATCAGAATTTTGCCCCTGAAGCCTATATTTATGCTCTGGAGATCCCTAAGTATTGTAGATCCTTACATTGGCTCGTTTCAACTCTTTACCATCAGCCTTGTTGGAGGGGAGATATTTACACATTCCTTATTCCCAATGCATCTGCCCATGCCAATCAGGCGAGGTTGAATCAATCATGCATGTCCTGTTATACTGTTCATATTATAAGGACATTCGTTCCTTTTATATTGTTTCAATTCTAAAAAAAATACCAGGTAGATCTGACACATTCTACACCTCCTTCCTTCTCTCAGATTTAAGAAATGAAATCACTTTTAAAGTGGCAAAATTATGTGCCTTGGCATGTACTATAAGGAAACAGATGGTTAATGCATTTTAACTTTAGTATACCATATTTTATTTTCTTAAGTTTGTTTATATATGTTGTATAATTTAACTGGTTTATTTGTCTATATGTAATTCTTCCGCCTTTCTGCATTTAAATATTTGTACCTGCATGGCTGGTCAATGACTGCAAACAATAAAGATGAGATAAGACATTTGTATTAAAGATGCTGCTTTTACCGTCAGGATAGATTTGCAAGGTACACACTTTGTTCTCAATGGTAGCTTCAAATCAACTGTTTTCCATTCACACTAATAGGCGTTCTTCTGAAAAGGATTAGTGTCACTGTTTCCTTGTGGCCTCACCTTCTAATTTTACATGTTTACTCCCTCCAGTTCAAGGCTGAAGCCGGAAGAATGCCTCAGTGTGCAATTGACAAGAAAAATGAAACTGACTAGACCCCCTCTCCTTGTCTATTGTGCAAGCCTGGAAGGTGGATGCGGGGGACTGAGTTAAAGGTGAAGTAGGCAGTGGCTGTGGCAGCGTTTGCAGACGGCAGAGAGCGAGTGAGTGGGGGATGGGGCATAAAAGAGCCTGTCTACTAAAAAAAATCAAAGCAAAGTGCCTACAAGGAGGAGTGCAGCACAACTAAGATGGTTTTTCCTTTCCTTTTCACATTTTCAGTGGATTGGGTTAATACAGATTTGAAGAGGAAAACTGCCTGATATCTTCTGCTTGCCTGCAACATCATGTGAATAATGCGAATTACAAGGGGATGCAAGTAGCACCATATAAAATCACTGTGTGGAGGAACCCTTGCTTTGGGATGAGAATGTTAGGTCCAAACTTAACACACGAGCTGTCTCTGTCTCCTCAACTCGCATTCACACGGGAGGGGGTGCGGAGATGAGTGCAATTTTAACCCACTATCAGAGAACAAGTAAGCGCAACACAATTCCTTTGCAAAGGGGAACCCAATACTTACAAGCCAAAAGGCAGGTCAGCGTGGGAACCCGTTTTATTGATAGGTTAGACAATATACAGCCTTTACCCCAAAAAGTTACAATATTGGGGAGCAGCGTCATACACTACATCGAAACATTTGATAGTCACCATAGCTTAAAAGATGTAAAGGAGGTGAAGGGGTGCAGAGGAAGAACATAAGTAGAAACATCAAAAATGTCCTTGAGATAAGCATTCTGGGACTATGAGAACAAAGAGATACTGCGCAGGAGCCCCTAGCTGCAACCAGGCGCCCCTCAAGTGACTCCAGATTAATATTGCTAAACTTACATGTGCAAGATTGTGGAGTAGCTGGGAAGCTTTAACACTGCTATACATGTTATGATTTGCAACTATAAGCGAAGCAATAACTTCCATGTTGATACAAGAGAAAAATCAAAAGGATGGGAAGGGAAATCTCCAGCTTAAACCGGCTTTTATTTTTTTAGCCACTGGAATGAGAAAGGGTCAGGTCACCAGGAAATATACCAACATTTTATTGAATGCACCCTTTTAATTTTTACCTAACAGTCCTCCCTTTCAGCCCTGAGATAATAACTATTATCTCAGGTAGCTGGATTTCTTTTCTTTGTGTCCCACAATGGTCTTAGAGCCATTTCCGTGAAAGTTGGTTGTGGCTTTCGGGAGACGGAAGACATCAGCCTATGCAGACATGCAGATGCGAGCTGTATCAAGTTTGGGATACATTGCAAACAGCAACAGCCAGCAATTAATAACACTATAACTAGAACAATATAAAACAAGATCTTGTGCCAATCAGGCCATGTCGAAAACCAGTCCGCAGGGCTGGAGAAAAGGGAGAAATTGCCGATGCGTTCCACCTCCTGATATATCTTCCCGATATCATTAATGTGTTTAATGACATCAGCCTTACTGTCCGTGATGTGTGTACAACACTCACTCCCGATCAACGAGCAAACTCCCCCTGCTGGCACTTAATAAAAAGTCCAAGGCTAACCGGTTCTGCAAAACTACAGTTCTAATTTGCCCCTGTTCGTTAGTGAGATTTGAGAAGGAAATGACAGAAACATTCATAAAGCGTTCAAATGCTTGGGAAAGCTCTACAAGCTCCTGGTATGTTTTAGCAGCCCCATACATGGGGAAAAGGCCTCTAAGTACCGCCTCCCCAGTGCTCCTTCTGTTTCTCCACCTGAATGTCGGCAACGAGGAAGAAACCCGGAGCCCTGGAACTACCCTTCCCAAGGTGCAAGTCCAAGGACCTGCTGTTGGCAGTCTTCTTACCGCTAAGTGTCCACAGAGCCACCAGAGTCCGGCTGGGGTTAGGTGATCCACTAAGTCAGTTAGAAAGGGTGCCAAGTGGTGTTCTGAGAAGGTAAGCTGCAACAACTGCTGCCAGACGGCTAACCACGTTATGCCTTCTGCTGAGTGTGTTTTATTTCGGAAAGTCCAGTTTCCCGGGCCCGTTGAGAAGATCAAACTCTCACATGACATCCCTCCGGTCACTTGTCTCCCGCTGCTAACACAAACTGAACTGGCAATGGGCCCGCTAAGGATCAGCCCTCCCTCTAACTCCTGGGAACTGGAATATGAAACAAAGGAAACATATTCTTTTAGCGGCAGAGGGGCCCCTGTTAAGGGGACTCCAGCCCGGCCATGCGGCGGTGTGTGTGCACAGACATAACACGTACCCTTCTTGGGAGCTGTTTCCTCCAACAAAGCCACAAAAGTGTTTCCATCCCACCCGTCACCTATAACTTTGGCTGTTGTTTGTTGTGAAACCCTCTGCGTTTTAATTCTTTGTTCCAACCATTCGTAACAGGAGGGTTCACCTATGCCTATGCAGAATTTTTCTCTCCATTCGGTATTTATCTGGAAGGAAAGCATGTTATATTCTTGTCTTATGGTTTTTACATCAAGATTCGAGGGG